>NC_047533.1:57741279-58067279 GCF_012275295.1 Melopsittacus undulatus
AGAGGTTTGCTACTAATTTGGAGGAATGCTTCTGTGTTTGTAATTTTGCGGCACTTAATATTCCCACAGTTCACCTTGACTCTGTGGAGAAAAAAAATAACAGTACAGGCTTAAGTGCTTTTGTAAATCAGGGCTCTACTTTTCCCTATTAAGACACAAAGTCTTATTAGTGCATTCATTTACAGTGTGCAAACACCTCTCAGTGTTTCTTCTCTGTCTCCTTTTTCCTTAATCCAAATTATACCTGATCTCTGATCTCAACAACAATATCAGTAACAAACAAAACTCAGGTTAAAGGTAGCGACAATAAACATTTCTCCAATGTACTATATTCCCATTCCCCTGTATTTTCACTGCTAACAAATAATCAATCTTGTTCTGACAAGCTTAAAAAAAATCCTGGTTGGTTCAAAGTTCTCTGAAAAACTGTAATTAGTATACAAATATGGAAATACTATTCTCCCACTTTCTCTACATATGCTGACAACAAATTAAATAGCAAAGAACTCTGTGTCTTTTCTAGGGTGACAGGGTGGAAAAGCCTTTCTTCTGCTCTTAGCCTGCAGAGAAACTAAAGATGTATTCTACAGACAACAGCTAGTGCCAAGGCATTGCAGCAAATGCTTGTAACATCCATATCCAGCTTCCCTGGGGCAGAAATGAAGAGTGAAGCAGACTGTGGCCAAATGGCTGGAATCATCAGCAGTGCAAGGATTGAGCCGGACAATGTTGGTCTCCAGTCCCAGCTTTCCCCTCTGTGCCTCAGTCAATTGCTGTCTCATCTATAAAAATGGGAAAATTATCTCATCTCCTCCATTAAGCACTCCAAAATCTGCTAGGGAAAGCAAGACAACTAGGTAAGTTCCTCCCAAAGTGAAGAATTAGGCTTCAGAATGGGTTTCCCCATGTGGCTCATATGCCCACATTTCACCAGGCTCTGTTGGCCTCTCCTATTTTATAGAAGTTACGAAAAAGAGATAGTAATTGCAACCTTCCTTTGGGCACCTTCACCACAAGCAGTGATCCCCCTTACCTGGCAAACAGCCACCCCACGAACAGACTTCACAAATGGCAAGAGTATGCCCTTACCGGATGGGATGGAGTACACAAAAAAAGACAGGAGAGAAACACTTCACTGTGCAACACCCCAGCCATGGCAATCAAATTAAAGCTAAGACACCCTTTATGCCCTTCCCTGAACATTTTGTATAGAGACTGAGGTCAACTACCTTATGGTTCCACAAACTGCTAAATCTACAACCATTATAACACTGAAGTGACATTTGCTAGGGATCTGCTCCCAGGTTATGTGAGTGAAAATACAATAGATATTCATCAGAATGTTTATATTGGACACCTTCCCCCATAATGAAGAGGATACACGAGAAGGGTGTAGCAAACAGAGTGGTTTTGTCTATATGGGCTCCCAAACGCACACACAGACATGTCCATTTTCCAAGGTGACATAGCCAAGGATGCAAACAGGAGCATAACAAAAAGCCTAGCCAAGTCCAAATGGCACATTTCTGAAGCAAGCCTTCACACTCAAGCACCAGCCTCACAAAAAAGTATACTTAATTTCCATGCAGATCTCCTTCTTCCACATTTCTAGATACCCTAGAGGTCAGCTGTAAAAAGGGCAATGCAGAAACAACTGGCTTTTTCCACCACCCACTGGCAGCCCAGAAAGCCAGACGATTAAGCATCAGACAGTTACATCCTGGGGCACTTCTGCTGCTCTCACTCACTGATATTCCTGTTACGTGCCATGCTCAGCTGGTAAATACCGTTCTCTCCCCTCACTTTCCCAAACCCTAACTCAAAGTATGGAGAGCTATTCTCATTAGTAAGAAATAACAGATTTTCTTACACTTGCTAAGTATTAGATTGGCTCTTCCTATAGCAGTAAAAGAGAAAATAAATCAACCAGAAGAAAAAGGAAGTAGATACATTTGCACCAAAGGATGGATGTTTTCAAAAGGGAAACAGGTCATTGCGAGGAAAAGAGATGAAATGATAAAAGAGCAAGACCACAGAAACCGGATGGTAACTATGAATGGAATAATCTGACAGTAGGAAATGACTGAGGACATTCAAAAGGGAGAGAGACAAGAAGGCAGACTGGCCCATGGAGATGCGGGGTTGAACTGAACCAGACCTGGGGGAAGAAAGCAGTACAACAAGCAGTATTGTGCTCTGTTTCCCCATTCCCATCCTCATTAGCGAGTGATGGGAAATACTGGAGAATTGCAAGAAATGTTCTTTTGACAAGCCTTCTTCTTACAAATCTCTCAGTTACAGAGAGGTGAGTACCTCTGCAGCTAATATTTACACTGGAGCTCACTGAAAGACAAGGCATCACTATGGGTTACCATTACCCTCCATACTGTCAAGGAGGCAGTGGTCTACAATAAGTCAAATCTACTAAGTCACTGTTCTTGAAGGAAGAGTGAGTCTTGCTTCTGTCTGCCAAGCCTATATCCAGTCATGGTTCAGTTGCTGGACCTGCACCCAGTTCTGCTGCTCACTGGACCCCTTTCATGAGGCAGGTAAACTCAGTGGTCCACAAAGAAACTAAATGAGGGAGGAAGAGGGGAGAAGAGAGATTTCCACTGGGCCGGTAGAGTTGAAACAGCTCAGAAAAAAGGTTAGCTAAGGTCATAGAAAAGATGCAAAAGATTTTAGAATGAAAGAAAAGGTTGAATTTAATGTGCTTTTCAAAAAAATACATGATGACCGATCTTCAAATCAGAGGTCAGAAGCACAGTCCCAAATTCAAGCTAAATGTAGCTTAATTTAATTAAAAGCAGAAGCAACAGGTTAAGAACAACAGACTGATGAAACGCTGTCTCTAAGGGGAAGGTTGGATACAAGTGCATTAATATTAGGCCCCATCATGGGAAAAAGGTATTCCCAAGTATCTTTCCCTTCACAGTGGATCATCTAATTTGTAACATGAACACACAAGAAGATACTCAGGTACAATTGCTCTTGAAATTCACAGGCTTCCTTCACATGAATTAACTTTCAAGCACAGGAAAATGGTGCACAGACAGGGAAAGCACCTGAGGTTAAAGCCCTGCACTTCAGTGCGTAAGATATATAATCAACCCTTATGCTAAACTTGCCCTCCAGCCTAACAGTGACGTTACTTAAAACATCAGGGTTTCAGAACCTAGTCCATCACACTGAGACATTCCTGTTCTCAATAAAAGAAGCTTTAGGTTTTGTGTCACAAATCCGCATACCATAAATCACACCAGCATCTTCAATAAGGAAGACCATGCCATTTATTACTTGTCTAACCCAGTTACTGCTGTTACAACAGACATTTAACTGTCTAAAAGAAGAAAACCAAACCAAAGAAAAAAACAATCCCAAAACCCAAATGCAAAACAGTGAAGCTTTGATATTGCTGAACAGCCTTGAAGTATTGAATTCAACGCAACATGAATTAATATGATGAAGCAAGTAGAATTTGAGTAATAACAAAATTCACCCAACTTTAAACTACTCTGCTGTGCTTTTTATTGTAGCCATTAAGATCAATTTCATTAGCCAGTAAGGTTAATTTTTTCTCAGATAAAAACTTTTATAAACTACTATCGTAGATAAAATCATAGAGGCAATTAGATAAACAAGTATGAGAACATTAAGTAAAAATAATCTGTTTGGTTTGGGACTTCATATTAAATCGTAAGTTCATTTAATATTACACTTTATTATTGCTTCCATTTAAAACAGCAGCCTAATTTTTTACCCTTGGTAAAATAAGGCAAATCTGGAGTAGCTTTCCTGTTACCAGCAGAGCTTTTTTAGCTATGTCAACAGATTGGGCTTCAGTAGGATTTTGTGGTGTCTCCAGATGTGTAACACTTAAGTGCTGAAGACATGCTCTTCTCCATCGTTTGCACCACTGGGTACTGGGAGGTGGCAGCCCTGAGCTACAAGCAAGCAGAATGAGGATAAACTGGAGGAGACCAAGACCCAAATGCATCCTCAGAAGTCAGAAATGGTCTGACATGGATGATGCCTGCATAGAACAGAGCCCAGATCTGACTTCTATCTCACCATAGGAGAAAAAAAAAACAACCAATCAAACAACAGCCACGACAGGGGACAAAAACCAAACCAATTCAACTCAATTGAACTCAGCAGATTCAGAAATCCTTTTTAAGGTTGACACAGATCAGACAGGTTGTATGTATTTGGAGCTTTGCTGAAAAGCAGAGTGACAGCAAACAGTAGATTTCTACTGAGTAACACCTCCTCAAAGTTGAAGTTTAATTTTGATTTATAGTTCCCTGAATAGCCTCTGAAGGAGAATGCATCTGCTCTGGCAGAAATATCTGAATTATTAAAGGAACTTATAAACAGCACAGTGAGGATTACTTTGTGTTGTTTATTGATTTGTTTATTAGAGCAGTAAAGCTATGTTAAGTTTGTAATGGCCAGAAAGATAAACTGTGTGAAATCTGAAGAACTGTCCAGAGAAAAAGACAAGCAGAAAAAACAGAAGAATTTTGCTCTAAGCATTAGAGCCTGTCATTCAAATACCTGTATAAGTATCTGTGACCTCAAATGTTTATTATTTAAACCAATTGCTTTACATTACTGAAGGCCAAGAATGACTCCTTTACAGTTAATTTTACAAAAAGTTACCCAAACCTTGAAGAAACCATCTTCAGGAAGTAATCTGGCTAAACTATAGGTTGCTAAATAACTAGCTGTGATTTTTCTTGGTGCTTCAGCCATCACGGCTCCTTTGAATCTCTGCCATAAATAAAACCAGATTATTTGTTATTTCCACTAGCCATAACTCTGTGAAAGTTTAAAAAAAAACTCTGTAAAAGCTTTATAAAGAAGCCTGAGACTGCTTTCAGATCTTGCCTCCTCCCGGAATTGCAAATCACCATATATATATACATATACATATATATAATGTGTGTGTGTATGTATTTTATATATATATACACACACTTCTATAATTGCACGATATATATGTATCAGGCAAAATGAAAGATGAAGTTTTCTACACAGGAAGATGAAATCTGGGGTCCCCTACGCAACACATCTTAAAGGTCACTGATTTTTTAGAAACCAGTGGGTGATTATCAGCAAGATCTGCAAGTAATCTACAAAGACAACCCAGTCTCCAACTGCTGGATGGCAATTTCCATAGCATAACATCTATGAGCTCCATCTCAGAAGCAGAGGCATGGAGATCTAATTTCCTTTTCTGCTGATATGTAACAGTAGGCTGTGGCAAGCCATTTTCTGCAACCCTCTGAATCACGACTCTCCCCAAAGCCTGTGACGTAATTCTCCTCTGACCTCAAAAGACCAAAGATTTCACCTCGCATATGCTGACAGCTAGAAAGAAGTTTGCAGAAGCATATGCCTTCATGTGATGAGTGGTCAGCTTTATGCACTTCCCCCAGTCTTGAAAATACAGAACAACATGAGAATTAAATTTGTGGAATGAGCTCAAATACACACACTTGCTCCAAGTGGAAACAGATTCCAAGTAAGAACAGATTTTTACAGAAATCATATATTTTTTTGCTTCCAGATACATCTTCCTCTCAGTGGAAAATAACAAAACATTAAAACTAATGAATTAAATTAATTCCACAAAATGATTCGCTTACTAGGAAACACAACTGAAATTCTGAATGAAGTTTCATATTGCAATGACCTGTCCACAGCAAACACCATGATTAGCTATTTTTCCACCTAATGCAGCCTGTGCAAACACTGTTCCAGAAACACTATATACATATATTTGTGTATGTATACACATATAAAATACATATGCACATACAATACTGCTCATTTCAAGGTGAGCCACAAAAAAAAAAAAAGAAAGAATGCTCACCTGTAGGAACCTAGAAACACTCCAAACAGATTAACTGTTCCCAGGAGAGTCAGGTAAACAGTTTCAAGAGCTCCTGGGATTCACAGTAGGGAGGCGGCATTTATCCTGCAGCAGCACCAGGACTGCCACTGCCAAGCCAAGACAGCTGGGGCAAAGCAGCATGGCCAAGCTTGCCTTACAATATTTTTATCTGGAAAAAAATGCTCTTAATCCTTCCCTCCACACCCCACAATTTCAGTTTAAAGTAATCAGGGGACACCAGGATACACATTTCCACTCATTTTCCACTCCAGCCTTCGAAAGCTGTTAACAATAGTCTACAAAGCATTTTAAAAAGCAACAGTAATAAGTATGAATAGTCACAGAGACATTGTGCTCAGTAAAACAACAACCCAGTATGGGTTAAAAGGCAACCCTGTTTTATGAAAGTCCCTACAGTGCTGGATATTATGATTTATTACTTGTCCTGTGGGAAAGCGTAGGGCTCCTTCACAGTCAATCCTTGTGCACGACTGAACAAAAAGAGGGTCTGTGCCCCAAAGGACATTTTAAGGAGAAGAGGAAATTCATGCAGATTAGAGACAGGAGCTGCGGTGGCACAGAAAAAGATAGCCATCCACCATGGGTAACATACACATGCAGATACTATAATTGAGAACACAATGCTCACCAGTTCAATGAAAATATGTTTTTTAAAAACAACCTAACTTGCTTCAGGGGAAAATAAAACCAAAAACCCACTGCAAAGAACTATGATGAATAGAAGGCTTTTTTTTCCCATTCCTCTTTTATTTTTTCCTTTTTTTTTGTTTCAAACACAATCACTAATCTTGTTCCAAATTCTCCTCCTCCAAGAGGTAGATGAAAGAAGTAAATCTTCTGTTGATCTCTCTGGCAACATAACCCTGGATCCAACTGCCCAGCAAAACCAGCCAGAGGTATCAGGGCTAAAGGCAAAGAAAGGTTTTCAGCAAAATAACCTGATTAAAGGTTTCATTCTGCCTATAGATACAGGGTCAGAAAGAGCAGGCCTTTTTCAAGCCCCAGACAAGGCAGTGCTGTATGGACACCACAGGATGCCCAGAGGAGGCCTTTGGACAATCAGAATACCAAAGTTATTTCAGGCCCACCTGAGCATTGCAGCTCAGCCACATAACAACACCTGAGGCACACAGTTTCCCTGATCACTGAGAAGAGATGCAGGATCCAGAACCCCAAACAAAGTAGTTCCTGTAGGCCAGGGCAGATTTAGGAGACCTCGAATAACACTGGCTTGCAGGGTCCTGGCTTTGACCTCCCAGGACAGAAGATGGTCTAGCTAGCTTCACTCGGATTGTTTGAGTTTGGCTGATGGGTAAGGCTGAGGGTACCATCACACCCAGAGCAGGAATCCTCAGGATCCCATCCTAGGATTAGGGGTATCTTCCAATGAGACTGGGAGGCAGACAGCCTGCAGGCACCAAGACCCCCCCTCAGCACTGACCTATGGGATGATACTTGCCAAACCCTTCTGAAAGATTTCTGAAGGATTCTTCCAAGTTGAAAATAGGATCATGGAAAGGTTTCCAGAGAATTGCTTCTAGGAGATGATTAGCTAAATTTTTAGTGTCATTATGATACAGTACATTGAAGTGCACTTTCTAAATAGCAACATACTTTTATCTAACAAAGGATCCATTTTAGGCACTTCTTCCTATACCTCTAATAGCCATTTCCTTCTGTAGTTATTTCAAGCATTGTTCTTATAGTTATCTATACTTCACATCTAGAACTTTCTGCCTTTTCCAAGAAAAAAAATATTGCATATTTCCATCATCTTGCATTTGCTGTTCATATTCCAGGAAACCATCCTGCTGTCATTGTCCTCCAAGGGCACTTTTGGAGCACAAGGAAAAACCTTCATGAAAGAAATTGGACTTTTCTACTTATGGTTTTCCCATTCTCATTATTATGCAATAAAGCATGTGTAGGATTAAAAAAACTGTTTTGCAGAGGCTGGGGGGAACTACCTGGGCAAAATATCAGAGGTCACTGAGCGAGCCTGTTCTTGAGCCCATCCTCTCATGTTGTTTTTCATGCAATACTTTTTCTTACTGCTTTTGATAGAGGTGCTAACACACGGGATGCTGTGCTTGTAAAGGGTTGCCATAAAGCCCCCAGATCAGATAAGAAATGAGGAAGAGCTACTCCTAAATATGTCTCAGCAAATTTTTCATTGCATTACTATTAGGAAGGTATCTGCTGGAAAGCTCATACTGTGAGGGCACCAAGAATACATGGATGCCTTGGAAAGTAAAGGAAGATCATAGTCCTGACTGGTAATATACGCATTTGAAGGTTTTACTCAGGATACCTCCTCATAGATGAAAATAACTCACACAAAATTAAACAGAAATAAAGATTTAAGCTTAAAAATGCAGGCAGTAAACTGAGATGTCTGTTTCCAGTTGACAAAATCCCCAACTCTGCAATATGAAAAAAAATGATTATTTTTTTAAACAGTCTGCCCTTGCTTAAAAAAGCCGCAAACGTGCAGTAGTAAAATCTCAAAATACAAATGAAATAAGAGTGGAGCATCAACCTAAGAATAATTACACCCGCAAAAAGAATAAAGCAGCAGCAGCAGTACTTTTTAAATAGTAAGGTGTACAAGCCAAAAAAATCAACCCCCTACAAATATTTAGTAACTCCCTCCAATTTGTATTTGGAAAGAAGCAGACAGATGTATCTATAATTCACTGTGATAAAGAAACGCTTTTTATTCTATCAGATATTGAGAAAGATATAATATCAAACAGCTCAGTATTTTTCATTCTGCAGAATTAGATATTTTCTACCTGGGAGTTCAGAATAAAACCCCACAACTCTCTCTGGAAGCCCTTGCTGGTTTTTAACTTGATCTGGGATACGGGTACATTGCTACTAGAAAGCCTTGGTGGGAGGAGGTTGGGAGGTGGGAAATCAAGGCTATAAAACCATTAAAAGTCCAGCTGCACACAGAAATAAAAATCCATTTGCTGTTGCTTCTCAAAAAGTATTGTAAATGTGGAACTGTCATCCCAGCTGGACCATTTTTGAAAGTTCAGCAAGACCCTCATCGGTTCAGTATGATTCAACACACTTCTTGATGATCTGAAAGAAAGTAAACTCAAAGCTTGCCAAATTTGCAGTCAGTACAAAAATTTATGAAATGTTAAGTAATGACATGGACCTTGTCATTTTGTGTATTGATCTATACACTGAGCAGACCGTGCTTTAACACAGACAAATACAAGTCCACATACGAATACAAAAAGTGTTCATTACATGAGACCAGAGCTTCACAAGCAGTCACTCTGAAACAAGACTGTTTTCATAACTGATAAGAATTTTAACTCTACACAGTGGCCCAAAGGGCAAACATGATCTCTGTGAGTATTAGGAGGTGAATAACAAACAGAAGAGGGAACATGAAATCACCCTGCATATGGTATTAACATGCCCATTACTGAAACATGTATGCTGTGGTGCCCAAATTTCAAAAATATTATCAGAAACTTTGCAAGGGTTTGTAAAGAAAGTTAAGAAAATTAAATAATAATAATAATAATAAAATCAAGTACAGCCTGGAAAGCCAATTTTACAAGTGAGACACCAATGCTGCTTAGTCTGCCTAACTAGTCTGAAATACCATTACAGTCTGCAGGTATCTACAGAGGAAAGATATTTCTGACAGTAAGGAGCTCTTCAATCTACCAGAGAAGGGCAAGCAAGATGCAAGAGCTGGAAGCTGAAGGCAGATAAATTCAGGCTAGAAATAAGGTACATATTTTTAACAGTGTAATTTACCATGGGACAGTTTACTTAGGTATATGATGCATTCCTTATCAGCTGAAGTCCCTAAATCACAACTAAGTATTTTTCTGGAAGATATGTTACAGCTCATACAGAAGATATGTGAGCCTGATTCACAAATTACTGGGCAAGATCTCTATTGTGCAAACAGTCTGGATTGTTGATCATAGGATTCTCTTTACTTTAAAGATCTAGGAAGATTTGGGAGAAAAAAAAAACAAAAACAAAAACCAACAAGAAGAGAGTGGTACATTTGGCAGCATGAAACCTGCTGAACTTATCTTAGAATGTAAAAAAAAAACAAATCAACAATGAAAAACCCTCAGTTTGCTTTTTATGCAGATACCTGCTGTGCTCATCATCCATGTGAAGAAGATTTGGATCTTTATCTACTGGTCATGAATAGACATAAAAATGTTCCAGGACAGTTTCTTTGAATTCCTAGGAATAAAAAACGCCAAGGAGGAGTAAGGGAATTGCTTAATGCAAACCAACAGATGGGATTTCAGTCAGAGGCTTGCTTTGTTTTCATAATGAACCATAATCTCTGTAATCTAAAACATTTTTTATTTGCTGCAGTAAGACATAAAGACTGTGGGTATGGCATGCGAATTGTTTTCAACCATTCACTGTTACAGAATGTACCTCTTCATTGCTGAAGACTCATTGCTGGACCCTGGACCACTCAGCCACATTTAAGAGGATGAACGAAGGAGTAGGTAAGACACTACATTTTATTGCATTTATATTGGTTTTGTTTGGTTTTGGGTTTTTTAATTCAACTTTTCAATATGGTTATCTACTAAATTATTATAATTCTACAAAGCCTATTCACTGCTCTCTAGGTAGCATTTAGCTACATAAAGTCTTTGCTGTGGATGCTCTACAATACAAACCAAAGCAGAGGTGTTAATGCTTCTGGTATGACATAACTGGGATGGGTTGGGGGCATTATTTTTCAAACCCTACTTCCCAGTCATGGTGCTGCAAGTGTCCGTAAGCCTAGCATGGTCCCATAAGCCCTCTTTGACTGCACAGGTACCCACATCAGATGTGAGGAGTTGCAGAGAGCCAGCAGCACTGCATAGAAGAAGAGGTTTCATTCTGCTTGCAGCTCTGTACCACAAACTTGTCCACACCACACAGGCAAAGTACATGGGCACAGTGTTACTATATAATGCCATGTTACATTATATGATATACCACAACATGGAAAAGAGAGCAATTCAACATTAAGGCACCAAGCCAAGAAAAATGTAAGCTACCTGGAAGCCTGGAGCTGCCAACAGTAACTGTCTCATATATTGCTTATTATTTTGCTCAAGTATGTCAACCCAATATGTAGGTTTCAGCAAAATCAGAATCAGACATCTACTTGTGACTTCTCAGCATGCTTATATTCCCATAATATTTTGTAATATAAAATACTAACTTCTATCCATACATATTTCCCTATGCTATTTAGGTTTATTACATATTAAAAATAGATGGATTTAAAATGTAGGCAGCTACATATATAAGCACTCTGCTTCAAAGATATACTTCATCTTTAAATAGAAGCAATCAATACACACAGTATATAACCTAAACAAATTTCTATTATGAATCCTTAATGGATGCATGCTTTGGTCATTTTTATTACTAATATATTATTGATTTACAGCATACATTACCACCTTAGGCACTGGGATTTGCTGGAGTTCTTACATCCTGTAAGTAGTTTTAGTCAAAATAGGAGCCAAAAGTCAATAATCCATTTACCACCAGCATAGCACCTCTACAGAGCTAGATATTTTAATAATAGTCTGATTCTCACAGTGGAATAACTTGTCTTAGAGTGGCATTTATAAGTCATCATTATTAATGTAAAATTATCCACAAGGCCTGCCTGCTTATCTTTCACTCTTCTTTATTGCCAGAATGCTTTGGAGTCACAATTCAGAAGGACACTGACAGACTAACCTTGCAGATCCCTCACAGGGCAGAGTTTCTCTGAAATCAAAGTACCCACTTAGGCTCTTTTGCTCTGAATCAAGGAACAGTTTCTCTTTGTTGCCATTCACATCAGGGAGTGGTGATTGACTCCTGCAGTTGCCCAGGAGAAAGGGAACCAAACAGCTTTCTTTGATATTAATATTAATATCAGCAGGCAGAGTGAAGACAGCATGCCAATCAGTCCCTCCGCTATCACGATCAACAGGCTGCAGAGAGCACATCAACTGATACTCAGTGAGACTTCAGGAGAAGCCTACAATAAGATGGGTACATCATAATATTGCCACACAAATCAAATCCAAATGTTCGTTTACTGCTATAAAGATAAATGAAGGGAAAAAAAGGCCTTTGGGTTATAGTTGCTTGGGTGAAACAATCCTACATTGTTAACTTACAGATTTACATTACACAGACACAAGAGCACACGCATGCCTTGCTAGGATATTATCACTCCTTGAGCAAACTGAGCTTTATGTCAAAAGCCGAGCACAGGAATGGCAGAAATGCAGTATCACTCACATCATCAGCTCTTCCGCAGCTCAATGAGATGACTCTCCTATAATCTCAAAATCATCTATTTCCAGAGTAAATCCAAAATAATACATTACTTTTCTGCTTTTAACGCCTGTTAAAAGATGGCAGAGTTAAAAGATGGTATTAAAAAGAGATTTTTTAAAACTGTTTCATATGAGGACAAAGGAATAAAGCACAGACAGAGTAGGAATGTTTTGTCCCTCTTTACAGAAGAATAAATAACTGCAATAGAGACAATGGTAATCAAAAACACGCATGAGAAAATAACAGCCACAAAAAAGCAAAAGTCATATAAATTGCTTAGGCCTCTCTGCACACAGAAGTTAAGCGAGGTGAAGCGAAACAGTTTAATTCACTGAACTGACTAGAATTAAACAAATAAGCCATCTAAAAAGTGGGAGATAAACTCCTTAAAACTTGGCTTTAATGCACACTGTCACAACTTTAAACTGACATTTTTCATCCACTATCCTGTTTCTAATCTAAAGATAAAGTGCTTACCCCCTCCTCTTTCATTTCTTTCCCACGTAGGGGTGGCTCCCAGCACATGCTTTGCAGGGGATGCTCAACATGAGCAAATTTAGAAGCTGGCTCAGTCCTGGTCCTTGCTCTTAACACAAAAGAAGACAGGAGAGCTTCAGCAGCATGTTGAGATATCCCTGAACATAATAAGAGCATGAGGAGAAAACATCACATCAGCCTTCCATGCCTTGACACCACCTGATTGTGTCTCTCTTCGCAGAGAGAACTTTGAGGACCAGCCATAGAGCTGTGCATAAGGCCATCCTAGCACACACAAAGCCTGAGAGATCCAAATTACGCCCAGTGGAGGCTCTTCCAGGCTATGGTAGGGCCCTTGAGAGTCCCAGAACAGTACAAAACAAGCCTGTCCTTTCAAGCAGTACAGGAAAAAGCTCTCAGAGGCTCAGATGACATCCATAAGGCATTTGTACTTCCATCCTCATTCACCAGAGACAAGAAGAAAACAAGAACAAATAAAATTATTCTGACTGATGCATGTTAAGAGATCTGTCACACATGGAGACAGTTCTGGAAATTATCCCTTCCTCACAGTGGCAACCGCCATCTGGTATGGCTTGGGTCCAGCACCCTTAAGTTAGAGGGCAATTCCCATTTTTATTAATGCTTACTGCACCACCATCCCTGTTCAGCACAATCACACAGAGCACAGCAAATCCAGTAAACAGAGTTTATTTCCATATATCTTGTGCCAGTCAAGAACACAATAAAATATCATGGTTCTAAAATTAAACTCTCTTTATTAGCAGAATTAAATAAAGAGGTGCCACAACTTCACTTAACTTCAAAGCCATAGGCAGAAGATTGCAGCACTTGTTTCGATTAAATGTGTTATTTACCCAGATTCACACTGAACAACAGTCTGTAAGGCATACCAGAACTGCAAAGTAATATTCAAACAGTATCTCCCTCTCAGATTGTTAAACACACAGCCAACACTGTTCCATTGAAGTATCTTCCAAGCAACATAAATACCTTGCAAAGGTATTTTTTCGTTTTTTAAATGCAATTTAAAACAGCTATACAAAACAAACAAACAAACAGAACCTACAGAAAACCTTTCCTTTCAGCCCAACCACAAAAGTTTAGTTGGATCCCACACAGTGTTTCAGAGGCTTTTTTATTCCCTTCCCCCCCCTCCATAATTGATTCAGTCAGCAAACCAGGGCAGAGATGGTGAGATAAGAAGACTGGAAGCTATCAGCAGTAGAAAAAAGGGTGAGCCTGCCCATACTCTGCATCATCCCCTCTTTAGGAGCACACAGACCTAGGCATAGTGCTTGCCAGTGACCATTTTCTGCAGCATCTTTGTGCTTCTGCATTGTGAATGCCATCAACAACCATCTTAGAATCATAGAGTCATAGAATAGTTAAGGTTGGAAAGGACATTAGGATCATTAAGTTCCAACCCCACTGCCATGGGCAGGGACACCTCACACTAAACCATATCACCCAAGGCTCTGTCCAACCTGGACTTGAGGACCACCAGGGATAGAGCATTCACAACTTCCTTGGGCAACCCATTGCAGATGTCTCACTACACTTACAGTAAAAAACTTCTTCCTAACCTGAACTTCTCTTGTTTCACTCTGAACCCGTTACCCCTTGTCCTGTCACTACAGTCCCTAGTGAAGAGTCCCTCACCAGCATCCTTATAGGCCCCCTTCAGATACTGGAAGGCTGCTATGAGGTCTCCACACAGCCTTCTCTTCTCCAGGCTGAATAGCACCAACTTTCTCAGCCTGTCTTCATATGGGAGGTGCTCCAGTCCCCTGATCATCCTCGTGGCCCTCCTCTGGACTTGTTCTAACAGCACCATGTCCTTTTGATGTTGAGGGCACCAGAACTGCACACAGTGCTCCAAGTGAGGTCTCACGAGAGCAGAGTAGAGGGGCAGGATCACCTCCTTGGACCTGCTGGTCACGCTCCTTTTGATGCAGCCCAGGATACGGTTGGCTTTCTGGGCTGCAATTGCACACTGAAGCGGGCTCATGTTCATTCTCTCATTCACCTACATCCCCAAGTCCTTCTCTACAGGGCTGCTGTAAATCTCTCCTCTGCCCAACCTGTAGCTGTGCCTGGCATTGCTCCAACCCACGTGTAGGACCTTGCACTTGTCATGGTTAAACTTCATAAGGCTGACATTGGCCCACCTCACAAGCATGTCAAGGTCCCTCTGGATGGCATTCCTTCCCTCCAGCGTGTCAACTGAATCACACAGCTTGGTGTCATCGGCAAACTTCCTGAGGGCACACATTTTCATGCATGGAAGCCTTTCCAGTGTAAAAAAGTGCTCTCAGAAATACCATAACAACTTCCTGAGGTCAGGAAGCTGAGGAATGAATCCAGTTCACCTTGCCATAACCCAGATCAATAACCATTTTTGTCACCAGATAAGCAGTGGTCCATCTTTTTTCCCCTTGTAACAGCTTCTTTTCTGCATCCTCATTAATGCTTTTGGACTAGAACAACTCCCCAGTTTTCTTAAGGGTTCTCTGGATGCCACCCACCACCCATCAATGATGAGCAGTTTCATGTGATACAAGGATTTCTCTATTAGCATTAGCAGTACATCATGCTACATGCTTCAGAAGCCACACAGGCATTTCACAGAAGGAATGAGTAGGAGACAAGGCTGAGACAAAAGCCTTCTTTTTATTTTTATCTCCACCTCACCCTATAGACATTCCCTCAGTTGCATCCTCACATTACATTCAAATACTGGACAGGGCCCAGATACCTGCTTTGTTCCCCTGCTCCATGGTACTCTCTGGTGTTGTCCCAGGATTAGACCCATGCCACACCACAAGTGGTATTGCTGCATGTCAGCTGCACAAGCCTCCAAGCAAAAACCTCTCTTCTTGCATGGATTTGTTATCACAACATCTCTGCAATTTGTCTGCTATCCACAGAATGATTGCACTGTATCTCACTAAGGCTTGGTCATGTTTCCCTAGGCTTATATTTTCCACTTATCCGCGTGGCTGGGATTACACAGCAGCTGGCTTGGCAATCCAGAGCAGACTGAATGGGCTGTTGACTCACAGCATAGCTGCAAATATGGCAGTTGAATGTTTGGCAACCTCCTGCACAAAGACAGAAGTCCATACCTTCCACGCTTCGGGTTCTTGCATCCTACATGTGGGGATTTGCATTAGGTTTTCAGCCCTCCACTGTGTCTTTCACAGTTAGCTTTCTCTTCAGCCTCCCTCATCACCCAGCATGCATCATGTGGATTCACTGCCAGCAAGTCTCTAATGTCTCCCAAAATTATGTGCTGGAGACAGAGTTGGCAGCTGTCTAGTGGAGCAAACTATGACTTCTCCCACTTCTTGGTTCTGGGTAACGAGAAGCAGTATTGTTCTACCTTTGGAAAGGACACTTGCAAACCTCAGGCAGCTTTGCAGTGTTACAAGCAACAACTTCTCAGTCATACCTTTGTGTCAACTGTTATTCCCTAAGTCAGGAAACAAATTCTACGGTTGTTTTTTCATCTTTATCCATCAAGTAAGTCTATGCACAGACTCTTACCTTACTTTCTCTACCACCCTGCTCCTGCAAAGATTTTTTTTCTTTTTTCAAAATGCCTCAAGGATGTTTGAGATCTTGCATAGAGTGCTTTAATTTAGTTTGATGGTGACAGTAGTTTTCTTTTTCTTCTCCTTTTAATCACACTCATGTTGATATATGGTTGGCAGCAGTCCTGCTTTGAGCGGGAAGTTGGACTACAGATCTTCAGAGGTCTCTTTTAACCAGCACTGCTGCAAATTCATGCCCATCATGGGTCTCACTGGCACCACTGTACTTTACACTTATATTAGATAATACCCCAAACTGAAGAATTAGCTTAGGAATAGAATTAGCAAAGGTAGAGCTACAACTATAGCACACATCCTGACTGCCTCTCTCTTGCTTCTCCTAGCCTGGCTTCTTTCCTCCCATTACCAGGGAGGTTGCTATGGAGATTCCTTCAGAAACAAAGAGAAAAAGGGATGCAAGAAATACAAAGCACTGAGAAGGACATGGAAGAGAAAACAAACATATCTTTCATGTTAATAAATCAATTTTCCCCATATCTTCACCTAGAAAGTCCCGATGAAGAGCCCAGACCCTCAAATGCTCCTGCTCTGCAGGCACATTCCACATTCAATCATGCTGCTTGGGCTCTTTCCAGTGCTGTGAGACTCCATGAACAACACCCCAGCAACACACGATCCCTAAGCAGGCAGAACTGGTACATACATGTGTGCACACATACAAAAAAAGTTGGCAGATGACTTGGTGCCAATGAGATGAAACACAGAGACAGCACCTTTGCACATAATCTCTCCCCATACGGAGAGCTCGTGACCCACAGTATGCCACTGGCACTGCTTTTATGCAAGGCTTGTCTTTGATACGAGCCAGCTACCCAAAGCAAGGGAAATACCAGGTCAGGATCTTGCATGGGGATGGCTGGGGAGTACATCAACACTAACGCAGCATAGCACCACACTACATAATGGGGACTTCTACAGTTCATAGGGCAGCATAAAGCTGGGGAAGCTGAAATCAGCCAGTTGTTGCTATTGATAAGCAACATATATGCCTGCCCTGGTCTTACAGCTTCTCTTACCTGTCAAATGTGATCCTGTGGCCTCACTGCAAGTGCTCCTACATACTTACAGAGGCTGCCATAAAAATAGCTCTTGCAATCCTGTCAAAAAGTCTGCAATACATCTTCCATATGTATGTGCTAGGTGGTTTATGGCTCTAGGTGGGTGTTCTTTTTTAGTTGTGGTTGTAAACCTGTGCTGTCTCAAAGAGACTTTTTACCCCCACTTTGAGTTGTTGAGTGCCTTAACTGATCAGTACTGCCTTTCAGTATTGTTCTCTGGAATTCCCATGCGGCTTTCTTGGTAGGAAAGAAAGAGGGAAGTGGGCAAAGCAAGCAAAGCAAAGAAATAATAAAGAAAAAAAGCAACCACCCAGAAAATACAGTGACAAATTACAGCAGCTCCATTCACAGCAGCATTCAGGGATATTCAATGATCCTGCAGTCATCTATCACCGACACACTAACAGGACAGAGAGAAGCAAGACCTAAAAGAGATTAGAAAACAGGTACTTGTAACTACACCGACTGTTCCAGTTTTCCAGATTATGCCTTACTTTAGCTCCTCAAAACAAATGCCAAAACCTGGTGGTTGTTAGGTGTGTTCAGTTTCTCTGGATACTGACCTTGTTATCTTGATTTATTCCCATCATACACACTGATAGAGTAACATAAGGACTTAACTAGAATCTAAAAAATGCAGTCTCCAGTCCAGGCTATTTTATACACTAATGGAGACAGGCTCAGTTCCCTGAGTGTATTTGACATTTTTCTGCCTGTCATACAATAAGTGACAGAGCAGTACTCCTGCCTATTTTTTATATGCCAAGGTCTGAACAGATTACAGACCAGATCCACAAGAAGTCATTATCTCATTCTACTTAGCACTTGGCAGGCCACACCTGGAATACTGTGTTCAAGTTTTGGTCCCCAATATGATAAAAAGATGTGGGCAGGCTGGAGAGGGTCCAGAGAAGGGGCACAAACATAATCAAAGGACTTGGCAGCCATGTGATGAAAGGCTGAGAGATATGGGTTTGTTCAGGCTGGAGACAAAAAGCTCAAGGGAAGACCTTATCACCATGTTCCAGTATTTAAAGGGTGGCTACGAAGAAGATGGACACTCCCTTTTTACAAGGAAACAACCAGAAAAGATGAGAGGTAATGGGCGCAAGTTACTACTGGGAAATTCTGACTGGACACTAGGAGAAAGTTTTTCATAATGAGAACAATCAGCCATTGGAATAATCTCCTCAAGGAAGTGTGGATTCCCCAGTGCTGGGCACTGGTAGGATTTGGCTGGACAGGGTGATGAGACATGTCTAGGTCATGCTTTGCCAAGACAGGTTAGACCAGAGGATCTCCAAGAACCCTTCCAACCTGGTATTCTATAACATGATTCTATGGTATAATCCCTCTAATAAAAATTAGTATAAAAGTGAAAAAGGGGGGAAATTAGAGCTAATTAACATAAGTTAACTTCCACCCAGCTGCTGTGCAGAAAAAATCTGAAGTACATGTGTTACTGTCTTCTCCCCTGTATCCTGTTGCTTTATTAAGTAAGATACAATTACACCAACGTAAAAGTTATTATCCATACCAAAGCATTCCACAAACTTAACACCACTTTCCCTGAACTCTATGTTAAAAGTCTCATTGACTTCAATGGTAGCATTGAGGGGAGGTGGTAATGGCAGCAAGGGAGAAGACACATCTCACATGCTAACCTTCCAACTAAAGCTAAAAATCACTAAGGAAAACTTTTCAACAGGAACCAAACACATTACCTGCCTCTATCACTAAAGCTTAAGGATTCAAACAGAACAAACAGCTCTTCAACACCAATATGCAATCACAGTCAAGTGAAATCACAACAGCATGGCCTAGCTTCTCATTAGCACAAAAGCAGTGGAAATGAGGGCTGGCTGGAGACCTCAGCTCCAGTATATCCTTAAACTCTACTTTGGCACAGTGTTAGTGCTGTTTCATATAGGAACATGACTTGTATAATATTGTTGCATACAGGTCTGTATTTCTGCATCCCTCCAAGTTACTGACTTTTGAATCAAGGAAAAGAAATTTTGCTGATCATTAATTTCCTACATGTTTGGTAAGAACAGTAACAAAGCAAAGAGAGAAAACCTATGAGCACAGAAGAAGCTATATAATAGTTTTAGCTCAGCCCATACCAAACCTCACAGGAATCCAGTATACTGGTTTCTTTGCTAAGCTACCATCTTCTAGCTCCCATAGGTGGGCATATATGGAAATAAGCAATGCCCAGTTAACCCAAAGACTGTATTCAAGTCTCAGAATATTCCATCACAACAGAAGAGCCAGTCTACATGAGAGTGGGATCTTGCTCTGCTTTCCAGTCGCCAAAAAAAAATCTTTCAGAATCCATCCCCTGCTTCCAACCCTGCAAGAACCAAAACCCTCTAAATCCCTTCTTCCTGTATGTGAGCCAGCATCCTAGGGGTTAATTATGAAATAAATATTGATCAAATCCTGTCTATCCCACACCCAGACAGATGGTGCAGCTGTCAAACAGCTCTGTCAGTGCATAAGAATTAATTGTGCTACTGGTCCTGCTGTAAGCTCACAGCAAAGCTACATTTTAACAGTCAAATGAATTTCAAGACTTCATTTTCTTCTTGCCATTTTAAATCACCATGAAAAAAAGAAAAAGATACAATATTTCTGGAATATAATAAAGCACTATCCCATGATCTCTACCTTGGTTCTATTAATACACATCACTCAGCTTTTACACCTTCTCCCAGCAAGCCTCACGCAAGATCCACACAATGATTCAGGAAAGGTTTGCCCTCTCTCCGTCACACACACTAAAAGTCCTTTTCTTCCACATTTTAATCAAATCTATAGGCTGCATAAAACTAGTAAGGTATTACCTTACATAGTAGACTGCCATTTAAGATTTGCCTAATAAAAGACACAAAAAGCTTACCAAGTACCGTGATTTATAATGACATTTTACAAGCATTTTAAAAATGTATATAAAGTATATATATAATAAAATGAAAATAAAGAGGTGTAGTGAAATACAGTAACAGCCTGAACAAATGCAATCACAGGGCTATTTCAGGAAGTAGCTGCAGAGGTCCTCAAGTAATAATCAATGAAGAACCATCAAAGGAGGAAAGTCACTGAAACGATACATTATTGGACTAAGACGACTTCACTGCAGTTAGGAAATAAAGCCAAAAGAAAGCTCAAAAGTCACTTCGCTTAGTAGAAGTTGCCGAAATCATTTGACATAGAGTAGCATCCAGCTGAAAATAATGTCTAGGCCTGAATAGTCCATTACTTCATTACTCTTTCTCCCTCTCTCCTATCTTAAGGAACATGGAAATTGCAGCTTTCAGGCTGCTTAAAGATTCTTTACAGTTGTATTTTAGGGTGTTACACCTCCTAAAAATTAACAAAGATGATCTTTCAAAACTGGGATATGGAAGAAGGAGAGGACAATAAAAATTAAAAAATGAAGAAGGAAAAGCAAGAGAACCACCACCTTCCAGCCTATTCCAGGATACCATTCCCTAGTCCACGAACCCCAGATTATTGGCACATTTCTGCCTACACCTCTATTTGGGCATGAAAGTTACATGAATGACACCTCCTTACTGTCTGCAGGACAGGCACACAGGAGCTTCCTCCACTGTCTGAAGATGAGGGCAAAACAACTTTGGGGCTAAAATCCTAGCGTACAAGTCAACTGAAGCTTTAAAAGCTATGCCATAGTTGTTCCAAGCCAGTGAACTGTTGACCCACAGACCAACAAGACTTGGAGGGTGCACAGGACCTTGTAGCACTGCACAAATTTTTATGGCAGGGTTATTGCATTCTGACATGAAGACAAGCAACACACGTTTGAAAAATAAAAAAATAAAAAATAAAAAAAGAGAGGTTTCTTCCTTCTATTACTGTCTAGTGTCCATTTTACAATGTGGTTTAAAAGATGTAGGAATGATGATTAAAATCTGTTGTGTTTCCACTAAGGGGAAAAATGGAAGATCTACATCTGCGCTGCTGCCTCCTGTATGCATTAGTACAAAGGGGTAGCTTCAAGGCTAGTGAGCTGTGGAAGGCCAGAAACCACCTCACACAGCAGGACAGACCAGCATGAACAGAAAGCACCATCAGTGGCAGAACAGCACTTTTTGGAATAGCAACTGCTGTCTAGCTCGGGAGATCACACTGAGATGATGAACCAGAGAGCAAGGGTTTGAGGAAATCAGCCTTCCCTTATATCCCTACTTATAAATGGCAGAAAACAGCTGAGGCCAGCCTGCCAGAGACCTAAAGATTACTGAATCTGGCTGTCTTTCTGCTGTCTTTACCTGTAGACCCACCTGAACACCACCTGTAAGGTGGTGGCATCTTTGTAAAACCTTTTTTACATTTCTTAAAAGGAATATGCTCTATCTGCTTCTGGATGGAAAAACAAGTTTTCTTCTATGAAAAACATAAGCATGCATCCTACAAGGCCTGCCATGTGTACAAGTGCTCTCCCACACAATAACAATTTGCAATTTACCCAACGTAGCAGAAGTGTGTTCGATGACAGACAACACAATATTGCAACAAAAAAGTTTGCTGCTACTCCACCAGATTCAATTTTTTCCCACTACAGAGTGCAAACCTACCTATTTTTATGTTTTATTTAAATGGTAAGTTCTCTAAGCCATCAGTAGTTCATCTTCAAGTCACACTATTACTTGGTAATAGCAAGAAGTTACAAAACACCCACAGAATCTAAATTTTTGTTCTAGCATAACATGCACCTGTTTCTATGCTTTCTTTGACACACACGTGGATTAAGAAAGTATGCTTGTCAAGCTGGCGGTGTTCAGCATATACAGACCCCAGAAGAGCTGGCTGAGAAAGTTCTGATGAAACTTGTTCTTTCATCAGAAAATAGTAACCTGTCAAAACTAAATCTGTTCATGAGAAGAAGGGAAACGCTGAGAAATCTTTTTGGGAAAAGAAAAATACGTTTAAATTAAAAAAAAAAAAAATCCAAATTGCCAAAATGTCCAACTTACACATCTTCAAAATGCAGAAATTAAACTAATCTTTAATGTTGTTTCATTTCCAAGCACGTATTGATCTTTTTTCAATCAAGTTAAAAAAAAGGCTGATATCAAAATGTGATGCTTCCAAATACCATAAATTCAATATTTTCACTGATGAGTTCTCATGTTGTTTTCCCCACTCCTAAATTATACACTGATTAAATCTGAGAGACTAACATTCCAGTCAGGATGGGAATATTTTCCTTTTTTTTTCCCTCAAAATCATTTTGGCATGATCAATAATGCTTTTTCTTTTTTTTCCCTTGGCTCTTCTTAGCAGGTAAGGAGTCTGCACTGTTACAGTCACAGTTACAACCATACTGTACTGAGATCCTTTGGGATTAGGATTGTATGGAAAAAAAAAAACAAGACTATCTACAGTAAATATTAAACATGAGAAATAGAAGATGATATAAGGAAAACCAACCATATTTATCATAAATTATAATTTCTTAGAGAGCATCAAGAAAAATCCCACTGCATATGGCAAAATCTTGTTGAAAATCATACATTTTAGGAAGTAGCTGCAGCACTGGAAGGTAGATCTCAAAATTTCAATTTTTTTTTCTCATTTTGTGATTATTTTTTCTTTTGTTTCTGGTGAAAGTAACCTCTTTAACAACAACTGTAACACAACACAAATAAAGTCTCAGGTGAAGCAGTTTTAGCAGCAAAACCATCAAAACCTTTTTCCTCTGAGCTGAAATTAACACCACCACTTTCACCCCATGCTTCTGACATTTGGGACATCTAAAAAAAAAATAAAATAATCTTCCTTTCCAGATCCAGCTTTGAGTCAAACTCTGACTCCAACGGGAAAATCTGAAATGCGAGCACCTACCTGGTCATTCTCCATCAGGACCAAACGGAGAAAAGACAGCACTATTAAGAGCTTGCAGAATTTTATTCCCTTACCTGAAAGCTCTTGTCAGGTCAAATAGTTTAATAATTTCTTCCTGCACTGGGCTCTCACCTAGTTGTGAAGTTGTAAGTTAGGGCACACTGTAACTCCATCATTCAAAGTTTGCCAGTATGGGGAGAATGAGTTAGTAAAAGTGTAGTGATCATCACACCTGTTAAAGCTTAGCTGAATAGCTGGAATTATGATAACCGTATTAACAACTTACTTTTTTAACAGAAGGACATGTGACATGGCAGAAGCAGAGCTGACGGTGAGTATCTAAAGACTAGTTCCTTTGGGTGACCTTTGAGGTGGACAACATCAGCAAGCTGTGGCATGGGAACCAGCTCCTGAGATTGACAGCAATGGGAAACTCCAGCAGGTCACAGCTGCTGCTCACCTAATTGCTAGATGAAAACCTGAGTCCTGGGTTATTAATGTTACTGTTGATAAACTCTCTCCTATGCTTCCCCCACAGCCATTATTGCTTTTGTGATAGCTTTGAAGTTACAGTCAGTACTATTTATGTGATGAGCACCACATTAAACCTGTTTTTAATACATAGCTCTATATTCCTGCTGGTTACCTCCATATTGGCTCAGCAACATCCCCTCCAGCTCTAAGACTACTGTGACTCTACAATACCAGATGTGCCAACACATTTGGTTTAAGCTAATTCATCTGTACTAGCAAGTCTTCTGCTTTCTGTCACGAGAAAAGACAAAGTTTCAAACTCATCAGAAGAATGAGATCACCCATTACTTCAAGCTTTGCCTAATACATACACAATGCCCTCGTTGCTTTGCGCTTTGCCTGGAGCAAAGTCCAGAGGCTTTCTTTTAGCTAAGCATAGGGCAGAACTGAAAACTCCTGGTTTTATTAAGAGCAGCCTATTAACTAATCAATGCCATAAAATAAAAAGCAAACAGATTTCAGACTTTATTGAAGAGTTATTTGGCATGTAAAACCATCTGAAGCACAGGTATTAGTTAAAATGAGTATATCCTGACTTTCACTTGTGGAAAATCA
The DNA here is from genome assembly GCF_012275295.1 of Melopsittacus undulatus. Lineage (NCBI taxonomy): Eukaryota > Metazoa > Chordata > Aves > Psittaciformes > Psittaculidae > Melopsittacus > Melopsittacus undulatus. The sequence goes on from NC_047533.1 coordinate 57,765,681, forward strand.
GATAGGCCATAGGTGTCTCCTTAAAATCATTTATCTCTGAAAACCTGCACATCCCCAGAGCCAGCTGCAATTCCAGTTCTTCACCAATTTCACTCCCTGTCTGCAGCAGAAGCCTGCAAGTGTGATTCCACTTTGACAACCCTTTTGTTTGTTTGTGGCTTTGTGTTGCTTTGGTTGGTTTGTTTTTTTTTTTTTTTAATATGTATTTTATTGTTGTTTTGTGTTTGCTTGGGACTAGGGTGGTTTTTGTTTGTGGGGTTTTTTTTTTGTTTGGTTTGTTGCCTTTGTTTTGTTCTTTTTTTTAGGAAAAACATCGCAGAGCTCTGATTTTACTAACTGTATAAGTTCCATGTTAAATGTGCACAGCATAGACACACAAAGACTGCAGGTTTTCAGGGTTCTTTCAAAATATGAAAACAGAAAGTAACAATGCCTCACTGCCAGTCCCCAGAAAAATGAGCCTGGAATGTGAAATCAGCCCAGGATACATCTTTTTTTGCATATCATCATAAGTAACAGAAATTCTTCAGGCAAATTAAACCACAGTTGTTGCTGTGCAATTTGATGGCATTTGTTCAAGCTGCACAAATGTATCTCATTATCTATGTAGAAAAAATTTAGCAAGCCATGTTTTTTTTCCAACACAGAAGAGTTTCTAAACTCTAATTTGCCAGCAGGAATTTTAAAAATATAAATATAGAAATATTGTTGTCACCAGGAAAGTGAAATTAAAACACAGTAACTTAGTCAAGGCAGGTGAACACTTTGCCATCAAGAAGTCCCTTTTTGTTCAATAAATTACTGAGCAAATGAATAGTGAAGCCTCTAAGAGCTGGGCAGGTGGTGTAGAGAATGCATTTTTCTTCCTCCTTGCCTCTGGAGGCAGAGCCCTCCATCTCTGTCACCTGCTGAGACTACTGAGCTCAATGGAAATGCCTGCATCATGACCTCTGGCATAATACTGACATTACAGGAAAACCCAAACCCATGCATAGCTTAGAGCTTTTATTTTTAAAAAGTAGTTGCTCTGTTGAACGTCAAACATAGATATCCACAAGAGTACTAAATTTCTGATATCTTATTTACTTCCTAACTTCCCACAGATTTCAATGTCAGTTGAAATACTTAATTACTTGTCTGGATTCAGCTGTAGCTCCCTTAAACCTCCCTAAAAATCCCCACCTGAGTAGGAGTGGTGTGACTGATCAGTAGGCAGCTCATATTGCCTGTGTACAGCTCCCCTTGTGCGAAGGGACTGCTGCTGGAAAAAACCCTTATAGATGCAGGGAGTCTATCTCCTTTCAGGCTATGTGCACAGCATCCCCAAACTCCCTCTCCAGCAATGCAAGCCTTTGCAGACAGAGCAATGCTTGTGTTCACATTAATATACCTAGCAGTTAATATCAGCGCCCAGTAACTTTTCCACACACTACCCTTCTGCTGCCCCAAGCACACCTATAAAAAAATGTTAGGCTCAAGTTGAGGCCAAATGCCTACCCAGTTAATGTAGCTGTCATTTATCTTAATGCTTTTGACATTAATATGGCACTCCAGCATTCTGCCAGTGACATAATGCCAATAGGATCAGATCTTGTTAAGCAGGGATACAAGGACCACTGTTTCACGATTTTTTTTAATGACCTTCAGTATTTCCCTACAATTCAGGCTGTTTCATCAAACCTATATAAAAAAATAACAGTTTCAGCAAAGGCAGAGTTTAGCCACTCTGCTGTTCTCTTCCCCTATTACCATCACAGCAACTGCATTGCCATAAATGTCCATGGCACCTTCCCAAGTGAATAAAGATGACACAGATGACACACTCTATGCCCCAGAGAACTTAAGTTCTGACACATCTTGAGACAAATGGCAACAGTTCAAGCATGAGAGGGCAAGGGGTCATCCTGAAGATGAAGGCAGAGTGATGATAGAGCAAAAGGGTAGAGAGAAAAATAAGTTGGGGGAGGAAGACTGGCTGGATGGGGTTTTTTGGTTGTTTTGTTTTGTTTTGTTTTTTTTAACTCCTCACAAAAGATGGCTTGGAAAGAGGAGGGGAGTTGATAAGGAAGAAGGAAGAATGATTCAGTGATATATAAAGGAGGAGGGAAGAAGAATCTCTACCAAAATACAGGAAGAAAAAAAAAACAAATGAAAACAAACAAACAAACAAAAACAACTAGTGAAGAGATTGATGAGAAGAAACAACTGTTGTGAATGTGGAGAGCATCCTCATGTGTCTCACTCAAAATCTAAAGATAGTTTCAGAGCATCCACAGCACATTTAATTTCTGGCACAAATGGTTTACAGTGACCTTGCGTGTGAAGATTTGTTTGAAGGACCATGAGCTTCTAACATTTAGAAGACAAAAAAATCTTTTGGAAACAATACAACTGAAGTCCATTGCATTCCCCATCCAGTGAACCCCAAGCCTCATTACTTCAGTTCTTTCATTACCAAATTATTTACTAAGTGCATCAACATAGATGGAACCAGATTTATTTATTTTAATTAAAAAAAAGAGCAAAAGAGACCTAAGCACACTGTTAAAAGCTAATGCTTTTCATGGCTTCATTAAAAAATGAATTTTAAAAATTCACATTTAGTAGCTATTGTAATAGAACTATTTTTCATTGACTCAGTGAAATTCCTTTCACGTTCCTTTTACTATAAGAATGAAATGTAAAAGCAGATCTAGTTTTTCTAAAGCAGAGATTTCCTCCAATAAGGAAGCAAAACAACTAAATTATTTAACTTCCATGTATAGGAACATTGAAAGGAAAATTAAATCATTAGCCTTCTTCAGAACAGGAAAAAAAAGCAATCTCTAATCAGATACTTGCTTCTTCAGCTATGAATGTTGCACTAATTATATTCAGAAGTACACAGCAAGATTATTGGGAGAATAGGAGGCATTTTCTAACACTTTCAAAATTGAGCTTGTATGTTTTCCAGGTCTTTCTGCACTGCCCAAGTCCTTCCAACAACTAATACCTCCCTGGCTCTTAGAGGGCATCAAATCACCATTATCCTTAGCCCTAAGGGATGAGGTCAGATGCAAGCTACTGGTTAATTCCCCCACCCAGGAATCTGAACCAGGTACTAAAGTTAAAAGAGCCACACAGCATGTGAAAGAAACTAAGCCAGAGAGTACCAAAGATGAACATTTTATTTTACCTTCTGTTATCTCCCTTCACTCCTGACATTCAAGAAAAGGAGAAACCAGTGTGGATGTACATGATACACCACCAACATAACATGGGCTGTCTACCACAAAGCTCAAATAAAATACATTTCAGAAGCTGCTTACCAGTAGTCCAGGCTTCCTGACACTTACTACGCATATAAACTGCTATTTACACCTATTCAAAGAGTGTTTCCATGTCTCAGAGTGCCAAACAATGAAGCCCAAAGCTTTGAGCTAATCTGACACTTGCTGTACAAAGGAGTGCTAAACTGTAACTGCAAAAACCTAATCAGAATTAATACCTGTTTTCCCCTGAAGGAAAAGTGAGTAGCACAAACAAAAGGCTATTACATTTTAGATAAACGTATGAGGGATTATGATTTTCTTTTAGATATAAACCAGAATGAAAACATAATTTGTTTCAAGGACAATAATTCAAATAAGCAAAATTAGAGATTCTGTTTCATTTGATACTCAGGTCTACATTTCACTGCAACCTATTACACACAGAAGGCTAAAGCCTTCTATTTTTCAAGGAAGCGTGAAACATGCAGGTTGCATTTCCAAGAAATCATAAACATATTCTCACATTAGCATTTTCATCCCATCCTCCTTCCAGTCCACATCTCAGAACAGTACCAGCTACCTAAACAATTACCAGAAATTTTCTAAGAGCAAATTCATCTGTGCATTTCAATCCAGGTGTGCTGATGTGGAAGACAGTCGGAACTGTGCCACTGGGAAAGTTTTGCTGGTAAGCCCAAAGGGTGACAGGGCCCTAGCAGAGGGAGTCCTTTAGAGGGATGCCAAGAGGGCCTGGAGACACAGCACAGGGCCCCGATTCCATGGTACTTGCAGCTCTGTGGGAGATACAGCCGAGACAACCAATTGCTCTCCAGATTATTTTTCCTTGTATCCTTCAGGGATTCTGGTTTGGTGCCACTCGGTGTAATGTCAACTGTCACACCAAGGCTTTAGAGCAGCTGTCAATCAGCAGCTGCAGGGCACAACTCAGGCAGAGCACAGCAAAGCAGAGCCAGCTCCACATACCACTGGTGACACAGGTTGTTTTGGAGTGAAAAACAAGTATCTCCAAAGTACTATGTGTGCAGCAGCAGGACCTCCTCCAAACCAACACAGGACTGCCTATCTGGGCAAATATACAGTCTGTGCAAGCCAAGGCACACTCCTCTAAAGTATGGATGCAGGGCAATGTGAGAATAAAATGTATGCAAGACAGAGCAAACTGGGGAAGAGAAAACAAACAAACAAACAAAAAAGGAAAATCAATCCCAATGCTAACATTACAGTTATACTAGAGAATTAAACAAGGCCAGGACACTACCACAAACACTAGTACATAATCATCCACATACAAACTGTTCCTGGCATAGGTTTCAAGCTCCAGCAACAACTTTCTCCCAACATTTCAAGCTCCAGCAACAACATCTCCCAACAATGGGCTTAGGGCAGGCCAAGGACAACATTCTGGCAGTCAGCTGGTGGCAGCCACAGTCTTGGAGGGTTACCTTTGTACGTACAGCTCAGCCACACCATCCATCTCAGAGCTACAGAAAATACTACCATAACCAAACTGGAGCAAGGCTTCTAGTCACAATTCTTGTGCAGGGCAAAGAGCAGAACACATCTGAATCTCATACTAGCCTCCACGGTATTGCCAAGTGCTTGGATACTACCATGGCAAAGACAACATAAAACCCTGATGAGAGCAAAATAGGTTTGCTGTCCTTAAAAAGGGGTGATCCAATCATTCCTGCCCAAGCATGAACACGTAAGCAATTTCTGAGATTAAAGGATCTAAGAGATACACTGTGGAGGGTCTGGTTGAACACAGCTCCCAGTCAAGCAAGAAGACAAGCTAAAGCAGCCTCAAGATTATACCAGCCATGCACTTACAGCATTTATATTCTGCTTATACAAGGGAATAGTTTTCAACAGGTCCTTCAATTATCCTTCAAACATCCCCATGTAATGGAGCAAGAAAGGTTAAAGTTTCATTCCCCCAGTGAATTTTCAACGTAATTTGACAACAGTAAAGCACTGTTCTTGTTCATCAGGTTAAATACAGGTCCTGCCACATCACCAGAGATGCTGCGGACAGCAGGCTCCCTAACAGTCCACTATACACATTTTGACATTACCACTCTTTGTGCACGTGTTTCTTGCAAGAGGTGGTTTGCAACAGCTTTTATAAAACAGTAGCAGAGTTAATGTTTGTCTCTGCTTCCCCAGCCATGAATTATACCCACTTCCCCATCACATATAGACAATGTGACCCAGAGCAATGCTTTGAAAATTTGGAATAATGGCTGTAATCCTCAGAGTTTGATCTTGTGAGACTCAAGCTGCCCAGAGCTCCCATATAAGCCCTCCAGCAATGAGATTACTCTGCTTTTGGCAGAGTGCTTTTTACAGCACCTCACAGTACTGAGCTCTGCCCGGTCTTTTGTATCGGTAAGCCATGTGATGTTGCTTGTCTAAATCACTAGCAAAATCAAATCCGACCAAATCATGCACTGTGTGACAGCCAAACCCTTCATCTCAAATAATATGACAGCCGTGCATAAAAAACAGGAGTGCCAGTGCAGCATTTTAAAGTACATTTCCACAATGTACAACAGCCACAGGTTAGGAACCCTTCACCAAGGCCTCATTTCTGCAGACTTCTGCAGCATACCATGGTGCCAACAAGGGAGAAAGTGTGCATGACTGATTGCCTGCCTGGTTCCTGCCACCCTACGCATATATCTTCACAGAGCTGACACAAGTGAAGAGTCCCCTATGCAGCTCCAAGAAGTGCTGGAAACAATGCAACCAAGAATAAGGTAGATCAACACTTAATCAGTTGCCTTCATCCCAAAATTTCAGCTTCTCCTGCAGAGCCTCTGCTCTTCTGAGTAGCCTGACTGCAAAGAAGTAGCCTTATTAGTGTGCAGAAGAGGATCTGAGCCCAGCTTCTGCACGATAAACTTCTCAGTACTTGGAAATAGCAAAAAAACCCATAAATGCATAGACAAAAGCAAAGCTGCATTTTCAAACAGAAATAGCAAATCTGAGGTTTCTAAAACAAGAGGTGGAAGAAAATGTCATCAAGGACACATCAAGGCTCAAATCAGCACATAAAAGCAGCTTTCACCTGACAATTAGCCTGAAATAGCACAAGATCCAGCCACCAAAACCACAGATGTCATACTGAGTATCTGATGTTGTAGCTCCTTTACCCCATCACTACCTGACCGAACAAAGACAAAACTCAGCTGGGCACTTGCACTCACACAGTGACTGCCTCTCTAAAATGCATGGCAGGCACACAGCCAGGTCGCTTTCATTCCTGGGTGAGACAGGTGAGACAAAGGCTGACACCCTCTATTACTCGATATTTGAGATGCAAGGCTTAAGGCTGTGCGTTTCTGAAGAGTTATTCACGTGTGAGTTTAGTAACTGTGTATAAACTTCCATAATAATATCCACAATCAGTAGTGGTGTTAATATTAATTACTTAAGTTCACATACAAAACATAACGAGATGCTGTAATTCCATTTTCTGACAGTTTTACCTTGAACATTAAATATTACTCATCTTACCAAAAAAAAAAAAAAAAATCACTTTAGCACAGTCATCTTAAGGGACTTGCATGTTTTAATCATCAGTTTTAATTAGGCTAAAAAGTAGAGGATAAATCAAGGCCCTTTTTGAGGCACTCTCAAAAGGCACAAAAAAGGTTCCTGCCTTTGACTGAACTGCACATTATGCTAAAGTGTTAATGAGAACAAACAAGAGTAACTGAAATCAGTCTCCTGCTAATTTTCATAATTTGTAGTGGAACGCTTTTCTAATTAATAATAGACTTCTAGAGACATCTATGTTGACAAATACACACATGCCACACTCCCTTACCTTTCTGGCATTTCTCCTCAGTGCTGATGCACATGTAAAGATCTTTCCATACCTTTTTTCCTACAAGCTGGTTAGCACAGAAAGTTTGCATTTTTCCATGAGCCTTCTGATTGCACTGCACTGTCCCACTGTCTGGGAGTCTGCATAGGGGGTTGGAACTTGATGATCTTAAGGGTCCTTTCCAACCCTAACTACTCTATGATTCTATGATTCTATGATTCTATGATTCTATGATTAGAGGACACTGATATTTCAAGACTGAGGAAGTTAGTAACAACAACACAGTTCTGAATTCAGATACACACTCAAACAAGTGTACTTTGCAGCTGGGTGTACTTATAGAATTTTTAGGAAATAATACATTAAAAAAAAGTATATTATTCAAGTTTTAATTTCTCTGTCTTTAAAGTCTACAGCTTAATTGTGTTGCTTCCATGCCACTGGCTGTCAGTTGGCACACCAGTCAAACGTCAGACAAAGCTATCAAGTGTATCATGGAAGGGTGTGTTTGTGTGCCTTTGGCACTCATGGACACTGGAGATCATTGCTTGGACACTGCAGGTCATGAAAGCTTTTGGGGCCTTCTGCTGCTGCCCATCCATTCTTCTGGCTAAGTCACTCCAGCCAACTTTATCTTGCAATAGGACTACAAGAATGTTAAGAAGTAAAGGGCAAATCACCTCATAAAATGTAAACCCCACCAAGACAAGGCACCTGAGCACTTGCCTTCTTTCTTTCCCACGAGTCTGACACGACACATGAGCAGTTCTTGTGCTTGTAAAAGCTGTCTTCCTGCACACACCAGCCTTACCATTCAAAAGTAACCTACATAATAGGCAAAAAAACAAAGAAAAAAATTACCTTTGCTCCTCAGATGTATTTGGTTCTAGCTACCACCAAATTATAATCTGTTTGTTGTGTTCTAGCATGTAGCATAAAGAAAAAGTTGCCTTTCATCCACTACTTGTTATTTATACATTCTGCATACCATTGATCTGGCTCCCCAAAACCTCCTATATATTGACATTAACAAATGGCATCAAACACTAGCAGGGGGCGGCATTAATTTACTGAACTACCCCATGGTGTCAAATCCATTGAATATATTCCTCAAGCGTTGCTCACATCAGCACAGGCCTAAATTTGAAAGCATTTGCCTCACCCTTCTAAGTCAGGCAATTTCATTTCATTTTAATTTATTTTAAACCCCTGTAATCTCCCTCAAAGCTCATCACTTTTCCTAGTTGTTCCAGCCCCCTGACCCAGCTCATGTTATTGCCACATGTACCAACAGCACTTCGAGGAGCAGCAAGAGTGACAAGCAGTTAGCATGAGAGGAAAGAGCATACTGCAGAAGGGTAAGAAGGCAGCAATAGAAGACAAGGCAAAGAGCATGGAAAGTAACTGAAGGCTTAAGATTTATGCATGCAACAGCCTAAGTCTTACCATCTCTGTGAGGGAGAATTTCCTACTACTTAATGGTATCCACTGTCAACCTCACATGCCCTTTATAGCCTAAACCATTATCCATGTAACTCAGGTTAAAAAAGATGCAGGCAGTGCCTCCAGAGAAGTAAATCTCTCTCTACTAACCACAACCCCTAGCACACAACCCTCATTTTTATTAAGTTAAAGAGCAGGATGAATCACACAAGATGCAAAAAGAAAGCAAAACGAAAGCAAAACCAACTCTACTGTGAAAACTGCATAGACACACACATCACTATTTGTAGTCACCTAAGATAAACTCCTACTTGTCTGAGAGAGGCAGCAACTTTAAGTCATGTCCTCAAAAGGCTCCCTGCACGACACTGAGGGCAAACCAGCTTTTTTCTTTTAATTTTTAAACAGAAGTTAAAAGCCTAAGGTAATAACTTATTCCTACACAGGAGATATTTTAAGAAAAAACCCTAAGTATCACAAGGCACGCAAGATGCCAACTTCAGTGATACAGGATGAGTTTTTTCTACCTAACACATGGTAAACTTTTTTCATTTAAATAATCTAGTCACCAAAAAGGACTTCTAAAGTCAAGTACCTTCCTGAAGTTTATTTTGAAAGAATCTAGGAAATGATAGACTAAAACATTATTAAAGAAAAGAAAAAAACAACCAACCAAAAAAAAAACCAAACCCAAAAAAAATACATTCAAAGGGGAAAAAAACCAAAACATTTAATTTGGACTCATAATGCATTATAGTTTCTTTCAAGCTGGTTTTAGTCAAGAGTTTTCCTCCTGGCTAGAAGTTTCCCCTTATGTTACGAAATCGATACCGCTTCCCCCAAATGACTTAAAAGAAATAACTTTTATTCTTATACTGCTCAAATTTCTGGTCTGGCCATCTAATATAAAAAAATCACATTTTTCACATGGGTTTGTTTTACTCCATCCACTGAGGACAAATGAAATGTAAGAGGTTTCCAGGAGTCCTTACAATGATGAGTTTTCTTAACAAGAACATATTGAGTAAGTCTCCACCAAAACTCAGCCAACAGCTGGCTCTGATGGGAAAAATCATGTTGCAGTAGGAAAAATGTCAAGCCTTAAAATAGGATTTTTTTTTTTTTTAAATCATGAGTCAAGTGAATTATTCCCACTGTGAAAGTTTTTAGCATTTTTGTAGAGTGTCTTTAACATCAAAAGTTTAAAAAACTATTTGCATCTTAGTAGGAATCCCATGTGTGGAGACTGTTTCCAATGATGACCTCCTTGCTGATCCAAACTTAGGCAAATACTTGATAAGAACCATTGAGGGCAGAATTTATTTAATTTTCTTTTTCCTGGATGACTTCCTTGAACACATTCAAAGGTGATTCAAGGCTGGACAGGGCTCTGAGCAAACTGGTTTAGTGGAAGGTGTCCCTGACCATACCAGGGGTTTGGAACTAGGTGATCTTTAAGGTCCCTTCCTACCCAAACCATTATCTGATTATGTGATTATCATTTTCCACAAAGGTGGGAAGAGAGCAGGGGATAAATTAGACTTTAGTAAGCACTAGGATGCAATGAATAACAAAGTAGGGTTTAGCCATGTTTGTCTCAATTCTTTAAGAAAGACTATCCCCGATATCATGTGCCTCTTCCATCTTAAAAAACAGCTGTTGCTCCTCTTTAGATACCATTCTGTGACAACACTCTACTCACCAGGCAGAAAAGTATCACCTCAGGCAAGGAATGATGCCAAAGTGCTATTCCGAGAAGGACTGCCTCCTCAATTTATCATCATCCAAGACCAGTCAGAGAAAGCAGGCAGTCCATTTTGAAAATAAATGGATTAATCAATGAATGAATAAAACCTCTGAGCCCAGGTGAAAAGGGGGAGAGTTTGACAGGTCATGAGAGTTTTACAGCTGTTCTCTGACTTCACCCCTCCCTGGAGAAAGCACACAGTGACCAAGAAGTGTCCCCATTATGTATTCAGAATTCTATCCCCATCCAGCACACGGTGGTGTGCCCATTCATGTTGCTGCCATGCAGTATCTCCAAAGGCAAATGTACAGCATTACTGTGATAACTCCTTGTTTCTTGCTCACAGCTAAGTGACCTTTGAGAGAGATTGTAGCTGTAACCACAGTTGCAAAAAAATCACTCTGTGATAGTAGTGTTATGACACACAGATGACTGTTCCCTCCTTGAATTCTTCACTCTAACTTCTGCTTTTCACTTACTAAAATACTGCTTGCATCTACAAGTGCCAACTCTGAGGTTTCAGTACATACCATGTAAGAATAGTACATTGTTACCAAAAAAGGAGAGCTACCCACATTTCAGACACATTCACTCATATTCCCTATGTGAAGCGGCCAAGTGAAAACCACAGCATTGATAAAAATATAGTGCAGAAATGTTTGCAGGAAAGACAAAACAGTTGATCACACTACCACGACAAAGCAGATGGAAATAGCAGCAAATTGCGGAGAGGAATAGATGTTGGCACGAGGAAAATTAAATTAAATGAAAAATGAAATATACTTAGTACCTAGCCCGCAAAGATATTGTGCTGTATACTCTACAGTTACCCAGCAAGCAGTCTTTGGCTCTTAAAACTTTAGACTACAAGTTGTGTTAAAGTTATAGCGCCTCAGCAGTGGGGACCATTTCGTCAGATTCATCATACTAAGGACACTTGGCTTTTAACATTTCCTAAATTCTTATTATTGCCATTGAGAATTTAAGCTTGTACTAGCAGCAGAACTGAAGTTGGAATAAAATAAAAATAGCACAGAACACAAATACTAACAGCACCAAACTATATCCATAAGGTACACAGCATACCAATTGTCTGCATTGCAAATCAATGTTGATATGTTGTACACCTGTGAAATTTAAGGCATTCAAGTTATAAACCAAAAGGAATACAAAAGCAGTCTCAACATTATAACCAAACAACAACAACAACAAAAAACCCACACCAAACAAAAGCATATAAATGCATTATGGTATTTAAATTAAAAGAAAAAAATAAATAAAAAGAAAATTAAAGCCTGGGAGGAATTATTTTTTGAAAAACACAAGAAGTAAAGTATCAGTTTACTGCTAATTCATTGTGCTGTAAACTCCTGCCCAAATGCAAATAAACTCTGGGTCCTTTAGGTCAGATAAATGAAAATAGTATTTATAACCTTCTAGCAATAAAAGGCATCTGTCACATTTGCAATATGGAGATGAAAAGCATTTGAAAGTTAAATCTGAAACCCCAGACTGAAACAACACTGTGCTTTAATTTAAACATCTTACACTGCACGGTTATTATTAAGCTTTTCACTCACAGTGCAATTTAAGTGCCATTTTGATATTCTGTTTGAACAAAGAGGTGTCAAATTAAGGAAACCAGTGTCAAGTCCAGAAACTTCGTGAAAATGAAGCCCTATATATAATATCACCCTATAGGGTTTCATTTCAACAGCATCATTACCTGATTTTAATGTTGCCCCAGCATTTACTTCTTAGACCCCCATCTCTACAAAAAGACTTCTATTAGCATCCTTGCTCTGCTCAGCCATGAGTCCTATTGACAGATTGCATGCAATCAGCAGCTAAAACCATGAAACAACTCATGCTTTAATGGTCATGTGGAGCACATGCCTGTATGAGGTCTGTGCAGTGCTAGACTGAAACCACATGGGTACATCAACAGCCCGCATCTCCCTTAATTCTGGCTTTTCACATTCAAGGCCAGAGGTGACTACGACCCCTACAGTTCTCCTTGTTAATGCAGAGAACAGAAGAAGTTGGGCCAGCAGATGCCATCCACACTAGGAAGCAGCAGGCAGTGATGAACCAATTACATACCAGACAGGATGACATTTTTTGTTTGTTTTGGCTTGTTCTCCAAGGGTATCAAAGCTAATATGAGCTTGCAGAGCATATCTGCTGGACAGTATCCCCTAACCACTTCTAGACTGTTGTCCATTTGCCTGTCTGGAAAAAAAGGACAGAGAGCATAAATAATTCAATTTCAGAGTTTCATGGAAGTGAGCAGCCTGGCAGTGGAGACAGACCCTACTACCTTGACCTTACTAGCTTCTCCAGTGAAGGAAAGAATCCAAAATAGATATCAGTCTCTATTATTTCCTTTGCCCGTGAAACAATCTATCTTTTCAGAATGGTGAAGTTCAACTAGCAACTCCCTCAAGGAGAAATTTCTTCAGATTATTTCCTATTTCCACACAGGGACAGAAAAGTTTTCTGACTTTTAACGTCTTTTTCCACTGGACATGTCAGGAAAAAGTTCCTGATGTCGCTGAAGCTGCAGAAGAGTTATGATGCTTTCTTATGTTCCTTTCTTCCTGCTGAAGGGTTAGACTGCGTGTGCCATGCCAACAATCTCATTGTCACATAATCTCCTAGTGAAGAAATAAATTATTTACTACAGCTCTCTATTTGAAAAGGAGTCAATTAGTTAACTGGCCATTAATTAATATTCAGCAAGGACCTACACGAAGCAAGGCACTGTTCTGAACAGCACAGCTCTTGAAACAAAGAGCATGCTTTTAAACCAGGTATGTCTGTATTCAAGCCAGTACCTTGCTTCACTGAACATCTATTTTAATACATAAGCAGTTACATTTGCTAGCAAGACATCCTGTTGACACCTATTCAATCCTGCACCACTTTGGCATGACAGCCTTGTACATTCTGCAGGGTTCAAGTGCTCAGATTTATTCAAACAATTATAATACAATGTATTTCAGGGCATAAGGCAAAAGCTTTGTTTCCCAGAACAAGGTCTGAGAATGCATCCCATTAAGGACCTCGCAACAAAGTTACCCTGGAGACCGCTTCTGAGGAACTGTGACAACTCATCACAGACAGGACTATCTTCTGGATTTGGTATCTTAAGGGGGGGGGGCAAGTGTTGGGTTCTCTGTTCCTTGTTTGGGAAGTGGGAAGAGAAAGAAGGTGAGGGAGGGAAAAAGAAAGTAGATTATAATGCAAGTTATTTAAGGATCTTTATAATGAGAAGAGTCTTTCACTCCTTCTACTATACAATAGCATCATTTTACTGGCATGAAATACACAGCTTTCACAGTTCATTCATTTTCTTTGCATGATTTTCTCCTAAACTTTGCTTAGAACTCCATAATCTAATAAAGGCAAAACTTGATTAACCTCTCTGCTCAAGAACTGAGAAACTTGTAGTCTCTGCATACACGGTCTTAATTTTGCACAGCTTAAGGGATCAAGTCTGGCACCTCCTTTCTTTGCCAGCTGAGGAAAGGTGGGTCACACCAGAAAAAGCATTTCAGACAAAGAGCCCAACCAAGAGAAAAAAAACACACACTTGAAGCCATGGGATTTGCAACTGACCTGAGGCATCACAGGAAAGTTGATTCAAAAGACCTTTTTTTTTCCACTGTTGTCAAAGCTACATATTCAGCTTTATAAACAAAGGTTCCCCCAGGCTTCCCCAGAAAAATATCTTTGCTGTAACTCTTCCGAGAGCTCTAACTAGCATTACTATTACTTCCTGGCTCTAACTAGCTCTTTACCCCCAACTTTAATTACCATTTCTATTACTTTCCAGCTAATGTATCTGGCTACTGCATACCTTATATATGTATTCGGCTTCACACGTAATGCTGTAGCAGTTTAAGCATTATTATTGTATAAACATCAATTAATATATTTATAAAAACTGAAGAATGTTTAGCAGCTCTGTATTTACCATCTCCATGAGATGTTCAGATTGCTATATACTAGTGTAAACCATTTGAAAAGAAAAATCACACACTGAGATGAAGTGCACTAAAATGGTCTCAGCACCTAAACTGGTTGCGAGTCTAACTCTCAGAGGTTTGTATCTCACAGCTCTCATTGACTTCAAAGTTTACCCTTTTTAGTGCATTGCATTTTTCATGAGTGCTAGACAGATTGATCCTGTCTCCTTGTATCCACTTTTTTGTACCCTAAGCTTGCCCTTCTTTAAGCTTCTCACTGTAATAGCTTTCTAGGGTGATACTGGATATGACAGCTATCCTCAGAAGTTATTCTCGATTGCATTTTGCCAACTGGACAACGAGGGGTAATGAAGTTCACCATGTCGGCACTCCCCCAAGAGCTGGAGAATTTACATCTGTCAAATATTTACTATCCAAAAAGAAAGAGGCTCTATTTGTGCAATGAGTAAGGCCATGAGAAACAGGGTTGCACCAGATGTTCCACAGCTGCATAGCTTCAAGATGTGAGTCTAATCAGTGCAGACCCTACATAATCAAGTTACTATACTGTGCAAGAACTGCTGGCTGGTTAGAGGAGAACGACCACAATTCAACACCTTAGTCGGAAAAAGGCAGGAAAAGCTCAGATATTATATACTTAAAGAGGGGACAGCCAGAATAACCAGGGCAAAGAGTGCATAGGACAAAACATAAATCTACATCAAGACAGGCATCAAAATAGCACAGTCCCTCCTTCTGGAGTATGCTAGGAAGTTTTTGTCACCAGTGCTATAAGTCACAGCATATAGCAAATAGTCTAAACCATTTGGGTTTCTACTGAACAGTATTCCCATCCCCATTTTTAATTCTGTTCCCCAAGGACATTAGACAGAACATACAGGTTCGTCCATTTTGTGTGTCATCTCTTCCATTTTACTGTCTTACACCCCTTTAAGTCTCTTGTGAATTCAGGTACCCAGCATGAAATAAGGATTGTAGGTGTCAGGATGTGCTTGCCAGTGCCTCATGGCGGCTGTCCAGGGAATTAGAAATGCTAAGGACTTGCACAAATGCTTTCTCAAATAAGAGCCCATCAGCTACCAAAATATGCCTACAGACCTGTTTTGTCAGACCAAACATTAAGGTAAGCAAGTACTTTTACTTTTTATTTGCTGTCTGATATTGTAACACATGACTTCCAAGCACCTTCGTCAGCAGAGCCTTTGAGATGCTAAGGTGTCTGATGATGATACAGATTCATTACATAATTGGCAACTGATCAAGAGGTTCCCCCCTCCCCCCCAAATTAAATTAAGGAAAACAACTAAACATTATTAGATTTCTTAATCCTCAGAATTTCCCCAGAGTAATATCTAACAGTAAGATTTTTAATTTTTTGTGCAATAAGATTACCAACTGTGATGCCAGGCCAAATTTCAAGCCACATCAATGAAACGAAAGCATGTTAAAAGCTCCTTGCTTCATTCCAAGTTTAGATAGACCAGCTCCCTATAGGTTTAAATATACAGTGTGAAAAATACATTTAAAGCACACACACATATGCATACATATATAAATATACACAAAAATAAACTCAGTGACCTGCATTTTCTTACAACTATTACAAGTAGGCATCTTCCTTAAAACATGCTACAAATTACAGAAAAATAGAAGCCAGCAGTGACGCTAGCAAAATACTGTTTTAAGTGATAAATAGAAGTTAGCCATGAATCTGTCTTGAAAAGTGGAGCCGTGCCTCCACTAGAGGAATAAAGGGGATTCCTGCTTACAGTAACACCTGTCAGTACCAGTACTGAATACTCTCTTCCAGCCAAGGAGCAGACATGTTAGGGGAAGGGAGGTAATGTATTTTTGAGATATACATGGCAAGCAGCAGCTGGTTACTACTAGCCCCTGGCTTTGTGAAGCATCACTATGGTGCTCCCTGCCTGCAGAGACACAGGCATGCAGGTTAATTGATCCGAAGCTTGAACTGCAAAGGAGCTAAACTCCCAGCCCCACTCCAATTTCGCACAACTAGCACAGCTCATTTGACTACCTTGCTTATGAACTGACATGCACATTTCCCCCTTCACCCCTCTGGAGTGAGAAGTATTACACAAGACTGACATACAAAAGCAAGTTTTGTTTTTGTCATCTGCTCTTTTGATACTAAATCAACCCTTAGTGCAGCCTCCAGCATTTCAGTAACAGAAACAAAACAGTGCAAATTTAAAACTGAAGACAGATCTTCAGCAACAAGAGCTGCAGACAGGAAAAGGGAAAAAATAACCCTCATTTAAATCAGCAGTGTTGATGACTGCTAATTGTTCCTAGAAAAGCTTGAAAGAGAACAGTGTCTCAAGAGAATAAGGGAATAAGGACTGAGCACAACGCTGCAGGTCTTGGGGCAGAAAATCAGCCTTACAATCTGGTCAACTCACTGTAATCACTAAAATTTGAGAGATTATACAAAGACAAGCCCAGGGTACCATCACTTCCACATTACAGTCCAGCTTTCCCCAAAATAACCTCTCTGGGCTGTGCAGAACAGATTCAAAGTGCATTTATACGGAACCACTGACTTGCCATGGGATTTGGATCAGACCCTAAAAACTCAGTATTAAAATACAATTTACCTATAGCTACATGTCCTGAAGATTTAAGAACAACCGACAATTTTACTGAGCTTCTACAATCCATCAGGTATCTCAGTTTCTACAGATTACAGCATAGGAGGGAGTGATGATACACAAATTGCATCTTTCTAGCCTCTTCCTCTGCCTACTGTAATTTACAGACTGTCTGAGGAGGATCTTTAGCATCCATGAATCCTACATGAAACTCACACCTCAAGATGTGTAACAAGGCACTCAAATCTAACATGCACTGCAGAAAACACCCCAATACAGCAAAACACAAGTAAATATATAAAAGTAGATGTTGCTCTAATTTTGATTCCTTGAGTTTAAAGTACGCATTCAATACTGCAAAGTAACTAAAAACCCACCAGTCCAGACCTACACTCTGTGATAAGCAGATTGCAGCATCTGTGTGGTGTTGGCTAAAAACCCATTGAGCATCCCACAGCTTAAAGCAGATTCATGAGAGAACAGAGATGGGTCCTGCCAGACACTGGGAGGGATATTCAGGGTAAGGCTGCTCAACATCAAACAATCTCCTAGAATCAGGGAAATTCAAAGTGGGAAAAAGCTTCTGAACTCTTTGACATGCTTTTAATTTCTTCCTTTCCCTGAGCATCTTTCCCAGATGAGTTGCTTTTGAGCAGCAGGAAATCTCTTCCAAATTCAAATAAAACCACATTACAATCAACATAACCAAGTCAAGAAATCACGACCAGTAAAGGAACTAAGTGAACAACAGTGAATACGCCATGCAGTAATAAACATCAGATGGCTCTAGGATTCATTAATGTGACTGTGGAGTTCATAAAATGGATGTCAGAGACTTCTTCTAGGGTATCAGCAACTTCATTTGCAATAAAGAGCTTCTGCTTTCTGTTCTTGCAGGGCAAAGGGTGCTCTTCCTAACAGGAGAAGACAGCAGATTTGCCTGAATCTTGTGGAAGCAGGTTAGCAGCAACCTGAAGGAGGTGGCGTGAGATTGAAGGTGGCCCTTAATCCACTCTCACTCTTTTGTCATTTTAACTTAAAGTACTCCAACATGCCCAGATTAAATGGATGAGAGAATGAGAGAACCCTCAGAAGTAGTTTGGGGTTGTTCCCTTGCCCCCATCCCCACCCCCCCCGGCCCCCCCCCCCCCCCCCCCCCCCCCCGCTCCCCCAGCTCCAATGGTTTAATCTTAGCTAAACTTATTAAGAAAAGAAACAGGAGTGACATCCCATTTGGGGCACTTTCACATTCCAGAAAAGAAATACAGTAGCTGCATAGGAAGAATGGGCACATACAGCTTTTGAAACCTGGCCATAGCTTCCCATCTGCATTGCTGGAAAAGGTGGCTCTGCTGTAACAGTACATAGCTACTTTGCCTGTGAAGCTGTCTTCAGGTTCTGCACTGCTCCAAGGATTGGCAGAAAGATGCACAGCCCCATTTATCAAACCCCATTACACAGCCCAGAACAGAAGGCTGTCTCCAACCCCTGGTAGCTGTCTGTCAACTTCACCCCATAAAAGCTTTATCCAGATGCTTAACATTACAAAGTGTTAGATGAGATTAGTAATCAGCCAAATAGAGCTTCATTTTCCTATTCAAGTAATAACAATATGTGAAAACCAACAGGGAATGGGTAGGCAATCATCTCCCCTTTTCACTGGGATGAGGAAAAGGAAGCTGTTCACTTCTACTTCTCCTCTACTGCACCAGAATCATTCAACCTCAGCTTGCTTCACACCAGTCCCTTTGGAGTATCCTGCATGTCCAAGAAGACAAGGTACAAGCTGTCTTCTCACATGCAGAGATAGCTGCAAATGTGAAAATATTCCTGGTGCCCTGTGGTACCTCTGGGTATTGGCTAGGGGACACCTGTACCCATATTAGTCAGCTTTGTCCCACTACATTGTCCAGTCCTTGTTGCTTGGTATTAACTCCAAAAGGATGCATTAAAAGATTATTTTGATGTGTTTATTTGGAAAGGCAGGCAGGGCTGTTCATGTTTGCTTTCCATTTGTTTGCTTGTTTAAAAAAACCCCAAACATCTACATCTAAAGCCAAACTATAGTAATTGTTCCACAGGCACTTACTGCTTATATGAAAAATTACCATGTTTTTCCCTTGGGCAGCTATAATATTCTTAAACCCCAGGTATCCACCAAAAGTGAAATAGCCCTGGCCCCATCAACACAGTGATCAGCTAGAAGCTGGTAAGGACATGAGTAAAACTTATTCAGACAGTAAGTACCTTGGAAAAGCTCACTTTTAATAACTGCTACTTATTTGTTCTGCACTTAGCTATAACAAGGACTAGAGTCAGAGGATAGGACCAGCTAATTGTGTTTGCTAGACAGGGACTACTGCAGGAAAGACACAACAGGATTGGTTTAGATGAATAAACTCAACATCATCCTCAATCCCAAGAGGAAGAGACAGCCAAGCAGTGCCCCAGCAGTCCTGTCATGTCAATGAGCAAGGTGCCAAGCACATGGCTGCTCTTCATACATGTCTTTAAAAACAAATCACTGGGAAGAAGGCTCTATCATGTTAACCCTTAAGCAACTTTAAATGGATGAGCTTTGCCTTTTGTCTTCACCAAAAGAGTATTAGAGGTTTGTATAAAGACAAAGAAATACTGAGAAAGATTTAAGGCATTCATGATCCTTTTGTTTTTCCTCTCCAGTACCACCTAGGCCACTTTCCAGGTTAGCCTATTTTTCCCAACATGCCAGCAGAGCAGATCCTCTGGTGCTCTTCCACACTGCCACAGACAACCTGTCTTCTCTATTCACCCAGCACTTACCAGGACTGAAAACAAACACACTGGCTGCAAAAAGAGTGCTTAACATGCACATCTGTATAACCTGACCTGGAAAAATATCAGAAGTCTCAAAAGAGTGCTTGGGAGTTAATGTTCCCAGATCAAATCAAGACTAGGTCAGGAACAAATAAACCTAGTCATTCTACTTAGCAAGTGCTTGGTAGCTGATATGAAATGAATAGTTAGTGATAGGTCAGTTTATCAGACAGCATGTCTGCACTACAATACCCATTCATTACCTAGGGTTAATAACTACACAAATGCAAGATTTTTTGTATTCAGCAAAACTCCTTATCTCCCATGGCTATTTATCCCTCTTTGGGACAAGATTTGTGTTGTACTTTTCGATTCTGTTTTTCAAAAAAGTAACTTTTCTTAAAGAAGTTCACTAACAAAAACATTTTTAGAACCACAGTAAAATATAATGGGAATTAAATTATGGGTAATAATTCACACTTAGCTGCAGAAAAGCCAATTTGGCCTTCATCTTTGTGCCTGAATGTACTGGGTGTGAATTACTACACTGTAATTCACATGCTGTCAGGTCTCATGAATTAATTAATGCCCCTAAAGAAAGAAAAATTAAAAAAAATAAAAAATAATAAAAAAATCAGAGCATACAGAGTTGGTCAGAGAACATAAACTGTCTTCTCAGGAAACTGGTTACAAATGAAACAACCATTGAGGGTTATAAGCCTGAAGGGTAACACAACTCCCCATTCCTATTGCTGTGAGAGCAAGCACATTTTCTACTGCTGTAGCTCAGAAAAAAATTCCCATACCTGCCACTGTATGTCATACATGTTAAGAAGCCTACAGGAAAGAATAACTTCCATGCAATTATCTGGGCCCTAGTCACCTTCTAGCTGCCTTCTATAGTTCAAATCTTAAAGCTCCAGCTTCATTTCAGCTAGAGCTGTGCTCAGAGCAAAGGGTTTCATGTTCCAAGGGAAGTGTGCTTAAGTACAAATGTCAAATGAGAACAGTAGATGATTTTGTTTCCCTCCATAATGCAGGAAGGTGCTATGAGCAGACACACTAGCCAAACACTGAAAGAAGAAAAAAAAATAATAAACCCAAACCAACAACAAAAAAGCAACATTACCAGAAAATCTCCTTAAATTCTGTTTCCTTAATTAGTGTGAAATTTAGACATTCAAGAAATGGGTCTGCACACAGACCTCTGTACTGCTTAATGGCTTAAGTGAGAATTTAATGGTGTATAGAGTCTTCGCAAGGTTGAATTTCACCCTCTATCAGCTTATAGATTGGTCAGTCATCAGATGGGGAACTTAATACTCCTGATTTTAGTACATTGCTAGTAATGAAAGGACTGTAGTAATACACAGTACAACCACCCCCTTTTGTCACGGAAAAGCCTTCCTCATTCAGTAGTTCCACTACAGAAAAGGTGGCACAGCTGCAGGTAATACAAATTGCCAAGAATAGCAAATATTATAAATATTTCAAGGATGGTTAATCTTATAAAACAATGAAGTTAGGCAGAAGCCTGGAAGTCAGCTTGCCTATTTCACAACTAATAAAACATGTCTCTTGTATTTCATTGTGACTTTATAAAGAGTATTGTAGTAAAAGACAATCATCCACCATTCACTAGCTAACATAACACTTGTACAAGTATAAAAGAAACACAGTATGTATTTTAAGCAGTGACAGTATTTCCACGGCATTAAAATAGTAGTGAGGCAAATGTTTAGCTCACATTAAGCAGCACTCTGTCACTGAGAACCAGCTTGCTCACATCATATATTCCCCCCCTGTAAAGATAATGCTGCTTGCTTTAACAGAATCATCGTCACCAGGCAACTACCAGCACTGTTCAGTAATAAATATTTCCACTGTTCCCACAGAAACTGGCTCAGCACCTGGAGCTGCTAATGTCTAGAGAGATCAGCTTGACCCTCGAGCACTACCTTTTAACAAAGACACAGCCCTCCCTCACCACAGTTGTCTCCCAGAAATATCAGGAAGATGGTACAGAAGAGCAGAGGGTGAGAACAGGACAGCAGACAAGGCTCTTCCTTGCAGCTGCAATGACTTGAAAGGACTTCAAATTTTGTCTTTCTACTCTGCAAATGACAAAGTAGCTCAGCCTCATCTTGAACTAATTCTCATACAGAGAGACAAGATGGCATCTGTCCCTAAATGCAGGAAGGTCACTTCACAGCTATGCTGCATAAATTCTTGGAGTCAGCTTGGAGTTTGGAAGTTCTGATTTAGGCCAGCAGCAGGTGTAGCCCTGATAGTTTGGTGCTGACAAGCATCAGTAGGAGGCCTCAAGCTCCACAATAATACCAGGCTCCAGGACTTGCCAGGCTTTGTCTGAACTCAACCTACTGTAGTTTAAACTTAGCTCTGTGTCCAAAGTTATTTAAGAAACCTTTACTACACCTGCAGCTTCTCTAGGATCAGATGTCCTTCATCTAGCCTGTACTAGCTGTAATAACAAACCTACTCTAATATCAGATGCCTACTGTTTGTCCTATTCAGCCAGGTTTTAGTTTTATTTCCTACCTTCACTTTTGCTTAGCTTTGGGCATGTGGTTGTAGCCCAAAAAATTTATATTGTATATCCAGAAAAAAGATTAAGAAACCTAAGTAATCGTAGTAATGACAAACTAACCCCATAGATCATCAGGAGACTGCAGTTTGCAATCAATTATCAGATACAGGGTTAAAATAGATAGAAAATAATGCCCAGCAGAAACAATACCAAGGAGGAACCAATCTTGGTAACTGACATGACACTTTGCTCAAGTGGGAACCAAGATGATGAGAGCTCACTCTCACAACAAAACTGCAGGGTGAAAGCTTAGGATGAGATAAAGCAGACAGATCACTGCGTCTGTTGATTTTATTGCATTTGTAATGATCTCCAACAGACACTGGGCAATTTGGATTATTGCTCTAAGTAGTAAGTGGTTGTCCATTTTTGGATTAGACTGTTAAAGCATTAGAGTAACAACAACAAAATAATTCTTTGCTGCCTGTCATGAAATCATGCACACAATAGAATACTTAAAAATAAGTTTAAAACAAATAATGATAAACCAATCTGATAGGATGATAAAGATTTTTTTGTATACAACAGGGCTTCAGCTCTCTTCCAAAGTTTAAAATTAGTTACTTGGAGACATGCAAAACCTCACCCCACAGTGATCACTATGGTATCCTTCCTACACTCCTCTTAACAGCATGTATTTTTGAAGCCTTTTATTCCTATTATTATTTTTGTCCAGCAGTCTGGGAGTTTTAAATCTCAACTCTCAGACACACATGAGCATGACAGTAATGTGACAGACAGAGCAGGTGTATGTCTCTCCAGGCTCACAAACTGAGCTACTGCCTGTCATGTCAGTCTCATTTCGGGTGAACTTTGACAGTATTCATTTGTGGGTAAAGAGAAATCTGCTTTGTTTGAGGTCAAGGGGAGGAAGGCTGAGGAAGATGAGAACAGCTGCTCATTCCAGAAAACGCCTCTGGGAAATCCACCCATTACAGGCAAAAAGGATCAGTTTGCTCAGGTGTACATGGGGGAACCCAAGTCAAGGAACACTTTTCTTCGAATGCTTTGGGAAAAGCTTCCAAACAGGAGCAAAAAGAAGGTAGTGGTGCAAAAGCCTTTTTCATAGCGGAGCCCTTGCAAAGGATGACAAAATCTTTGGCTTTGTTCCTGTTGATGTCTTGGTTGTGGGTTTTGTTTTTTTTTAATTCCCTAGTATTGTTGCTTTCTATCTTGAGCAATCTAATCTTCTATGACAATGTGACCCACCTGGATGATGAGGGAAAGGTTGTAGATGCTGTCTATCTGGACTTTAATGAAGCATTTGACACTGTCTCCTACAGCGTTCTCCCAGATAAACTGGCTGCTCATGATCTGGATAGGGTTAAAAACTGGCTGGATGGCCAAGCCCAAAGAGTGGTGGCAAATGGTGTCACACCTAGTTGGTGACTGGTCACTAGTGCTGTCCTTCAGGGCTCTGTGTTAGGGCCAGTGTTGTTTAATATCTTCAGTGATGATCTGGCTGAAAGGATCAAGAGTAAATTTGCAGACAACACCAAGTTGGGTGAGACTGTTGATCTGCTGGAGAACAGGAAGGCTCTGCAGAAGGATCCAGGCAGGCTGGATCAATGGCCTGTGATCAGTGGTATGAGGTTCCACAAAGCAAAATGCTGGGTCTTTCACTTGGGCCACAACAACCCCATGCAACATTACAGGCTTGGGGAAGAGTGGCTGGAAAGCTAGCAGAAGAGGACCTGGGGATGCTGATTGATGGAGCTGAACATGAGCCATCTTGTGTCCAGGCAGCCAAGAAGGCCAAAAGCATCCTGGCCTGTATCAGCAATAGAGTGACCAGCAGGGCTGGGGCAGCAATCATCCCCGTGTACCACACTGGTGAGGCTGTGCCTCGAATCCTGTGTTCAATTCTGTGCCCCTTAACTATAAGAAAGACATTTTGTTGCTGGAGCAGGTTCAGAGTAGGACAATGAAGCTGGTGAAGGGTCTGGAGTACATATCTGATGAGGAGCAGCTGAGGGAACTGGGGTTGTTTAGTCTGCACAAGGGATCTTATAATTTTCTACAACTACCTGAAAAGAAGATTTGAGAAAGTGGCTGGTCTCTTTTCCCAAGTAAGTGACGGGACATGAGGCGAGGGCCTCAAGCTCCACCAGGGGAAGTTTAGATTGGCTATTAGGAAAAATTTATTCACTGAAAGGGTGATTAGGAATTGGATCAGGCTTCCCAGGAAAGTAGCAGAGTCACAGTCCCTGGAAATGTTTAAAAAATATGCAGATGACTCCTTTAGTGGCCTCGTTTATTGGTGGATTCAGCAGTCCTGGGACAAAGGTTGGCCTTGATGATCTTAAAAGTCTTTTCCAAGCAAGTTGATGGTATGATTCTATGCTTAATTCTAAATTTCTGTATAATAGGTTTAGATTTTTCCAGTAGATGGATTTACAGGCTTTGCCAGGATGGAGAAGAAGGGATAGCTTTCTGAGGGCTTCCCCACTGGTTCAAGTTGTATTTTCTATGCAAGCTGTAAGCTATTTTCCATTTAATTGAAGTGCAACAGTAAAGAAACTATCCACTACTCAAATCTGTTGTTAACTCAAGTAGTTTCACATGGTTTCAGGGTTTTTTGTGAGCTACGATTCAGAGCAGTCCAAGCAAAACCAGAGAGTACAGTGCTTGTACATCTGGAATATAGCAGATTAACATCGCCACCAAGAAACTGCAAGGATTTGTGACTTTTTCCCCTTTCATTATTTCTACAGCTTATCAACAAGATGACATTGTACCATGGCAGTATCCTGAAAGATTACTTTTCATCTTGCAGATCAGTCTATGACTCCATACCTGTCATCGCAACCTAAGACACAAAAATATACTCTAAGAAACAAGATAGCTAAAAAATCAAAAGGACAAAAAAAACCCACACAACAAAATAACAAGCAAACCTAACAAAACAAAAAACAAAGAAAATACAGCAAATTTATGAGATCAGTGGCCTAAAGAAATCTGTCTATAATGTAGCTGCCACTACAGATGAAGAGACTGTGTCAGGAAACTCAAAAAGGAAATAAGACGCAGTAATGTCAGTCTGTACAAGAAGATTGTATCAACTCTGGCAATCACTACAGTGAAGGAGGATTATTAGAAGGGAAAAACAAAAACAGGGCTTAACTGGACTATTTTTATACGCAAGGTGAGGATGCAGCATGTGTTTAAATACACAGATATTGTCTTCAGAATAGCGGGAAGCTTTGCATTGATACCAGCTTACCATTCACTTTATGCAACCTTCTGTGGGACTTGCAGGAAGAGGGGCAGCAAGGAAGAGCACATGAAAGCCATCAGATATCCAATCCCTGATTTCAAAGCCTTGGAAGCCCCATTAGACTATTTATTCTGACCTTTGATTCAATTCTGATTTTTATGCACATGTCCTTCAGTCTCCATGGGAGATTGGATGGGTTTAATTGTCCAGTGGTAGCTGGTAGCAACCATACTCACATCACACAGCTAAATTGCAGTCTTCTCCATTAATTTAGTGTCAAGAACATATCGCCCTCAAACAAGAAGATACATGCTCAGTACCTACTTCCCCCCAGAAAGGCAACAGGCCAAAATTTTGAGACAATAGCTGCATCCTGGCCAATCTTGAGATCAAAACAGCAAGAATCAAACCAAGTCCTTTGGCTCTGACCCAAGGCCCTTACTCTCCACTGTCCAAACATGATCTTCTACTGCACTATCATTAGCAATTTACAGGGATCAGATAATAGTGCATTAGTTATATATCTGGTGGTCAGATTTACCACTACTTACTGCCACCTTGTACATTTACTTTGCAGAAGAACATACAGGGTAGAAATATTTCCAGGCACCTAGTTTCTGCAGCTCTGGTGTTTGCTCATCTGTAGTATAATACAACTCCTAGGATACTTGTGACATTTTCATTTACTGCAACTATCAGGCAGGATTTTCCAGCCACAGTAGCATTGTGAAATTAAAACAGAACTGCCAGAGGTGTAGTTAAATTGTTAATTGCTTTAACTGTTGATATTGTTTAATTATAAAGATTTACAAAACATTTGCCATCATTCTTTCCTGAAGAATGGAGAGCACCTTTTGTAATAGCTTTTCCATTCCACCCCAATTGTTTGACTCAGTTTAAATATTAATTCTAATTTTCAAGTCGCCAAGGAGTTTTACTTGAAGAATGATAGTACAGATAACCTTTGTGCCCAAAGGTGCTAAATGATAAAAGCAGACAGTTTGTACTCTACAGATACATTGAACTAATTACATGTATCTAATTTTTAACGTCCTCCTTTGCTGTAAAATATTGCTTTCGTATGTCTTAGAAGATACACAGTGCATGTAAGGCAGAAAAGAATTTGATTAATATTTTAAAAGCAGGGGCCCACAGCCTATGTACAAGGGGTCATGTAATTTACAAACATGCTCCCACTGACCTGTAATTAAAAGAAGATCCTTGGTGAAGCTCAACTTCCATTTAAGCAACAGAAAAATCAGGCAGCTGGATTTTCTAAAGCTGTGCTCTGAACACTGAGCAACAATCACTGTACATAGGACAGGATCTCCTGAACCCTTCATCACTTATGAAACCTCACAACTCACTTCTGGGGCCTACATTTCCCATATAAAAATCCCACCATCCCAGGCCTCAAAATCTTACTCCAAAGAACTAAACACGTCCAATTTCATTTAACACTTTCCTGGCTACTAAGATCACCATATTTTTTTCTCTTTCTTTTTCTCCTATAGCTCTGGGCTGGGTTTGAATGGCAAAGTTTTGATATTGGCAGGGAGGAAGAGAGGGTGCTACAAGGGAGGCTTCTGTGAGAAGCTGCTGGAAGCTTCCCCTAGAGCCAATGCCATTGGTTCCAAGATGGACTGGCTGCTAGCCAAGGCCAAGCCCATCAGCAACGGTGGTAGAGTCTCTGGGATGATGTATTTAAGAAGTTTAGCTTCTGAAATACTTCCTAGCTGCAGCCTAGCAGTGCAGCATGGTGCTACATCTAATGACTCCACATTGCTGAGCAGTTACACAGCATGGCAGGCTAAGGCAACTCTACTGGTTTTGGTTCTTCTCAGTTCAAGGTCACTAAGATTATGGAAGCCTCTGTCTTTCAGCAGGGCATGGAAAAATCCACTGCAATGCTTGAAATCAGAGTCTAATGTGATAGTAAGATACCACTCTGGAACTGTGGCTAAACGGGGTATGCAGCCCCTTACTGAACGGTATTCACAAAAGGGAAATCCATTTCCATGTAGAGGCCAGGAGAGACAATCTCAGTGACACACAGCCAACAGAATAGGTCTGAGCAGGAGGAAGAAAGTCTGCCTTAACATAGCAGCTACACTTGGTAACAGAAATCTTTGTGTGTGACCAGTCCCTTGTTTCAGGATATAACTGATTATAATGTAGCCTGGGAATTCAAAGACCTGGTATAGAAGCAGGGAGAGAAATCGACATCCTAGAAAAAAGCTCCACCATTAGATAAAAGAGACAGGCAAAAATCGTTACTATTTTTTATACTGTCTTCCCTTCCCTGAGACAAATTTACATCATTTCGCACTCACCATGAGCTAACGGTGGTAAGAGCATTGTGAAGAACAGCAGCTGTGATGACCACATGACTGTGAAGGAGGGCTTGAAAGTATCCCAGCAAACGAGGGTTCAAATAAAACAAGGTGAATGTCCTGCACTTGCTTCCAACACTTCAACTGTTGGCCTTCAGTTCACATCCAAACAGGAAGAAAACAAAAAAGAAAAATCCCCCAAAAAATGAAAAAATCCCACAGCCAGTATCCAGAGTCTGAGACCTACAAAAAAGAAAAGACAAAAAAAAATGCAGTTAGTAAAACAATATGATACTGGTTTTCAATCAAGTATTGCTGCATTTCTTTGATGCCAACAGCTGTAAAGGCAAACATGTCTTCCTTCCCCATGCTATTCCTACAGATGTAGGCGTATTCCTACCTATAGGAGGGATTAAATCTTGTCACTGTGCAGGGAGACAGTTTGCACATCACTGAGGTCCTCCCTCTCTCAAAACAGGGCTTAAGACAGCAGAACAATGATGCACACAAGTTGAGAGTCCCCAGGCTCAAAAGCTGATTAGTAAAACCAAGTCCATACATATTGCATTGTACGCAATCATCAGACTTCTAAAAGAGGCTGCAACTCTCCTGAAAAAGTTTGTGTGCCTATAAATCACAAGTCAACATAAATTCCAGAGCTGAAATAGGTATAACTGGTGCCTAAGCTTTGTGCTGATCTCAAACACAAGTAAGTTTCCACCCCAGCCACTTCTTTTCCAACCAAACCCTTTATGTATAGAGAGAGGGGTGGTAGTGTAAAGAGTAAATACAAGCTCCTGAAAAAGCACACTTGTCATCACACTGGTAAGTGAACAGACTGCCAACAAAAGAGGTTGCTTTCCCACTTGGTCTAGGCCATAATTGTGAGCACCTACAGGAATCACAGTACTTCAGGGAAAATTTGACTTTTGGCAGAGCTGCACTATGTGGCCTGCCTCCTCCTTCCCCTCAAACAGAACCCTTTTTCCAATGTAAGTAACACACATCCACACCAGGACAGAAATCCCACTTTTTCTTTAACCTCCAGCACAACAGGTAGTGCAGGTAGACATGGCAGCCAAAAACTGTTTATGCAAATATGTATTAAATATCCTGAATGATTTCAGCATAAGTTAAGCCAATGCTTCCACAGAGTGGCTGGGCACTGCTACACATTTCCACTAAAACCTTTCATTCCCTTTATGCATTTCTCTCACACCTCTGTTGTTGAGGCTGACACCAAGACACCAGGCAGTGGAATTAGTAATGTGGTTTGGGAGTATGTCTGCCAATGATATGCCCAAAGCCTCTCTTTTTTTAGCCCAGTATAGCTTTTAACCACAGAGTCTGGACCAGTTTTTGAACCCAGTAGAGCCCTTGCCCCATAGTTACTTCCTATGGTGACTGCCCGTGATTCACTCAGCCACTCCTAGTCAATTTCCTCAGTTACTCATTATGAAATTAAAAATAAGGGTCTTGTCCACCCCACACACTGATAGAAAAGCACAAGGAAATCTGAATCCATGCATGAATAGAAACATTCACTCATTTAATTGGAGAAAGTATACCAGCTTCTCATCATTTTAATCTCTCAAGAAGGGGATAGATGACCACAGTGACTCAAACTTGGCAGGAAAAAAACAACTATACAGAGTTAAACCATGGCATCAGTTTGAGACTTAGCTCCCTACTGGCTTTGAAATGATGATAAAATATGAGGAATTGAAAAGTACTTTGCATATCTGTTTTGAACTCCCCAGACTCTGCAGCCTTCACAGCACTGGTCTAATTAAAAGTCTCTCAAAAAATCTCTGATCAACAGAAGTTATTCTTCTCTGAGCAAAGAAGCTGGTTTTGCCAACTTCAGTTCTTACCCAAAACCCAGCTTGAGCCAAAAAGCTATAAGAAAAAACTGTGCTGCATGCCATTGTGATGTGGGTATAACTCCGAAACTCTGGAATGACAAAGTGGCCTTTGTCTTACCTCCTATCTTTGCAGATCAGCTAAATCAAACCCCACACTGTTCAGAACCAAAGTCTATAAGGAAGCTTCATTTTTTTTTCAATAAATATGTCTGCTTGCACTGCCAACATTTTATTCCCCCACTCTCCTCCCCAGTCTATCCCTACAATTTGTTCATTCAAATACAGCAGTTTCCAGAGGTTTTTCTCAGCTCTGTAAAGGGAGTAACTAAAGAGCCCAAGGTCAAGTGGCTTCTTTATACACATCCTAGAAAGTAAAACTTTGTTTGAGCTGGGACTAATCAGAACAGTCACTGATAATATTTAAAGCCCATTTTCCAAACGGAATAAGATTCATTAATATTTTAAATAATACATTATAAACAGCAATTAATTTTTTTAGGCTACAAATACACATCAAAGTACACCACTGGCCATTATTTAGCATGCTTTTTCTACAACATCGCCTATAAAGTTTTAAAAGTGAGAAGCTTTTTGTTCTACAAAAACACATACAGAGATAGGGGAAACCCATCCAAGTTCAGGTACACTGCCCTGAAGCAGGAGCTCAGCCAGGCAGAGAAGGAAGAGAGGTTTGTGTTCTGATTCTTATTTGTTTAAAGTGAATCAAGTTCTCAATAACCTAAATCTGTTTGAAAGAGATAACATTATGGTGCAGTAAAAAGGCTTTTGGGTGTAAATTGAAGAAGTCAGAAATTAATTACCCTATCTATCCCAGAGAAGGGATAATTGTCAACAAAATATTTACATAGTGGCCTTTAAAATGATTTTTATCTGTTTGTGTATCCCTGCATGATAGGATTCAATGGTATTTTTTTTTCCCTATCATCTCATGGGCTGTAGCTGAATGAGCAAAAGAATTTACCTGCCCTCTGCAAAGTCCAAATACCAATTTTGGAAACTAATGTCTTGTAACCACCAGAATTATAATTAAACAAACATTTTCTCCTACTGGAAAGGGCACCATCCAGTCACAACGCTTCTGTGCAAAACAGAGAAAAGAGTAGCTCCACATTATGCACCATTTATTCTGGCTGCACACCTAGCCCAGTATGCCCAGCCCTACTTTCCTTCCAGACAGAGTAGAAAAAGCCTCCGATACAGCCTGTCAGGTTGTGCCTGCACATCCTGCCTGGCACAACACTGTGCTTAAGCCTGCTCCTACAAAGACTTCAACCACCTAGGCTTAAGCTCATGCACAAATCTTAACAACTTCAGGATGTGTGTGGAGAAATGCCAAAGTTGTTTAACAACACGGGGCACTGCTATATTAACCAAACACTTTGTAATGCTACAAAAGTCTGGGTGGTTTCACATTTCATGTAATCAAATAATCACAGGGTGTTTATGAACTGTGCACCTTCAGGGAAACAGCTAGATAGGAAATAAATGGAGCAACCCTTTTTCTTAATGGCCACATGACCCCTCTCAAGCAGCACTATAAGATGCATAAAGGGGCCTGCAAAACAAAATTCACTTAATCTTTGGGCTACCTCCAGATAAAAGATAGCTAAAGAAAGAAACTAGAGCACGCATTTGTGAACTGTTCTGTGCAGTGTTACATTTGTTGATGCAAGAAGGAAACATACCATCATAGTGAAAAATTTAAGGGCTACACTTGACCTAAGGGGTTTGGACTCCAACCAGAAAAACCGTGCAACCTGCACTGATTTAAAAGAAAGTTCTGCTTTACTGACCTTTCTGCCCAGAGGGCTGCCCTGACACCCTCATGATCTGATCTGCTGCCAAGTATCACCCAAACCCCATTTGCATGGTAGCAGTACCGAAATATCCAACTCAAAGTAGTACTGACAGAATAGGAGGAAGCCAAAGGAAACAAAAGCCTTGTGGTGAAGAGATTAGCAGTGAAGTATTCATCAAGGCATTGTACATAAAACAGCATTTTAGATACACTGACAAACTCAACATCTACCCAAGCCTGTTCTTCAGCAGTTGATGTCAAGAAGCACAAAGAGAATTGTCTGAGCTCATCTGTTGACAGTCTACAGGGAGGGTGAAAAAGAAAACCAGTTCATCTGCTGAGTGAAGAGACAGGCTGAATTGAAAGTAGAATTTAGAGCAGCACAATCCAAGTCTGTCAAAAGTCTGTTTAATTACTGTCTTCCTGCAAACATTAGCATTTGCACCTGCACAAAGCTGGACATTACCATTTTCACATGGCAAAAGCTACCTGCCTTCTTCAGGTATCTAGCATTTTCTAGAAAGCTACAGCATCGCCACAGGAAGGGCAAGAATGTTTTACAAGGGGGCTCATTAGCAAAAGCCAGATAGAAATTCCCTGGTTTTCTTTTCTAGTTTTAGTTGCAGCAGTTTTCTACCCACCCTTAGAAATGCACACAAGGAAACCAGCTTAAAAAAATAACTGATGCAAGGATTACTTTCTATTTAACAAAGAACTTATCTCCTCCTTTGGCAGAAATTGCTTACTAAGTAGAACATAAGTATGATGTTTCTAACAAACACTGATTAAATCCACTATTTACAAGGGAAAAGTTCGGAAGTAATTAAACTCCTTGAAGCTGATGGCTCAAGCTGGAACCATGGATGTAATTCCCCATTCTCAGCATCTGCTACTTGAGACAATTTATTCCAGACAACATTTTCAGAATTTCTCTAAGAAGGGGAAGATAAACAACCCCAGAAAGGAAAAAGTTAACATGAAATCTCTGCAAATGTAAATTAACTGAAATTTAGTGTTAGAAAATTTCTTTAAAAGAATGACCTGTATTGCTACTCCCATCATGAATGCCTAAACAAAATAATTGATGCAATACATTTGGTCATGAGTTGTCTGCAAAATATTTTTTCGTTGTTTTTGGTTTGGTTTTCCCAACATTATTAAAGAAAAGCTTTGCCTTTTCCACCACCACCCTATTTCAAATCCTCTCCCTGTTAGGTATTCAGTATGTGGTTCCACGGTCACTTTGCAGTGGCACACACATTACAGCAACACAACCTGCCATGTAAAAGGTCATGCAGACATTACTGACAGTATAACACAGAGGGAGCAGAGCAGGATAAGGCTGCACTCCTGGCATTTCAAGAGAACCGCATGCATTTTCACTCCCAGCCCCTCACTGAAGTTACTGCTATAGAAACATGGTTATTTATGGGCAGATTTTTCCAGAAGCATATTTAGGAAGTCAGGAACATGGTTTTGAGACACAACCTGAATTGCCTGTAAATTTTTTATCTATGCCTGCATTTAGCCCAGGAGAAGGTTCATTCTGTACTGCAAATGCTTATAAAGTCAGAGTTCTAACACAGTTCAGGAAAACAGGTTTTTCAATTCTCAGTAGATCAAGTGGTGGGCATGGCTTTTGACTCTTTATTTCAAGTTTTAAGTTTGCTATATGTGGTGTACTGGGAGAGACCCAGTGAGCCTTCTTAAGGTGAGTGGACTTGCCAACTTGTGGTTCAACCTCCTCTCATCTATGTCTAATTTCTGTACCACAGACCCTGCTCCCATCCTCAGCTGGGGCTGTGAACTCAGAAGGAAATTCCTCAACCCTCTCACCCCATATGCACAAAACTACAAAGTATTTCAAGTCCCTATTTCCAAACAAGGTTCAAAATGAGCACTTGCACCTCTGCCCCTAACTGGGTATTCCTGTATATTAACACTCATTTCATTCATATTGTTTGGTAATCTGAGACCATTCTGCCCTTTTCTCCTCCTTTATATTTTACACAGCAGTCTGAAAAGTAATTTTAGAAACCTTAAAAGCAAGCAACAACAGCAGCAATAAGTTTTCATTCACCCTAGATTCTTAGGTATCACTGCAGTGCTACTTAGGCTCCCCTGAGAGAAGCAGCCAAGGCAACAAGTAACCACTGCCAGCTCAAACTGTCTCATCAACCACCAGTTCAGGCTGTAATTCTAAGTGACAAAGAACTCTTTAGATGCACTACGGGATTTGCTGCAAAATAACTCTCAAGTGTTAACTGAGTTAATTCATTTCAGATTAATCAAGCCTTTGATAAGAGCATACCCCATATACAGACCAGCTGAGTATAGTAGTTGTTTTGTTGGGTTTTTTTTTCCTGTGTAGGTGAAATGGAGGCTTCTGTGCTTTTCCAAAGGTCAAAGGAGGGGCTCAAGCTATTGGCTGCTTGTTGGTTTTCCCATTCAATCCATGATCAAAGCAATTTAAGCAGAAAATGGTAACCAAACTAGAACTGAAGCTTTCACACATCCTGGGACTTTACATGGGATGATGGGTTGAAGAAACATCTTTGTATACAGCAATTATAACAACAGTGTTCTGCAATTATACCTATTTAATATGCCATCTTTCTCAAACATTTTAGTTTGCAGCGTATCCTTACAGAGGAAAAAATACATAGGCAAATGCTTCACACAGTATTTCCAATACTTACCATTCCATTACAAAACTCTCAGTATGTGGCAGCTCTTTGCAATAATGAAAATTTCAGCTTTCTTTTCAAGTAAGTTTTTCCTTACAGAGAAATGCTGAAGACCCAAATGCAGCTCAGTCTTAGTAAACTGGTGGTAAATAAACATAACTCAACATATTTATTTGATTTGAAATTCGCATGACTTTTAATCAAATCTCATATTTTTTTCTGTGAATGATTCATGATGTTGAAAGCCTGGGTTTGACAATACTCTCATAATGCTTATTTGCATTCCACAGAGCCTTTGGCAATTCTCTGTGACAAACAAAACGTGTGGTGCATGCACTGAAAGTCCAGACAAGCATAACACCAGGGTCAGCATAATTTTAACTTCTCTTTGCTATCATTAGCAGAGCTTATATTTTGAGGCATCACCTCTCCAACATGTACCAGCCCCATTTATTAAAGCGTCTTACTGTGGCTGCAACTGTGACAGCACAAATTCTGCATTGGGTCTTACTTTAACGTGAGCAAATGACAGTCCCCAAGGAAAAAATTAGCAAAAAAGATGTGACAGAAAGTTCTAGAGGAAGGAATAATCCTAAATGCCTCTGGTTGCAGCCTTTAAAATAGTTTTAAATATTCATTTATCCACCCCATTTGTCCCTTCCCATGCTGTCTCCTCCACAACACCTCTGATTTTCTCTCCTTTTCTCTTTCTGGCAAGAAAGAATCTCCTTAAGTTCCATTACCCAAAATTGTCCAGCAGCTGCAGATACAGAGGGAGAGAAGAGTTTAGTGCCATTTGCTATCACAGCACATTGGATTTTGAGGGTGGGTTTTCTTCCTGGAGGGTGTAGGGGAGTGCAGGTGGGGTCCATTCCTCATTTGCCTGCACCTCATCAGGAGGGAGCACAAAGCCCAGGTGAGTGGGCTACATCTCCTGATATACCAGTCAGGAACGGGAGGATGGTAAACAAGCTTTCAGAGTTTGCTCATGAGAAGTAGCATATGCCAGAGAAGACAATGAAAATCATAGATTCAGCTAGACTGGAAAAGACCTTTAAGATCAAGCCCAACCATTGTTCCAGGACTGCCAAGTCTTATGCCCACCTCTTGCCATACTCCTCCATGGGCCAGATGGTCCCAAAGTTGTTTGGACATGAATATTTAACAGCAGTAAAAGGCAACAACAACAACAGAGAATTGAGCACCTCTGAGCTGAAGTGGAAACCTGGTCTCTACAGTGGCTTGTTTCATGGCATCCACAGCAGCTGCAACCCAACAGAAAGCAACGCATGAACCAAAATAACAGTGTCACAACTGCATTTGTTATAGGAAGTGGTACTTCTGAAAATGCTGGATTTTGTCAGCCCTTGACTTACTCCAGCTCCAGTCACTACTCACATGTATAACTATATGTAGTAATAAAATAGAGGAAGAGTACCACTTGAATGAGCAATTGCATTAAAAACAGCAGCAAAGTCATAATCTATTTCCTGTCTCCAGAATGTGCCTGCAGTGCCTTTTTATTCTGCTCTTGATTACTGCTCTTTTCTCAAACTGATAGTAACAGGTATTACTTGTTTTGCACTCAGAAAGTGTAATTGCCTTCACTTTTTGTGCTGATTAGGAAATTAACAGGCAGTATAAGCAAGGTTAATTGCTTTTTCCATTTAAAATGTACTGCTCTTGAAAGAGCCACAGCAAGAGATCACCTATACACAAGAGTAATGACAAGAGATCACCTATACATACAACTCTATGCACACACACACACTACCAAATGAAACAAATTTTTGATGAATTACATTAATGACAAAAGCCAGGTGAATAATCCATTTTTACAAGAAAGTTATTCAGGAAAAAGTTAAGTTTAATTGTCTTTCAGATCTGTTATGATGTAATAAATGTCTATTAATGTTTAGCAGCAAATTGGGTTTTAATGATCATTGCTATTTTTGGCTGGTGGGTGACATGTAGTTTAAATATAAATCAGATTTATGTTTTACACCAGGATGACTTTCTTGGACGACTCTCCTTGACTTAACCTCTTCACACCCCACAAGACATTTAATATAATTTTATTTCTAATAGACTAGGAGCCAATAGGATAGTATTTGCTACTACTGATGTTTTCTATGAGAAATAAAATCAATGAGGTTTATGCTGAAGATAAGTGTAAGTGATTAGTTAAGTGTAAGTGGCTTGGAAAATATTAGGAAGATTACATTATTCAACCAAATGATGCAAATTAAGAAATAGTCTGGACAGCAGTAAAATCTATAAAAAATCCCTGACTTGCTGTGTTGGAGAAATCTTAGAATCTGTTGGTTTGTAGGCACTCTCAGAAATGAGTATTACTAGGTAAGAAACTTTGTCTCATTTTTCAACACAAGCAGTTAACCTTAAGTATTCATACAAAAAAATAAACACCTAGAGACATTAGAGCAGCCCAGTGTTTGCTAGGAGCAAACACACCCAAAAAAAAAAACCCAAAACCAAAAAAAACCCACCAAAACAAACAGCAACATAAAAAGCACAGAAAAAAACAAACAAACAAAAAAAAGAAACAGAAAAACAAACAGAAAGTGAGATAGTATGAAAAGTCCAAGCACATGAGGCAAAGCTAGTGTATAGACTGACTAAGAAAGCACGAAAATAACACAAAAGCAGCATTCTGCATCATAAAAAAACCACCAAAACAAAAAACCGAAAACAAAACAAAAACCAACCAACCAAACAAAAGAAGATAGGCATGCAGAAGAATAAATGTTGCACTTAAATTTTTAGGTGTGGTATTTTCGAATGAGCTACACACATAGAAATAACAGAAAAAGCAATAGGCCAAATAACAGAACAAGAAGTATTTACACAGTTCCCTACAACACATGCCTATGTAATAAGAAGAGATTAGTTTTCCACATTTTATGATATTAATTGACTTCTGTTGCACTTTAATCGAGAGTCTAACCTCTTTGATCCTAGGAGGGGAGGAAGGGAAGGAGGAATGGGCTGGGAAAAGAGATTTAATCATCACACTCATTTTCTGCATAGATACTTCTGTTATTATTTATACTCTGCTAACACAAGTCACCATCTAACCCAAAGCTTAGCTATGAAAGGTCCTGGACATTCTCACAGTAAAACAGTTTTCCCTCCACACTTCCCCTTTCCTCCCTCATATTATCCAAACAACAAAGAATGGGAAAAAGACACGCTTGCAGAGAATGTAAGTGCTGAGAGGTAGCAACTGCTGCTTTCTACATGCCCTTCAAATCTGAAGTTAAGCATCAACCAGTAAACAATTTTCCTGCTGACTTTGATAACAAGTAGTAAATACTCAACATTTCCTTAACCCTTGCAGAAGCAGTCCTTCCAGCGAGCAACTGAACACAGTCCAATCTCCGACAAAAGTATGTTCCACCCCTACTTCCTCTTCTCCCTTCCCCAATAATTTGCACTTGACTTAGCTTTGTCCCTGTCCAAAGGAATATTCTGGACATCATTTAGGTGAGCAATGAACCCAGTCTATTCTCAAGCTACTACTTCAGCACTGAAGCTCCATTACAAGCCGGATAGCTAAGCTCTCATCAAACCTAATGGAAATGAGAGCATCCCTCTTATTGCCCTCACAACACTGAAGGGTAAGATTACAGCCAGCCTTGTATAAAATGCTGCTGGAACTCCTGTCAAAACATGACGGCTCAGCTGTATGTGAAGGTACTCTGGTGGCACCCCAAGCCAGCAGCCCTCCCTGAAATGCAAACTGAAAGACTGCAACTTCTTTGGTGTCCTTCCTAATGAGAAGCATCACACAACTATGCACAAGAACTATTGGTAATCCAAAAAAGGACACTGTGCTGCACCTGAAAGACAACACTCTCTTGGTACTACAAAGGAAATATTTTATACTAGAAACTCTGGGTGGCTAAAGTATTTATATAATGCAGATAACACACACTTCTATTTTGCCTTTTGAAGTGAAACAAATGTGAAGTGAAACAAATGTCGGCTATGTCCAGCTGAAAGTACAAGAATTAGATCCTTTACAAAAAAGATCTTAACTAAACAGAACATTTAAGCTGGACTGAAATTTCAACAGAACTGCCAGCTTAAGCCTCTGCTCTCACATTAAAACCTGGCATCTTCAAGATCCATGTGGTGACCAGCTCTTCTCCAAAGGGACTGGACACTAATTCTTGCAAGAGGTATTTTTAGAGGCAGAACACTTCCTTTTTGCAAAAGTCTTGGGCAGCTGAGTAAGGAATAAGACACACTTGACGTATTTTCATGCCTCAGCTGAGGATCAGTAGCAAGCAACCAAAAGAGAAAATACACTTATTTTGAAATTTGCCAATCTAAAATGTGCCTGCCTTGGTAAGCTTCAAATTAAACACATTCCTTAATGGCTTATTACATAGGTACAGTCACTAAAAGATCCATGGGAAAACTGAAGGCAGTTTTTACTACAGAAGGTTACATACAGTCCAAGAAAATAATGCAGTATCATGCAAGGGAGCAGGGGAGCCACAAAGTAAACTTAAACTTTCTCAGTGCCTTTTTCTCCCAAGTAAACCTACTCCTACTTGACTCACCCTGAAATTAAGGGATTGAAAATAATATTTTAAATTAATTATTGCAGGACTGGAGCAACGGTATTCAACACTCTCATTTGTAGTTTGCCAGACTTAAGCAATGAACTTCTATAACATTTCACATTTTTAAATACACACTAAGCTTACAATAAAACAACACAAACACAGTCACAGGCATCTGAAAACCAAATTCAGACAGACCAAAATGGGATGACTGTACCACTAACACTCTGTAATGAACTTACTCAGTATCCATTCTTACTAAGAAAACAGTAAAAAGTCTCATTTCCATATACCCTAAGAGTTGTCAAATTTTCAATAACGCCTTTATTTATGGTGGCACATACAAAGCACAGAAATCCTCTTCCGATTTTCTTAATGCAGTGCTTCCACCTAGAAAAAGCAAGATGTCTCAGTAGCTGAGGAGAAACATTTAATTGTAGAAGTCACATTCAATTCCAAAGAAGAAATTAAGCACCTCTGGCAACTATAAGGCAAGATAATTAATCTGATGTATAGGCCTGTCTCTTGTGGCATTTTGCAAAGGACTCTATAAATACCAAAATATAGCTATGTTTGATATGCAAGATTAATGGGGGGGGGGGGGAGGGAAGGATTGAGGAAGAAGGAGAATTCTTCTATCTCCCAAAATGTTTCCTGTGAAAGGAAGACCTTCTCATTTCTCATCCTCTGCAGAAGCGAGTTTCAAAAGCATTGCTCTAATGCTAGCTCATTTAAGCTCACTGGCAAAATCCTGCTGATTTTTGTAGGAAGGACACCACCTTAATCCTAGCAAAGAGCAAGTAAAACCTTTGTAACATAAGGTCACGGCTGGACGTGGAACTGCAATAAAGTATTTCATCTGATTAGCTGAAAAGCCATTCATGGTAAGCAACAAATTATGTTTTACTTTGACTTATTTTACTGTACGAGGAGTAAGCACTCTATAAAACTAGATAAATAACAAAGAAATCAGCCCTAAACATTTTGCTACAGCAATTGCTCCTTTGTTCAGTTTGTTCTCCCTAAAAGGGAGATTCACAAGGGTAAAGCAGGAACACTGAGCTTCAAAAGTAACCAAAATTGGCAAATTGTACAGAAAGATAGACAGCGTCATTGTTTAGCACTTGGCACCATTGTGGATCTGAGCAAGCAAGAACACAGATTGCCTGTGATGGGAAATCTATCAGACCTAACAGAGCCAACTGATGGCTAAAACTCTTAACATTAAGATCCTTTCATGCACTGCTTACCTTACATTTACATAAGTTTCACTTCCAAAACAAAGAGACCTCAAATAGGCAATGGCTAAATTGAAAAAAAAAAAAAAAAACCCTGTATTTCAACTAAGAGAAGGTCAAGACTTTCTGCTAATCCAAACTGACTAGAGACCAAAAAGAACAACCACCAAAAAAAAAAAAACCCAAACACACAACAACAACAAAAAAAGCAAAGCAATACTAAGCATTTTTCTGTTCATGCTCTGACTGGACTGTAATAGAAATTGGGATAGAAGATGGGATCATGTATCCTAGGGGCAAGAAGGGGTAGGCTGCTTCCTGGCATTGGTGTCCTTTCTGAACATATAATTTACAATGCCTGTAGCCAAAGCATATATTCTGTGCAGATGCAGCCAGTATAATTCAGCAGTACATTATACACAAGCCCACAGAGCAAGATCTCAGCCAGGGCTGTCTCATTATGGAATAAAACAGAAATAGCATTTGTAAATTGGATGCGATCACCAGGAACAGTTTAGCATCAAATGCTTCAAAAATCTATGTGTATAAAGCCAAAGCATGGCACGCTAGTAGATTTCAGGCTGTAGAAAGCTTTAGGGTGAGGAGTAAGGACAGACCAAGTGGAGCACAGTTTGCTATCAGAACTTTATTAAGGAATTTATGCATGATTTCTTCCTCAGGAATTAAAACCACTGATGTGGGTCTCAGATCAGCTAAGTAAAGGGGGGGTGGACAGGGACCCAAATAAGCTGAAGTGAGACAGCAATAGTTGGCAAAGAATTCTACTGATTTTAGAGGTTGAGGCTTCACCCACAAGCAATATTGTTGAATGCCATAGTCACATATTGACAGCAGACAATCAAAACACCTTGTTCTGGAAATTGGACTGGGAAACTTCTAGGAATTTTCTTCCCTTTCACAACTGCTCTTTAAAAGGAAAAAAAAAAAAATGAGATAAACTTGGTTCTCTCCAAACACAAGAAAATTAGGTGCTTTTACAAGCCTGAAGTCTTTACAAGCCACACCACCTGAAGAGGAAGGAGTTAACCATCTCAGAGGCACAGAATCATCCTGGGTTGCCCAGAGGCACAGCCAAATTTCATCCTGAGGCAGCAGAGGCCCTTGGATCACATCACTGAGGTACAGCTAGAACTTCTCAACCAACCTGCATGTACTAGGGATATCCTGGAAAAGTTACTTTCATCCCTACCTTGAGAATCAGAACTATGTACAGAACAATAGAAGATACAGATTTGCTGTTACCCCAACATTCTGATCCAAATGACATTTTTCGGATTTTTGTTAATGTTGTCCTGAAAGTAATCAAATTATCAATATTTTTAAAAATATTTTTTCCTATTACCCAATTAGAAATTTATTTTCTGATAATGTTCCACTTTGTAGCATTTCATTTTAAGAAACGAAGGTGCTCTTAGCACTCTTAGAAGTTGTGTTGAAACATTCTGGGCTGGTACACAATATTTAGTTTTAAAAAGCCAATTTGATGGGAAAAAATAGTACTCCCTGGATTTTTTTTTCTCCTCAAATTTCTCAATAATTTAAAGTAATTTTCTCCTTACTCATTGGAGACATGTCCAGTGTGATGATTCAGATCACTGTTGCATAAAACAGTCATACCATTAGGCAGCCTACCACGAGCTCAGAGGAAAACCAGGAGGAATCACCATTCGCTGCAAATGAAGACAAGTGCTGAAAGGCTCTCCCTGACCCTGATTCCCCCATGATATTCCTGTCATGCTTCGCTCAGCAAAAGGGCAAGTCCTTTCTGTCCAATCCTCCTCCAATGCAAAAGCCACATGCATTTTCAAGTGCACATTTTTCACCTATATTTCAGTATATATACACTTCACCTCCTAAATACGCAGAACCTACATCCCACTGGGCTCAGTCCCAAACCCACTGCCTTTTTCTCCAGAAACACTGCAAGAGTTCAAGCCTTTCATTACTTTAGTACTTAGCACACCACTGAAAGCTAATGGGTCGAGAGTAGCTGAGAACACAGATTTCCCTGGCATTATATGCTCTTTATTGAGTAATTAGAAGTCAGCCACAATTAAACTGTAACAGCTAGCCAAACAATGGGTCTGCTCCCTGGTGGCAAATTCAGCAGTACAAGAAGTACAGATGAATGCAGTGTGCTCTCTCGTCCATCACTACCACCTTCAGCATTACCCAGGCAAAAAGGTGGGGAGTAGAGAAGAGAGTGAGAGAGCGAAGGTTCCAGCATTGCCATCCTCAAGCACCACACAATCAGTTCAAGCACTTTCCTCTGCAAGACTTGCATTTCAGCTCCCTCTATGTACTTCAGTGTCTCACCTACTTCCTTGAAACACATTCACTAATGCTTAGGTTTCAAAGAAGTGAGGTGGAGACTGAAGTGCTAATTCACTGATCTTTCCCTGACCTAATCTGGGTCTAACTATTTTCATCTACAAATGACTGGTACTGGAAAGGCAGCATCAGTCTTCCCTAGCAGGCATGACAGAATTACACAAGCAAACACTCTCGACCTAAAGAGCTTATGTCATGGATAACTGGAATCAAGGATTGTCTGTTAAAAGAAAAAAAGGAGGAAAAAGTGGGGGGAAGAAAACAACAAGAAAGCATGAATGTGTAGTACTTGTGATCCATAGGACCGCCTTGTTCCTTTTTTCCCCAGAGAACACACTACCCTTCCTTGCAAAAATAGCCAGCACCTTTGATTAATTTCTGAATACTAATCTTTCAGTCAGGAGCAGGATTTTATCCAGTTCAAGTGAAAGAGTCAGTCAGACTTCTTCACCTTATCTAATGAAGCCACTGTCACATACATATAGTTTCAGGGAATGCCTGCAATGCACACTTGAAGATGATACCAGGACTAAGCCTTCCTCATAGCCCTTCAGCATCTCCATCTCTCATCACTTAATTTAAATTGGCAAAGTTCCTGTGAAATGCAGCAAGCTCCAACACTTAAAACATGTTCTTCTATCTTCTTAACCAAGCAATGCCTGAAGAGGTTTTCCCAAGTTAAGCAAAAGGACAGGGAGGAATATTGAGGAATACCACAGCATGTTATCAGAAGCAGGACAGAAACAATTGCAGAGATGATCAGCAAAGCAAGAGCTCATCTTCCCAAAGCCAATAATTGTGTCCGTGAGGCTAGCAATTCCAAAGGCAGTCTGCATGAGTCGTGTGTTTTCAGTTCACTTGATTTGTAC
Source organism: Melopsittacus undulatus (assembly GCF_012275295.1). Lineage (NCBI taxonomy): Eukaryota > Metazoa > Chordata > Aves > Psittaciformes > Psittaculidae > Melopsittacus > Melopsittacus undulatus. The sequence continues at coordinate 57,808,955 of NC_047533.1, forward strand.
CTCAGTGGTGTAAAGCAAAGCTAGCCTGTAGCAACAGTGAGAAAGCTCAATCAATACTGTTCAGGGCCAATACTGGTAACCCACTAACTGAACAAGCAGCAGTGTGAACCTATTGATTCTGTCGAGCTATACTTCCCTACTGTTTTCTTCACCTTCTGAAACATTCATACCACCTTGCAAAATGGAAAACTGAAGACTGAAACGCATAATTAATACTTCCTAAAAACCTGAAGTCACACTTGGATAATTACAAAAGCCCTGGTAGCATGTTCTTCATTATACGTTTGTCAAAATAATTTATGTTAAGAACAAAAATTGTTTTTCAAATTATTCTGCTACAGATTTATCAGGCTGAACACTTATGACAACCTCAGGCAACGCAGCGAGGCTACCTACATTGCTTCCTGACATGCTCTGCCCAAATGAAAACTTCTCCTGCTGAGCACATGGGATTGAAGACAAAGCACATCACTATGCCAAGATAAAACCAGCTGAAATTAATGTATGAGCTTATTTTAACGTGCATCCAGAGATAGAAAAGCCTGTCAACCACTGAAGGCTCACATATCCTTCTTCCTTCCCAGCCAGGTGAAAGGCTTCTGGGGATGCACTTATATTTCCCTCCCTTCCTTCTGCTTCCCTGGTCTCTGGGTGAAAACTGGGGTAGGATTAGAAAAGAGCTAGGGGATAAGCACATCAGTAAAACAATAAATACCACCTAGACAGCTAGGAGGGTCAGGAGATGTTTAGGAAGATTACAAGTTCAAAGATCACAGCAGCAGCAAGTACTGACAGAAAAAGTTGGCTTCTCCTTCTGTAAAGGATATGCAAATTGCATATGTATATATTGCACATATGTACAATTTTCCATACAACGTTTTAATAATTTTTACACTTTATTTTTTAAAAAGGCCTGGACTTCAAAGATATGAAGACTTCCTTACTAGTGCTTTACTACCACAGAGTGCATCCCCACAAAGTGCTGGGGTCAACAGCTTCAGTGGCTGGTCAGAGTCCTCCAAAGGGACTTCTTTAACAAGTCAGAGATTTGGGGAGGTTGTAGAAGTGGAGGATTAGGAAGGGGCTGTATGGGTCCCACAGACCTGAGTGGCATCTCAGGGCAAACCCTGCCTGGTCACTGCAGCTGCCCACAGACCTGCTTCCCTCCGTTCATTGTGGCTAGGGTAGAGGTCCTGGCAAGGGCAGCACCCTCAGGGCACTTGAATTGGCTCTCTGTGGCCCACCATGCACAAGTGGAAGCCCATGGTTTCCTCCCCAGGCCCCATGGCAATCCCTTACCACAAGGTTTCCTTTTGATGACCCCCAAGCAGCAATTTCCTAACACCCCCAGCCTCCCCCAGCTCAAGCCCCACAGCGACCTCCTGTCAGGGGCAAGCAGTCCCATAGCAATCAGGCATGATTTCTCCAGCAGCCCCACCTATGACCACAGCACAAAACAGTCATCCTTACTGGTGCCCCTACATGGAAACCACTGCCAAAGCTCCCAGTCACCCAGGAGAGGAGACACAGGTTCCTATTTCTGCTTTCAGACCCCAATCCAGGTCATATTAAGCGTATCATTAAATTGCTAACACAGATTTAATGTCAGGCAGGCAGGAATAATAGTTTGCAGAAGACTCATTATCTGAGACTGAGCTCCTTGAAGCCAGGAGGGAGTCTCAAAGTGCTCCACTAGGTCAAGAAGTGTGGTGAGAACATGGCTGTTGTCCTTCACCAAGTGGACCTCAGGCTGCATTTAAGCAGTCAACCAACACCTACAGAAATACTCCAAAAAACAAAGCAGCCTTTTCAAAAGGTAACCCAAGATCTACAACACTTCCCCCTCTTCTCCAAAATAATCAGATTTATACACACCCTTCACAGAAATGGTCCAACCATTAAAAGTAACTTTCTTAATGTGCATCAGTAAAAGATGTAGTGCTACAGAGACTAAATGGGACTTACAGAAAAGAAGCCATAAATCGCTGTCAGCCTCTCAGAAGTGAACACTTAATACAACTGGCTTGGAGTACTTCACTTCTCGCTCAGCCGAGGTACCAATTATGGTACCACTATGATAAATTTTAATCATTGTTGTTAATGGCTCCCCCAATTTATTTTATCCCCTCTCTGCACTAATGAGCTGTGCTCAAAGTCTCATGATTCAAACACTTCCCCCTTCCAGCTGAATAAAGAATTCCTTTGGATTTCAACCTGTAATACTGCTGACCTATTCAAGGCATATGGAAAGGACTCCAGATGCTTGAATATAAAAAAAAAGTTTAGGTCAGAAAGTACAGTTACAATGCATCCAGCAGTCCTTTGTTTCTCTTTTACTGACTTATCTCTGCTCCTGTGCTTTCTTCCTTCTCTCCGCTGATTCATCCCCACCCCCAGAGCTTTAATTTCCTTTACATATTATAAAAGATGGTGTAAAACCAACACATTGTTTAGGAACACAAATGCAAATTTGCTTACTAAGCATCTACCACCCCTTTAGTTACTAGATTGGCACAAATTAAGAAGCAGTTTTACAATCTCAGAAGCGGAAACACACTGCATGCTAGCGAGAAACCTCCTTGCTTCTACAAAATTCAGTAGAAATCCAGTCTAGTTATCCCAGCAGGGCAAAGGAAACCAATAACTCAGGCTCAGCAAAGCAGGACCAACTAGAGATACTCCACATCCATACATCCTGCAGACAATGGAAGCATATCTCTTAGAATAGACACCACTTCTAAAGCAACAGTGAAGTGGCTTACTGACTGTGCAAGAGATTCAGGTAGCCCGGACAGATAAGAGTTCCCCCAGATGAGATCAAGGGTCATGTAGAAATGCTAAAAAGAAAAATCAAAACATCTTGAAGAAATTCCTCCTGTCCACCTAAGTCAGGGAGCTCACTGCCATAAAAGGGTGATGAAGCCAATTCACAAAAGCATCAGATGTTTTTACCTCAGCCCCTAATCCTCAAAAGCACACAAAACCTTTGTGCTCAGGTTATCCTGGAGCCATCTATTAAACAATCTACAATCTCTTTACTGCTCAGGATCTAAGGAAATGAGAAAGTAAAAGTCACACAGAGAAAACTCTCACATTTGCAAGTAACTTGGAAGCAAACATATTTTGACTAAATTTGGCCATCATCCCCAAAGAAACTTAAGACAGAAATCATCTAAGCAAGACACCAGACCCAAGTTATCTTCTACATTAATGACTAATGATAAACAAATAAGCAAGCAAGCTTTTATTTATTTTTCTCTTCTCCCTCCTCTCCATCCTATTCAGTACCTACATTCTTCCCTGGCTAGTTATAGATTATTTCTTCCTGCTGTATAGCAAGACTAAGGGAATTTAAAGCAAAAGCCACTTTCAACAATTTTTGAATTCCTGAAGGCACAATAGATTAGAGGTACAGTACATTCCATAACAGTCTTTGGACTATCTGTCTTTCTGATCTCCAAAACTACAAAGAAAATGCATTGATAAATAACCCCAGTGCCCTTTCTGCAGGAGAGCACTACATAGCCACTCAGTCCTCACCCCCTCTCCCCTTCCCCCGTGGGGTGAGAGAGATAATCAGAAGAGCAAAGGTGAGAAAACTTGTGGGTTGAAAGACAGGTAAAGCAAAGTCTGCATATTCAAACAAAACTATATTAGGAATTCCTTCATTCCTTCCCACTGCCAGGCAGGTGTTGAGTCATCCCTGTCACGCATCACAGCTACTTGGAAAGACAAACTCCATCACTCCCAATGTGTGTCCATCCATGTCGCTCCCTCCCAACTCCCTTTCCTTCTTCTTCTCCCAGCTTTATATGCTGGGCATGATGCCATATGGTACAGAATATCCCTTTGGCCAGCTGGGCCCAACTTCTTACAACCCCCCACCAGTGATTAGGCTGGGTGTGCACAAGAAACAGAAGAGGCCTTTAATCTGTAAGCACTGTTCACCAGTAATGAAAACATCATCTCTTGTGTTTTCAGCACAAATTCAGAACATAGTTCTACACCAGCTCCTATGAAGAAAAGTAACTCTGCTGAGCCAAAACCAGCACACATACCCAGAAGATCCCATCATCCACAACACACCCTCCCTCCGTGATTAGCAAAACCTTCCTCATGACAAAGTTTTATTCCTGAGCAGTTTCATCTTTCGCAGAGCATTAAAGGCCACCATGACAGCAAGTACCTTCTGGAGCCCGAAGCCCTTCAGGGTTTTGGTTATGACACAGCACCACCTTATTCTGCATGTATAAAAGTCAGTTTCAAGGTTGGATCATGGCAGTGCCTGGGAAGAGAATGGTCCCAATAAAACACAGCAACACATTCCCTGGGGGATTTTCTTTTCACTCTCTGCCTACAAATTGTGCCATATGGATAGCTGGCAAAAAGGGGAGGACAGATGTCTGGAGACACTATAGTTACTATGTTAACTGCCTGTGAGCTTATTCATCAAAAGGTGATCACCCTTTGTTCTGGTAAGAATTTATTTTAACTTTCTTTGCAGCTTTGAGAGGTTGACAGCAAATCACTATTACACAGTTCTCAAAAAGTACCAAGTGATTTGCAGCCTGATTAAAAGACATGGTTCTTGGCCTGAAATACTAAACATTAAACAAAACCTACAAAGGCAGAACAAAACTAAATTGTGACAGCAGCAGAAAGGGAGATGAATGGAAGCCCTCTCTGTAGCCATGCAGGCTCTGTTCGGGTTTGCATACCCATGTACTACACTGGACCAGGCTAGATGTCACAGGGATTCACAGCTACACAAGCAAGCAAGTGCTGTTACACCAAAACGAAGCTTCTTTCTCTGCCTTCAGAGAAAGAAGATGTTTGGAGCATTTGAACAAGCACAACAAAAACACTCCCCATTTTTAAAAGAGAGACTTTCATGTGCAGGCTATAAGACAGAAACAAAACCCAAAGCAGAAGCTATTTGTTTTCCAGCAGTGCTGCACAGAGATAGAGCTCCCATGAGATGTCCTTTGATTCAACCTGGAGTTAATTTCCTGTGGACTAGGGAAAGCATTAAATTCCTATGTGGTTCTTGGTTATAAGAAAACAAATCTGGAAAACTCAATCATTTAGAGACTCTCTTTCAACAGTAAATCTGCTTTTGGGGGTTACATCCTATGCATAACATTTGCGGAGGATTAGCCATCGGCTATACAAATCTGAGGTCTCACAAACCGAAGATGGAAATTCAAGTGAGAATTCGGCTCACACAGAGGTACAAAGCCCAGAAGCATCACACTGTTTGGAGGAGGGTCAGAGATACAAAGCAAAGTCAGCTTCATCCAACTTCATAAAATGTGAAGCAGAAGAGAATCTACCTTGGCATCACCTTCACCAGAACATTGGATGGACTGCAATAGTGAAATCAGACGTTCAGTCACAGACAAGGGAGAAAGGAGAAATTAACTACCCCTTTTCCCTGGGAAGTCATGTTCTAGAAGGAACCCTGCAACACTACTCACAACAGAGAAATCTCAGAAAACAGCTGGAGTAAGTTGGCAAAAAGGAATGGAGCTGGTAGTATTTTCCTCAGCTTTGCTACCAGCATACGCATGATCTGGACAGGCTGGACTGATGGACAGAGACCAATTCTACAGGAATCAACAAGACAAAATGCCAGGTTCTGCACTTGGACCATAACAACCCCATGCAATGGGGCTTGAGGAAAAGTGTGTGGAAAGCTGCCCAAAGGAGAAGGACCTGGGGGTGCTGACTGACCATGGCTGAACATGAGCAGCTCGTGCCTAGGCACCCAAGAAGGCTAACAGCAACCTGGCCTGTATCATAAATAGTGTGACCAGCAGGGCAAGGGTAGTGATCATCCCCCTATACTCAGCACTGGTGAGGCTGTACCTTGAATGTTGTATTCAGTTCTGGGCCCCTCACTATAAGAGAGACATTGAGGCACTGGAGCATGTTCAAAGAAATTCAACAGAGCTGGTGAAGGGTCTAGGGAAAAAAGTCCTTTGAGAAGCAGCTGAGGCAACTGGAGTTGCTTAGTCTGAAGAAAAGGAGGCTGAGGGGAGACTTTATCATTCCCTAAAACTACCTGAAAGAAGGTTGTGATGGTCTCAAGTACCAAGCAATAGGACAAGAGGGAGTAGCTTCAAATTGTGTCAGCTGAGGTTTAAACTGGGTGTTAGGAAAGATTTCTTCACTGAAAGGGTTATCAAGCATTGGAACAGATTGCCCAAAGAAGTGGTGGAGTCACCATTACTGGAGTTATTTAGAAAACATGTAGACGTGATGCTTAGGTACATAGTTTAGTGGAGGTCTTGCTAGCATTAGGCTGGACTTGATCATCTTAAAGGCCTTTTCCAACCTAAATGATTCTATGATTCTATGTAGAAAGGCTGTTACCAGTATCTTCACCCAACTGCTGTTAAAAGGCTATGAACTTTTACCCAGCCCAAGTAGAAGGCAGTGCAACAAAAAGGTTGCCTCTGTAGAAACAACCTTCATGAAGTCAGAGGGGTAGCAAGACCAAAGGAAAATAAAAAGGCGGGTGGGGGGATGAAGCAGCCATTGTTTATATAAGTACCATTATTTCTCGAAGGCTTTCTACAAAGTTCTTTCTATTACCCTCCTACTTGGAAGAGCTTATAATTTATATTGGATGGGGAAAACACCTGAAAACCACACTAGCAGTTCAGGGAAACAAGGGCTGTAAAGTTCTCAAGATAAAACATAATTTGCCAGTCTGACATCTCTTTCTTCTTGATGAAACTGCATGCCTGTTTTTAACACCAAAAATTCAGGTCAGTCACTGTCCCTCATTCAGTGCCACAGCCACTCCGAAAATACACATCAAAGCACTAGCTTAAAAAGCAAACTGCCAGGCACCACTGCAATGCAGGTCAAGCACACGAACAATTTTCTTTTTTGCCTGTGCAAAAGGCCACACTTATTCCCGCAAGAACACAAATCCCAGGCACCTGTGAGGAGGCAGATAGAGCAGGCAAGCAAAAGCTGCCATCCCACTGCCCCACACAGTGATGTTCTCAGCACGGAAGTGGGAAATAACATGTCACCTCCCACAGTAGCTCATTTCAACAGGCAGAGGGAATGGCCAGCAACATGCTGAGCAACAGCACTCACATGCCAACCATTCTCTCTCCTCCTGACTGCCAGCCTGCACAGGCCATGAACATGCAGTGATATTCCCAAGACCCTTGACACAAGAGAGTTGTAAATAGGTGTTTCTCTGAAGGAAAGGAGAACTTACGAGCAAAACAGAGAATATGATAATGAACTGTTCACAAGGGCTTTATCGCCACAGGGGAGGGATTTGTTGGCTTTAAACTCTCAGCCAGTGGATGATGAAACATGTTTCCCTGGAGGTTATTGGGCCAACAGTAAATCATGTGCATGTATGCATGTGTGGGGTTTTTTTTAAGCTTCCATTCTTTTATACAGGTTTAAAGGTACCCAATATATATTGCACCTAATGCAGAAACAGCTGAATATCAAATTCAAGACAAATTTCATGTCCTAGCCTTTTTATTTATTTATTTTTTAACCATCCAGTGCCTCCACTTATCTGCTTATAACATATACCATCAGAGAAGCATGAGCACAGGACAGGAACAAAAAGAATTTGTAGTTATCAAAGGATCAGGTTCCAGCAGCTGGCAACTTCATGCATGATGCTGTAAGAATACCCCAAAATCAGTGGGATAAATATAGCCCATGCTATCTTCACACTTTGTTCCTTCTCCACAGCACTATACACTAACAGACCTGAGCTGCTTCTGCTTTTCAGACCACTACTCTCCAATATTACTGCCTCAAAAATTGGGAATTATTTTGGTATTTATTATGTAATATTTAATAATAATAGCAATATTATTAAATACAAAAATACAATAATGTTATATTTAATTTAATATTATAATTCTTTTTAAAAGAGAAAAAATATACACATGCATACTGTAAGGACTGACTGGATTGTTTTTTCCTTTTAGGCTTACCATGTGTGGAGAAGGGGAGGTGTTTCCTTTTACCAGAGTGGTCTGATCTTTTTTTTTTCTTGTTCACTCCATAGGTCAAAGACCAAATCTGAAGCTACAGTCCTCATGCAATAATGGGACTAAAGGAGATGAGATATTTCAAAGACAACAAAAGATAGAGTTTCACAATTAAAGTGATGGAAGAGGTAATTCTGAAACAGTTGTTTTCAACTTCTCCTGCCACCAGCAGACACTACTTCTCTACTCATGTTGTGCATGTAGAGGCACAATACCCTTTACCCAGCCACTCCTTTTTTGTGAGCATATAAGAAAGAGAGACTTGGCTTCCACAACAAAACTGGAAGAACCCTCCACTCTATTAAGAAGCGTCTCATTAAACTGTTCAAGGCCAAAACAGCCAATACACCCAAGTACCAAAAGACTGCCTTAGACAGACAAGGATATAGCCTGAGTAGATCTTCTTTCATCATTTTCAAAGGCTGTGTTACAGCCTCATCCAAACGGCATAATGCAACAATAGAAAAGTACTGATAAATATGAATAAATGGGGAACTGATACCTAGCTGAAAACAATTTATTTCTTTTTTTTTTTTATCTTGGCCATCATAATTTGTAAATTATAATAATACATTTTAACAATAAAATGCCCTATTTCCTGAGACTAAATTGCTTCTATTATGACTGAAGGAAGACTGTGGGAATTGGGCCAAAATAACACTAGAAATGGCCTGCAAACAGAAGAACAACTCTGCCTGTTGTGACAAGGCAGGGGGTTGGAACTATATATCTTAAGGTCCTTTCCAACCTGAATCGTTCTATGATTCTATGATGCAGAGTTAGCCTGCACTGTCCCAAATACTGTATTCTGAACCAAGTTACCTTGTATTTCATTCCCTAGTAAATCTGTGCACATACTTAATTCCATGCTAAGCAGGCTAGAACTACCACAGGAGAGTAAAATATTTCTAATTATTTCATACTCCCTGCAGGAAAACTGTAAATGTGTGCCCATAGACCACAATGTACTGGTACAGCATATCTCACAGTAATTTGCCCATGAATCAGGTATCTATCTGCAGGTACAGCCTCCATGAGAAAGCACACCTTAAGTTTCTGAATCAAGAACTACCCTCAGCAAGAGTGGTGCAAAATACAAAATCAGTGCAAAAATGTTGCACTTTGCTGAAACAGGACCAAAAGCAGCCCTTTCCAATTAGTGAACAAAGCACTTTAATTATGGCACTGTACTTTCGACACCAGATGAAGGGAACAGCAAAGAAAATAAAGAAAAAAGAAAGAAAAAAAACCCAAAACATATACAGTACAATTATTAGGAAGAATTACAGTGATGACAGCCAGAGAAGCAAGACCCCAACAATGCCCATCTTCAAGACATGCTGTTTACACAGGGAATGTTGGAAGTCATACCAAGGAGAGGAGAGGGAAGAGCTCTTTGTTCAGAGATATCTAAGAGTTATAACAACATATTGCTGAGCACAAGCAAGGGTAAGAATAACAGCTATACTTATGACTACCTAAAACTCACTACAGGAATACAGAGAAGCATTCTGAAAAATAAAACTCTGACATGCTGGATGTTAAAATGGATGAACTAATAATCTCTCCTAGCTGTAACAACCTATAATTGCCACATCCAAAACACCAGGCAAGTAATTCTCCACCAAATTATATACGATCAAACAAGCCAACAAGGCGCACAATGGTTTTGAAGATGGAAACACAGGAAGAGTTATGGGACTTGTGCCAGGCAACAGAAGTCACCAGCTCTCAAGCAATCCACTAGAATACAGTTCCCCTTATTCCACAGGCAGCTTACTTTGAATTTATTCATCATTCAGATTACCTTCCAGTATTTCTGCTACATTTTTTAGCCCCTTGCAAAATACATGCTACCAAGATCCTAACAATTTCAACAAAATGGTCAGAGGAACAAAAGAGGAAGGTCGGTGTCACCTGACCCTAGGCTTTGGGAACCTCTCAGGGGGAAGCACACCTACACCAAATTTCATTCTACCTGTGCCAGTCAGGTTGTTTGCACTGCTTGTGTTTGTGCCATGTTATAGGGCATCTCTGAGAGGGGTAAAGACAGGTCAACAGGACTGCTCAGTTTGGACTCAGCAGCTGCCGAAGAGAGCAACCCTTCTGGAACTGGTTCATTCTTGGGGGCTAAGTTACAGTCACCATTATTTCAGCCTCCCGGAGAGCTCAGCAGGCCAGAATGTAAATTAAAAGATTATAAATAGCACTAAGCAAGGGTTTTTTGTTACTGCCTCTGAGGCAGCACTGTGCTGACCTGCATTCAGGTTTCACTACCAATCTCAAATTCAGCTCAAGCACCCAAGTTCAGGGAAGTGTCAGCACCACCCCAGTGAGGGCTGCGACTTGGGATAACCATTTTGCCTTTCTCTCACGGTGCCAGAGAAGTATTTACGACTTCAACTTGAAGCCAGATGTAAATGGATTATTTTGTACAGTCTTAACCCAAGACCTAACGTTCATGCAAAGCATTCAGAGCAGCAAATCAGCATTCTCTGAGGGAAGAGAGGGGTCCATGATCACAAACCAGTTAGCACATATAAGCTTCAAGATTGTTTTCTCCAAGGTAAACTTCATGCCAAATCGAGCTGCTTGTTATATCGTGATGAAGTAAAGCTTGGTGATGAGAAGTTGTATGGGCTGTGGGGCAAGGCAAGGAGCTAGGATTTGGGAACCCACATTCTGCTTATGTCTCTGTAATTCATGATATGGCCTTACCCAGCCAGTCTGATATGCTTGTGCTTTTCACCACTTCAAGCTGCTAAAACTTCTATGTTTACTATAAACTAGACTTTTACTAAGTTTACTAGTAAAGTTATAAAAGTTTACTTTTAAACTTCAAATTGATTCCCTGTTTTTTCAGAAAAGTTCTCTCAAAAGAGAACCAGTTTACCATGATTAAAAGATTCTCCACACTTCCCCACCCCCTAACCCCCACCCCCCCTTCTTTTAGGGGTCTTCCAGTTGCAGACCAAACTGTTTTCCCTGGAATAATTTCAGCTGAATGAAGACTTCAGTTCTGGCTGAAAGTCTTGTTGCCCTAGGTGGTATAACTTCAAGTAGGAAGAATGACACTTTCTACCCCAAAGAGCTCACCATTTCCATATAAAACAAGTCACAGCTGACAGCAGGACACCAAATAAACTACAGTGACTAATCCTGCCTTCCCACAGAGACAGGTCATCAGAATAATAGATCATTTTGCAGGACAGGGCTCTTCACAGTCCTGACTGCCTTCAAGTATGGCGAGCATCACTACAGCAGCTTTGAATTCCCGGTCATGAACCCACCAGTTTCTGGCAAAAATAAAAGAAAACAAGCAAGACAGCTGAAACCTTATCAGTTTTGCAATAAGACAAATGCTAAAACCCAGACATCTTAATGCAGTGTTTCTCAGACCAGAGGGGAGGGTTTTTTTGCTCTTGATCCTCCCCTCAGGAGTTTTTTTTTTACCGAAGAGCTGTGAAAAGTGGCTGGTTTGAACAAAGGAATCCTTCACAATTATCCAGAAGCCTTTAGAAAAGGCTGATGTTAAATGTCACATTTTATGCTGCTATCTCACAGGCCTCAAGGAAGAATGGGGCTTATGTCAGAGCCGGTATTTGTTTTTCCTTCCACAGAGATGCACGCTTCAGTGCGAACGCTTCTCTCTGAAAGATACATTTGAGTGAGAGAGCAATATGAAAAAGAGAATTCCTTGAAGATCCCTCTCCCCCTTTTAATTACAGAGTTTTAAAATAACACGGAGGGTAATAAAACCAGATTATTTCACAAATATTCAAGCTGAGCAGGGTTTAGCACACAATAGCTCTCAGAAAGACCCATGGGATTCAGAAAACTAAGTTGCTGAACGCAAGGGAAGACTGCAGGATCTGGCTCAAAGTGAATTTGTAGAAATAACAGCCTCATCTCTTCAGAGATCATTTAATAATAACACCACCACCGCCTCACTGCTTGAAGGTGGCCAATCTGTTTAAAAACACTGATGTTCTGGGAGGTACCTTCTGCTGAGCAAGGATTCAAAACCTCCTAATTCTTTGGCATTCACCGCCTCCTTCCCCATCACCTCTAAAGAGTTGGGATTAGCCCCCCACACTCCCTGTACCTGCTCTGCTCCTACTGCTGTCTTTCCACCTAGGCTGCCAACATCTAACCTTGCAGACAGGACCAACGACTAACGTACCAGTTTGTAAACACAACCAGACTTGCAGCTCTTCCCACAGGCATTTACCAGCGTATTTTAGGAAAAGGCTTGCACAGATGGCAGCAGGTTGCTGGAAAGCCGTTTAATCCTCCTCCATGTGCTTTGGAGACAGCATTATTCTTAGATCGTGCAGCATTGCCTTGATCTGTTGTACCAAACTACAGATATATCAGCCTTGGTATTATTAGATACTGACAGTTTGCTCAACAATAACAAAAAAAACAACCAAACAAACAAAAAAAACAACCCTCAATCAAACAAGGGCACTTTCCATAAGCATTGGTCAGTATGAGTGTGCACGCCTTACCAGGAGCACCAGCAGAAAAGCTCTGGGACAGACTGAGCAGGGGTTGCACCAAAGTGGCAAGGGTTGGCCTGCAGTGATCTCTTCTAGACACACTCCCATAGAAACCAAAGAACACAATGGCCACTCAAGTAATGATGTTCATATGGCTGCAGCCCATGGCTGGCCTTGCAGTAAAGTGCTACAGCTCATCTAGGAAAAGGTCCATGGGATAATCCCCATTCTACCATCACCCTATCTGGTTTGGGAATAATGTAAGCTTCATCCGCTTCCCAAATCACCTAAAATCCACTTGCAGGCCATCAGTTGAACCTCAGTAAGGGACTGGACTTCCTCCTGCAACAGAAGCATCTACAATCCTCCAAAGGTCAATTTCTTCCACTGCTTGGACAACATGCAACCTGCTTTGCAATACTGTTGCTACCCAGGAATGTCTCTCAACACTCAAAACCAGCAGCAAGATATTGATGCTTTTTCATGTTATACTGCATCTCTTCCTCCTGGGGATTCAACCTGCACTGCACAAGTCTACAAAATCACCCATAAAACACCCCCCCACCCCCAAAAAAATCTCCTTCCAAGGAGGACAGTTACTACAAAGCCTCCTTTAACATCCTGAATTCAGAGACATAGAATAAGCATTGCAGATGGGTCAGGAAAAGGACAGGAACACAGTATTTTAAAGGGTGGGTTAAGTGAAGTTGAGATAAGTACAGTACATTCAACACTGTAAAAAATGTATTTCTTCCAAGAGGATCCTTAAGACAGCTACCTGAGATGTTACACCTCGGAAAGCCACCTGCAGCAGTCTGCCTTGGAGAGATGGTCAGAAACCAACAGCATGAGGAAGCAGTTATGACAGAACAGGATGTCATGGCACAAACCATGGACATCTCTTAAATGCCATCTGGAAACAGCCATTTTTTGTTTTTTTAATTTTTTTTTATTTATTTAACAAAAGAGCCTTCCTGCCCTAAATGTCAGAGAAACCAACATAGACAAAGGCATGCACTAGGCACACAGATGACTCAAACAATCTCTCTAGAAGGGTATATTCATATGAGAGCACATCTGGTTAAACTTCTCCAAAAAACTTTTGAAAATTTCAATGTAATTACAGAATAAAAATTTCTAAGAAAAGTTAAAAGGAAAAACAGAGCAAAGGCTAAACTGAAAGCACTACTTTAGAAGATGCCATTTGCTCTCCAGAGTCAGGCTGTTTCCCATCACTGCCAATACTTGGTGTGGCACCCACTGTTGGCTGAGGGTTTAGGACAGAGCCCATATATTGGACTGATTTTGTCAGCTTGTAACTGGGAAAAAAAAAGATGCACATAACTTGTTTCAATTTATAGGCTTTAAATAAGATAAACCACATATTTCCAAAAATGCAGAAACCTCAAGGTACAGTCATATTTCTGTCAAAGTTCCAACTAACACATGTCAACATACCAGCAGCATGTTTGATCGACCTGACTCAAGTGCCAGAAAGAGTGACAAAGGACCCTTCTTCTGCCACAACTGCACTGGTACTGCTATCATGATAGACTTGATCAAAAGTAAGTATCACGCTGCAATTATGATTACAATTTTCAGTACTGGCATGTTTGTGCCCCACAGACTTTCAATGCAATTTAAGATGCCACAGGAACAATTTTCCTAACTAATCCCACCTTTAAAGGTGATCAAGTTATGGAGAAGCCAAACTTGATTATTTTTAGTGGAGCAACCAGCCCTGACAGGTATGCAGCCACAAACTGAAGGTCTGAGGGACTTTGCTAACTCTGAAGGAAAAAACATCAGATCCTTTCCTGAATTGTCTGTGGCCACTGGAATTTTCTGCTCGGAGCTCACCTCTATGTGCTGGTCCAAGAGCTGCAGCGCCCCTGGGACTGGCTTATAGGCAGAGCTGGCACTTTGAGCTCACAGGCAACAGTGCCATCAAAAGGATATGAAAACAAAGCATCTCCTTTATAGCTCAGAAGTTCTCCACATAAAGAAAACACAAAAGAGAAACTCCCATCACAACAACAAACCAACCAACCAATCAGGCTGGCTTGCTGATTACCTAGGCAGCATCCAGAAAGCTGTTTTGAGTACCCTAGTGATGTATCACTGGTAACTAATTATCTTCTGCAATTTCCTGCTTTCTTAGCTAGTGAATCAAAAGAGCATTTCACTTTGGGCTAACAATGCGACATTGACATCTGCAGCAAGATCGTCTTGTTACATAGACGGCAGTTACAAATCTTAAGACTGTCACCCAGTACCTCTGGCTCATCTGCTGCAACACTTGCTCTTTATAGGAAGTTTCTCGCATTTTTCTGGTGGCAGTCTGAAACATAGCTAGGAAACAAAGATTAATCTGATCATTTGATTATTTTTATTATTATCTCCTGATAAGAAGCTTTACCCCCCACACCTTTCATGAGATTAGTTATTGCCCAGCCCTGCCTTTAATTCATCACATCAAATTTGATTTCTCATATCACGTTCTGACAAGTTGAAGATAAAGTCATGAACATGTACTGTCTCACTGCACATCTGCTAAGCTTGGGGACAGCAATCAAGATAGAGAACTGACAGTCTCACTGGAAATTAGCTCCAGAGTTAGCCCATTGTCACAGGAAAGAATTCTGTGGTACAGAAAGAGATGCTCACATAAGCTGGTTGTCCTGAACCCCTTGTAATGGCACTGGTGAAACGATGATGTAAAGAAAGAAATGCAAACTCCTGATCTATAAAGAGAGAAAGTCCTCTTCTTTCTTTTTCCACTGCCTTGCTTCAGAGCCCCAAAGGGTGCTGTTTCAAGTGTCACCTTGCTATGCTTCAAAGTGCCACTGAACCCTCACTCTGGTGACAAAAGAGGAAATTGCCAGCAGGGATTATAATGCAGGCAGCAATGGCCACAAACAACCTAATTTTCCCGAGAGACAGGCCGTGTATGCTTTTTCTTGTTCAGAGCCATCTGCGAGGAACTGGATATTTGCAAATAAAAGGAGATTAGGACAAGGCATTAATCCAGCGTCTGCTGCTCATTCATGCTGTCCCCTGAAAGAGAGCCCAGATACAACATTTAAGTAATAATGCTCAGTTCTGAGCTGCTAGTAAATTAAAAAATTAAGATTACAATTAACAAACACAAAAAGTTTGGATATTGCTTTTTATACCAGGCCTCAGGAAGACTATAAGACATGGAGCTGTGAAGGAAACACCAAGATTCCCTTTAGGGAAGGGCAGCTCACCCTCATTTTTGCCCATCTGCACACCAACCACCAGCAGAGAAGGAATTATTTGGCCAGGAGCAGGGTGGAAACAAAAATAGCTCTATCTTATCCAGAAATCTTTGCTTTTAGGAGGCGTTGCTTCTTGAACCCTACCACAGCAAATAATGGCATCCACAGCTTTTACAAAAAGCTCTGTTCTATGTACCACAATATGAGAGACGCAAGGGCATCAACCAGCAAGCTCACTACTTTTTATTGGTGTTTTCTTAATATTCACAGTAACTATGCAGCTGTCAATGCTGCTTTTCTGAAAGAAAGAAAGGAAGAAAGAAAAAAAGAAAGAAGAAAAAAAAAAGCAAAAAAGCAGCTTGAGGAAAAACATCCAGTTCAGTAACACAGATGAAAAGCATTTCATCTCTGGGTATTGTCTGTTTTTCTACTAGCAGCCACTTTTCACAGAGAATTTTGCTTGACAGAGCTGATAGGCACTCACCGCTGCTCAGATCTGGGGGTTGATACCTTTCAGATGTAGCTGGTGCATTTGGTGTTCAAAGGCATCAAACACGTGGCACCACCTGCATCCTCTGCCTTGGGAAATCGAGAGCACATTTCACATTGCAAACACTGTCGACCAGTACCATCTGATTCTTTCTATTCAGTGTTTTTTCAGCTTAATTTTGTTTACTTTAAGATGAGGAAAAAAAGATGGTTCACGAGAGGCACTTCTCATAGCCTGCTTAAAGCATTGATGAGTTGACATACATTTTCATCAACCCAGGTCTCATCACTTTATCTTGAGTTGCACTTCTTTAGCACATAGCAACAAGCCAGCTCAGTAAGCACTGCCTCACAGTGCCTCGTGGATCCCTGCTCACAGCACGCCTGCAACCTGGACTAATTCCACCCTACTAATACAGGAATGCTTTATGCTCAGCAAACCAAGCTTCCCTGGAACCAACATACATTTCACTAACATCTTGGAAAAAATAAGTTTGTGTTTCAGGTAAAAATTCAGTTCAGATTTCAGGCAAAACACCTAGACAATTGGGAAAGACACTCAGGTAGCACCTCAGAGGAAAAAATGCTCTTCACTAATTTCTGTAGAAGACTTGAAAGGGTTTTAAGAACATGAGTTTCAAGTATCTGGAAGATCTGATAGCTAGCATCATCAGCCTCATCACTCCATACCAACCAGGAGTAAGTTGACAGAGACTCAGCATAAAAGTGATTGCAGCTGATGAAGCATGGTGGGGAGACAACATGATAGCCATAGAAGAAACTTGGGACCAGGAATAGTTCTGACAAAGTGACCCCTTTTTTCATGAGGTCTCTCATAGACACAATATATGACAGACTTCCCCGCGAGCCAAGGGGGCTGTCCACTGTCAAGACAGGCAATGAGGACACATGCCACTACCCACCCTTATCCCAGGAACCATTTTGGCCCAGCCATCACACAGCTCCACTCCTCCTCTATGATCTTCAATTACAGTCCCCAGCAGCTCCAGCCCTCCTGGCCTCCATAACCCAGCCATGATCTCCCTTGTAGAAGGGCAGCACTTCTTTCCTTTGCCCAGACCCACCCCCGGGCTGAAAAAGCCTTTAATTCCCATTTGCAACCAAGTCCAAACAGTGTAACTGCCACACTGAATGGGGCTTTGAGCAATCTTGTCCAGTGGAAGGTGTCCCTGCCCATGGCAGGAGGTTGGAACTAGATGATCATTAAGGTCACTTCCAACCCAAACCATTCTATCATTCTATGTCAGCATTCAAAGAAAAGTAATTATCTACAACAGAGCACATCTCTCATCGATAAAAAGACTGCAAGGAGGTAAACTTACTCCAACACAGTATGGCCACCTCCTCTGAGGTAGAGTAGCTGGAGAAGCTGTCCTAAAGACATAAGGCCATTTCTCACCTCCCTCTTCAAGTGTTTGTGAAACCAGCCCAAGTATCACTCAACACAAGAAGTCTTTTAGCATCCAAGTAGCATTAAACCCACCCTTGCGTTGTCATGTCATTAGCTTAAATCAGTTTTACAGCCAGTTCCTCGATCAATAAAATGCAGAAACATGACTGCAAAAAGGAATTAGCATCTGTAATCCCATGATTACATAAATCCCTTTGGTCAATCAGTTATTAATGGCTGTTATATTTATTGGGGTTTATAGCAGGCCTACAAACCTAAGCCATTAGAAGTAGGTACCAAAGAAGGCACTGTAAAAACAGTTATTTCATTACTAACTTCTCACAGCAAGTGCTGACAGAATACAAATTTGGCTTGCTCTTCCTCCTGTTAGCAAGCTTACTAATGAGCTTGCCAATTAAGAGCCAATCTGAAGACCTTGGAGGCAAAGCTGTCAAGAACATGAACTCCCATGCCTCTGAGGAGCAGCTGCAGGACTCATGACTACAGCCATAGCCAATGCTTCTCACTGACACCACCCACTGACCCCTTTATCTCCCACAGCTCATTCTTCTCACCTAGGAAATACAAACACTTGTCACACATGCATATTACATCTTCTAAGGCATGAACATTGAAAATAAACACACACCAAAGAGCAATAAAACCTCCCTTGTTCCTCAGTATTTTAGAGGCCTTACTAGGTGAAATGCTGGAACTACTGGGACGTGCACAAGCTTTAAAGTAATAATAAGAAAAGAGTCACTAATTACATACTATCATGTCTATAATTATTTTGGGATACATTTTATATTTTTGGATGTGTTTCTATTTAAGGAATCAAGGACAGTTTAGGTAAGAGAATTTGGGCTCCTAACTCCCTTTGGATATTTTTGTGCATGTTCTTCTCCTCATGAGCAATCAACTTAATGTAGTTTAGGGAAGGGAAGGCAAAATCATAAATACTACACCAACCAAAAATCTCCTGTAACAAACGCTTTATGACTTTCAGTGCATTTAGCAACACGGACACATTCAAACTGATGTCAGCCACAGTACACACCACTGCAAGAAATGGACAGGGCACAAACACACAAGGGCCACAAGAATCTATCACAGCAATCAAATCTTTAAGCAGATATTTCCAGTACACCCATCTGACTACCTTGCCCTGTCATGTAGGCTGTTTCTTTTCAGAATGACTCTACACCTTATTTCTTTGCACTTTTCTT
The DNA here is from genome assembly GCF_012275295.1 of Melopsittacus undulatus. Classification (NCBI taxonomy): domain Eukaryota; kingdom Metazoa; phylum Chordata; class Aves; order Psittaciformes; family Psittaculidae; genus Melopsittacus; species Melopsittacus undulatus. The sequence goes on from NC_047533.1 coordinate 57,827,870, forward strand.
CCTGTCCAGTCATTCCGCAGGTAACTAACAGAGGCATTTCCAACAGAGAACTGCAACCAACACTCTTCATCCCTGAGAAACGCCAAAGGCTGCACACAGAGGTTAAATGTTATTGCAATGCTCATGTCCAGGGGACTGTCACGAGAGAACAAGAACTGGGCTCCTGGTCTAGGGTTTCTTCCAGATTTATTAATCCCCCATTTATTTCATCGCACCACAAAATCTGGAAATAAGCCTTAGCAAAAACCTGTTACCAAAATAAAGCCTCTAACAAATGTGAGCCATAGTTGCTCTGAAACTGCATCATTGTGCTGAAACTAATTATGAGAAAACTGTAGCTTAATGAAAGTTTGTGTTAATATGACTTACGTTATTCATAAGTTTGCTTTGGACAGTTTCCAGGTTTTTTAAATTAAATATTAGCAGTCTGTTAGCCTATCAAACAAACCTAAGAATGTCAAGTTAGTATTTTAATAGCATTTTTTCTTCTCCTCCCAGCCTAGGTTTGGCTTCCTAATTGACTTGCTGCTTTAAAGTCAGTAAACTCAAAAGTCTGAGGAGATGTCACACTTTAATGGTTTAGGAGTGTGCACTTTGGGTGATTGATGGATCAAACGTGTGCTGAGGAATGCTGCAATGTTTCTTTCATCATTTCTGCTTCTCACAGGGCTGAGAACTGGACTATCTCTAAACCTCTTTGCTGCTAGCAACAATAATAAAATTATCTCATTCATTATAAATGTAAAATCTATCTTAGTGTCCTGAAGCAATGTTATTGAACTGACATTGCTGCATAAGCACTGACAAAGGTATATGTGCAAATTTAGCACTTAGGATGCTGTTGAATATATGCAGCAGGCATGCTGGGTTCTCTCTGGCTCATTACACTTCTTTCTGGTTATTGCCAGCCCCAACCTGTTTGGCAAGTGAGATATGGAAGAGCTGCATAGATACAGCAGTGGCAGGTCCTTCAAAAATGCAGGCAAAAAATGGGATAGCATTCACAGATGAATGGTAAAGCCTTATGCATCAATTAAGGGTTGCACATCTGACAAAAGGCACAAACATAGATGGAGAGCCCTTATTAAAGCAATATTTAATATTTTTAGAGTGCTTTTCAACTATAATTATTTACTTCCAGTGCTGCCTAATCAAGTAAAGGGCTGCAGTGTTTCTGATGTCAAGATGAGGGTCGAAAGGTAAGAAATGTTTCAAAATAATACATATGCTGTCCAAATTGTCTAATAATAATAGGCTATGCATAGGCTCATGTGCCTATACCACATTTGCTAGTTCAAGAACAGTATTTCTTACTGTAGGCCCTGCCAGTAGGATGTGAAAGTCAGGTTCTCTATAGCACTGACATCACATTTATTAAAGGTTTTACATATAAAGCTTACTTAACAAATCCATTGATGATGCACAAGCCAGAATAAAAGCCTTCTTCTCCAGAGCAGGGAGATTCTCTCAGATTTAAAGGCAAGCAGAAAAGGCATTGAAATTCACTGAGGTCAGGTAAAGGGCTGACACAAGTAATACACACCTTTAGGGCAAACCTGCCCAGTGGCTCCCAGAAAGAGAGGACTGCAAGAAACCCTTGGAATGCAGAGTCTAACACACAGAAACATAAGCAATCAGAGGAAGAACGGGGCAGGAGGGATCAAGAGCACTTCCAATACCCTTGAGGCCTAAAATAGCAGAGGATTTGTTAAATCCCAGGGAGTGGCCTTGGCTGTATTTGGCAAAGAAGGATTAAAGCAAAGCCCTGGTGTTGCTGGCAAGTCTGGAGGGGGTGGTAGCCCTCTTCCTTTCCCCAGATGTGGGGAGCACAACTTATGGTGACAAGCAGGTACCCCAAACACATTCATGCTATCACTAAGAACTGCCAGCACCTGCCCACCAGAGAGGGTTTCAGCAGGACTCAACTTGCACTTTGGTTACTGCATAAGTATCTTTATTGATGTTGGCTGGGCATCTATCTTTGCTCTTCACCCCCACAGCTCCTTCAAAGTCCCCTGAAGGCCTAAAAGGAGACATTCGGTACTTAATCCTATAAAGACCATCCTCATATTAGGATATGAAAGAATGCATGCCTCAAACATGCATTCTTTCATATCCTCATAATTGTTTTTGCATATCACTCATGGCAAAAAAAAGGAAGTAAAATGTGCAGTGTTACATCCAGGCTTGTGCTGTATTCTGTGCTATATACCAGTGGCAAGGTGAACTTGCAAGTGCCAGCTGTCATTTTTTGTATGCTTTCCTCACTTCTAACTTTTGCCATCTCTCTTGCATAGTTTTGAATTTTAGACATCTCTCAGACTGCGCATTTATCCTCACCATAATAAGAAGTCAGGAACACTGACTCCCCACCTTGCTCTATAAAGGCAGAGAAAACAAAGCAGTGGTAACACAAGTATTGCCTGAATAGGCAGGTACATGCTTCAACTTTTGCTTTAGTAAGGAATCAAGATCAGAGCCACCCAAAAGCATAGTATTTCCTCTCATTTTTGGGTGGGGAGATAGATTCCACCTGTGTCCACACTGAAGTACTGATGACATTTCACAGGACAACCTGCAAGTACAGCAGCAATTCCGTCACATCCAAGGAGAGCTTTGATGGCTTGCCCTAGCCAGGGCCAGTCGTGCAAGACAGTTGCGCTTTCCTTTGTTCCTCATCTCTTTTCTTCAAACCTTCCTGGTATTGTGTCCCTTCCCCCTCCCATCCTCTGGCAGGGATGCTGAATGCTGATGAGACAATACTTGATCCATCTTCAAGCACTTATTTTCGGGCAATTAACTTGGCATCATAGAAGCACTTAAGAAACCTGGCTTTCCGGAGTGGGAGACAACTGACTAAAAAGCTAAGCAAGGTAGTAAATTATTGTCAAATGGCTAAAAGAGAACAGGAAAGGGAAAATATAAAGAGAAGCTAAATTGATAGAAGACATTTGCTGGTGTCAGACCAAATCTGAGATCTGACAAAAAAAGCCAGTCTAACAGTTTGAGCAACCATTATCATGAGTCCAATACTGACCACTGCCATTTGTGTCTATAACTATTGAGCTTTGCCATTCAATTGTGAATGCTTTCTTTTCTAACATCTGATTGTATGTCACCAATTCATCCTTTAAATAATTAGCCAAGGCAAACCATCCATTTGTTTAGATGGTCCGTAAGTCTTTGAACATTAATGTGCACTATCAGTGGTCTTTCATCACTATGCTATAATACCTCTTTTCTACTTCCACAGGCAATAATTTACACATTATCAACACTGTACTTATTTATGGGGTCTTCAATTCAATACAGAGGAGCAGCACCAGAAGTAAGTAATTCTGGATTCTATAAACCAGAGATTCCTGGTCTTCCGTGTGGCAGTATTTTTCTGTCCCCAAAATGACACTTCAGAAATGCATTTGCCTTTCTTCCCCCCAGTGCCAACATCAGGGCTGTCTGTAGCACTCAGGAACCCACAAGAAAAGCCAGTCTGGCACTGCCCAAGTAGCTCCTTACTGCTGGGCATCTGGGTCTTCCCTGCCATTCCCTACTTGGAACTTGGCAAGCATAGGGAATTTTTGGAGATCAGAAGCATGTTAATTTTGCAGGCACAGCTTCAGATCTTAAGTGAATAAATAAATATCAGTCTTTCCACACATAGCTTACAGCTACTTCCAGCATTCTTCAGTGGATCTCACTGCAGACACAGCCACAAGAAATTTATAGACACCTAAAAAAAAGTTAAAATTCTTCAACTTGCAATTTATCCTACTGGCCTCCTCACCTTGTAGATGTACTGCTGCTGTCAACGAGTAGAGCTGTAGCTCCAGGACATCAGTGCAGCACTCTGCAGGCACACGTACTTTCAGAAAAAAGGAGGAAGAAGGTAGGGACAGACAGAGAAGTAAAGAAATTACCTCATTCCCCATGTCTTCAAAACCTACAAGATTGCTTCTTTTGCCTCGATGAAATGACAAAATTATTTAAAACCAATGTATGAAAACTCACAAGGTGCATACAGAAGAAACCTGCAATCCTCTACCCACTAACACAAAGCAGGGATCTCAAATGCTCAGTAAGCTTAGTGTTGTAATTTATGACTTATTCACATTAACTATTCAGTGTTATAAATCAAGCGCTCCATGTTGTAATACTTTATAGAAATACATCAACTCATGCGCAACAGCAACTTACTTGCATACATTTACATCATTCCTTCAAACAAAATGCACATAGAAAAGAATCCATGCAACACTGCAATCCTTTCAGAAAAGGAGTTTAAAGACAGCAAACCCCAAAATAAAGACAGGCAGTATTTTTAAGACAAAATACTTTTAAGGCAGAAAGTCCAAGTTGGGAATACAGCAGTCCCAAGGCACAGGGGCAAACTCCAAGCCACACCCTATATGTATTGTGATGTACAACAAACCCAGAGTTAGGCACATAAGAGACAAAGCCCGAGCCAAACAGTCCTCCTTTCCCAACCTTGTTGTTTTCTTTCTACAAATAAACACCTTACTGCCACCTGTATGCGTTGGTATCTCTTCAGAGACACAAGCACAAATTCTGAAGAAATACCTGGTTAGCTGTTTTCACCAAGAAATTGATTTTTAGGGGTAAATATTATTGGCTTCAAGCTAAGCAACTAAATAGTACTCAGGAGTAATCACTACACTTTCCCCTCTAGCACCACCAGCCCCATCATTCACACCTGCATGAACTGGGCTTCAAGGATACCAAGCCATGACATGGATCATCCACTGCCTAGCACAGAGCATTAGGATAGGACAGCAATTTAGCCATAGCCCTTCACACTCTCCCAGACTTGAGCAATCCAAGAACCTGAAATTAAGCAACACAAAGTTCTGCAAGTGGGCCCTTGCAAAACTAACGGTTTTCATTAGCACTAATCCAGCTGCAAAAATATTTGTCAATGCTCCATTAATGTCAAATGAGCCCTGCAAGCAGGTTTTCTTAAGAGATCCTGAGATACTTAAAGGTAGGGTAGGCTTTTTCCTCTCCTGTTTTGGTTTTCTTGGTCTTTTCTTCCGTCCTCCCCTTAAGTTCAAAAGCTGGTAGCAATTTGCAACAATTTACATGGTATGCACATACATATGTGCCCATGCTCGCACACAAGCCATAGAAGTCAGTGAGTCCTCTTTAAGGGAAAGAAACCTACCACAAGAATCTGGACTTGATCCTTTATGGTCAAAATGGGGCATTTGCTGACTAATCCTAATGAAAGTCTCAGGCAAAATATTTTATACAGGCAGCTGTTTCTTCAGAAAGAACACAGCAGTCATTGCATACAAAAACAGAATCAAGTTTGGAAATGCTTAAATCTCCCTTCCCCGGAGTCCCAAGTAGCACCCACCTATAGACTAGATCCCCTCTGTGTACCAAGTCTACTTTGCCATTGCCCCAGACAGGGAGAGCAAGGTATTTTAGGCCCATTCTTTAGCACTTAGGGACTTACATGGATGCCCCCTTCAGGAAAGTATTATAAATATCACAAGGTGAACTACCTCATGTAATTCAGGCCTGTAATCACCCTCCAAACTCCCCTACCTACAAGTGCTAAAAAGAACAGACCTCTGCTTCTTATCATGGGTTTGCCACAGGGCACAGCAAGCATCTCCTTGCCTTTCTTCAAGACAAATAGACGACATAAAGCCTCTGTTCACAAGTCTCTCTCCTCCACTCTCACATACATCATGGTGCTGGATACACTAGCACCACAGTCTGTTGCTTACATATAGAATCATAGAATAGTTAGGGTTGGAAAGGACATTAAGATCATCAGGTTCCAACCCCCGGCAGGGACACCTCACACTAAATCATATCACCCAAGGCTCTGTCCAACCTGGTCTTGAACACCAACAAGGATGGAGCATTCACAGCTTCCCTGGGCAATGCATTCCAGTGCCTCACCACCTCACGGTAAAGAATTTCTTCCTTATATCAAGTCTAAACCTCTGCTGTTTCAACCCATTACCCCTTGTCCTATCACTATAGTCCCTAGTGAATAGTCCCTCCCCAGCATCCCTGTAGGCCCCCTTCAGATACTGGAAGGCTGCTATGAGGTCTCCACGCAGCCTTCTCCTCTCCAGGCTGAACAGCCCCAACTTTCTCAGCCTGTCTTCATATAGGAGGTGCTCCAGTCCCCTGTTCATCCTCGTGGCCTCCTCTGGACTTGTTCTAACAGTTCCATGTCCTTTTTATGTCGAGGACACCAGAACTGCACACAATACTCCAAGTATGGTCTCATGAGAGCAGAGTAGAGGGGCAGGATCACCTCCTTGGACCCGCTGGTCACGCTCCCTTTGATGCAGCCCAGGATACAGTTGGCTTTCTGGCCTGCGAGCGCACACTGAAGCCGGCTCATGTTCATTTTCTCATCCACCAACACCCTCAAGTCCTTCTCTGCAGGGCTGCTCTGAATCTCTTCTCTGCCCAACCTGTAGCTGTGCCTGGGATTGCTCCAACCCAGGTGTAGGACCTTGCACTTGGCACAGAATCATACAACAGTAAACTTCATAAGGTTGGCATCAGCCCACCTCACAAGCATGTCAACGTCCCTCTGGATGGCATTCCTTCCCTCCAGCATATCAACCAAACCACACAGCTTGGCGTCATCAGTAAACTTGCTGAGGGCACACTCAATCCCTCTGTCCATGTCACTGACAAAGATGTTGAACAAGACTGGTCCCAACACTGACCCCTGAGGGACACCACTTGTTACTGGTTTCCAGCTGGACACTGAACCATTGACCACAACTCTTTGCATGCAGATATGTGATATTCAAACATGTTTTACAGAAAGAAAACACATGCACCTTCACCCCATTCGTTTGGGATTTCTACCTTCTCAGAGACGTACTTTGCCAAGGAGCAGGTTTAAGTCCCCCAGCCAATAAGAGGAAAGACTTTGCTAGGGAAATCAAACAAAAATGGAGCAGAAGATGGCAGTTGCACATGGACTTAAACCCACAAAGCCTCAGAGCAGGATTAAAAACACCATTTGTCTTCACCACAGGCTTTGTAGTCCTCATGAGTCCAAGAACGATGGATTTCAGCATGTTAAGACCCTAAAAGAATACCAAAAGAAATGGCAGGCCATGTGTGGTACTATGATCTTCTGGTTTACCAGAGGATTTTGTAAACTGTCCCAACCCTTTCATGGTAGATTTATGAAGATTATAATGGACATCTACACTCTGTTGGGAATTTTCAAGTCTCTCAACCTGCAAAGACAGACTCGCAGGCTTTACAAGTGCTGCCAACTGGCCTGCCTAGCTTTTAAATTTCATGAGCCCTGAAATGAACAACTAACTCATGAAGATTATAAAACATATCATTTTGCTAAAGCAGTTTGTCAGCTCAATAAAATCTGAAACAAAGGGCTCATGGAGCATTTTAATTTCCACTGGCGATGTTGCTTGCGGAGTTTACAAGGTGCATCGACAAACTCAGACCTAGACACATTTCGTAGTCTCAGATTTGCAGAGGTTAGGGAGAACCCATCATGACCAGCACAGAGTTTATAACCTGCAAAACTTACAAGATCAGCAGGAAAACCAAACAAAAAAAAAAAACCCTAAACCACGAAGGTTGTGTATTGCTTTTGTAATGCCAGGGGACCTCAAACTCACCAGAGCATTCTGAGATGATACACAAACAGAAGATAAGGCCTTTGCCTTCTCCTTAGATGGTGCAACCCAGCACTTTGCAAACTCTGGCACCCAGCCTCTAAAAGCAATTTCTATGTACTCTTGCTCAATGCGAAAAACAGCAGTAGATTAATGTACACTTAAATAGACCTGGGCCTCTTGTGACTATTAGAAGACATTTTACACTTTCCTGAAAAGGGCTTCAAAACCTCCATCAGAGCAGCACTCTCCTTTTACCAAGCTATTGCCTTGGTCAAGAAGGAAACAGGTCATATCTTCAAAAGAAAGCATTCTAATTCCAGTCTCCTTCCTCCAGGAACTGGGGGCAGGGGAAGAAAATTCAAATTGTTTTGGGGTTTTCCTGCAAAGTTTTAATGGCTTCCTCCAGGTTGTCCACTCAGTATATAATAATCAGAGCTACCCAGGTGAAATTCCCAAGAGTTCAACAGGATTTATAATTGCATTGCTAAAATGGTTGGTTGCGCTTAAAAGGCCCATGCCAAAAGCAAATTAGAGGCTTTCTGATCAAGGATATTTCAATGGGTACATAGAAATTTAGAGATAAAAAGGCAAAGTGAGGAAGTACACAGCATTTCCACATACTGTGTCTAGTTAGCGTCTAAATAAACACCTGGGCACAATATAGGGTTTAATTTTTAATATCCTAACTGTCATGCTTCTCAGGAGTTTTCAAAATACCACTTATACATCTTTGTGGAACAGGCAGGCTGGGTGACTCACATCTTTGTAAACACACATTTTAAGAGACCATGATTCAACATAGCTCAAACGTGTCAAAGGAAGAAAGAAATAGACTACTATCTAATGAAGTTCAAATAAGGTATGCATTTAATTATGCACACTTCTTCAATGGTTTGGACACTGCTTTTAAAGGAAAAAAAAGTGTCATAACTTAAAAGTTATTTACTGTAATGAAAAACCACAATTGTTGAGGCCGTTTCCAATATATTTAAATAAAAGAAGATGAGCTGAGATTTTTCCTTTCAAGAATAACACTCAGGAAATTACATCCCATCCAACCCTTCCCCCTCATCTTTTTGTCAGCAAATCCTATAAACCCACAAAATGCCAGGAATTAAATGCTAAGGTTGGCAATCTGTCATTGACATATGTTCCTGCCATTTCCCCCCCACACACACACCAAGTCCTGAGATAAGACTGCAGTTTTAGCCTTAGTGTGGAATTTCTTGGCACCAGTTAGTATTTGGTGACTTTCATTCTCCCTCTTCCTTTTTCCCCTTCCCCTACTCGAACCAACAGCCACAAGCCAATTTTTCAGGAACCCTTGGGAAAAAAAATAACATGACCCAACTTGCAGGAACCTGAAGGCACTCTGCTCACGTAACAGCGTACTCTGAAGCAACACCATCAGCTTCCAGCATGACACCAGGCAGCCCCGTGATACACTGCCATGACAGAATAGTTTCTTCCCTTTGGGAAGCCCTCAGCACAAGCTATCCAAACATTATTTACAGTTTCAAGTGTTGCTTTATTTATGGCTTAAGTTCTCCTTATTGAAAAGCGAGAGAGACTGAGTAACTTATTAGGAATGTTCCTGGGCAATGGGAGAAAGGGGGAAATGAGATCATTCATAACTCCAGAAACATTTACAGCTTTTATGCAAAACTCAAAATTGGAGCATTATCAAAAAAAACTCAAACCCAACCGAAACAACCTTAAACTGGTAGTTTGCCAAGCTACAGGTGGGTTTTGTAAGGAGGGAGATGATTCCAGCTTTCTTGTTTGGAGAAAAGAGGAAAGCATGACTTCTGGGAAGATTAAATACTTGAAGTAGATATATTTACACAATATGTGGGAAGTGTGAACAGATGCTACCTAGGAGGCCTCTCTCATGACAGCATCTCCAGAACACAAGAGGGTTTTCATTTAGATTGCGTTTGTATGGTGTTTTGGGGAATTTTTTACAAGAAATAAAAATAATTTTTAAAAACCGTTTTGCAATCAGAAATACTGGCTTTTAAGGCTTTCCAAATGAATCCATTAAAACCTTTTTGGGAAATTAATTGAAATAATCAGTGTTGTTTTCTTACCCGTAAATTTCCAATAGTGACTGACTAGGTTTGAGTATTGAACTTAAAACCATTGGGTGCCATTTCAAGCAGTGGTAAATACAAATGCTCTCACCGACATCTATCTCAGTTACAAATGCTCCCCATTGCTGCAAACTCGGTCCAAACACTGGCCTGCAATTTTGCCTACAGCAGAAGTTTTCAAATCAATGGTAGGGAAATAATTTCTTGCAAAGATACCCTAGGATAGGAAAGGCATGATGAGACTCACATGAGTCCAGATGGGCAATGAAATAACTGGGAGAACTGGGAAGAACAAACAGGATGCACACCACAAATTCTTGTATTTAGCTCATGACAAAGCAGAGCCCACATCAGTGACAAAGAAAAAAAAAAGACAAAGAAATTATATCATTATTTGGTTGGTTATAGAATCACAGAATGGTTTGGGTTGGAATGGATCTTAGAGATCATTTAATTCCAATCCCACTGCCATAGGCAGGAATACCTTCCCCTAAAACAGGTTACTCAAAGCCCCATCCCACCTGGCCTTGAACACTTACAGGGATGGTGCAGCCACAGCTTCTTTGAACATCCTGTGCCAGCATCTCACCACCCTCACAGTGAAGAATTTCTTCCTAATGTCTGATCTAAATCTCTCCTTTTTCAGTTTAAAGTAATTTCCCCTTGTCCTGTTACTACATGCCCATGTAAAAAGCCCCTCTCCTGCATTCTTTCCAGTCACTTTAGATACTGGAAAGCTGCTATAAGATATTCCCAGAGCCTTCTCTTTGCCAGTCTGAACAAGCCCAACTCTCTCAGCCTGTCTTCATAGGACAGGTGCTCCAGCCCTCTGGTCAGATTCGTGACCCTCCTCTGCAATCACTCAAGCAGGTCCATGTCCCTCTTGTGTTGGGAGCCCCAGAGCTGGAATCAGTGCTGTAGGTAGGGTCTCACAAGAGCACAGTAGAGGGGCAGAATCACCTCCCTTGACCTGCTGGTCACGCTCCTTTTGATGCTGTCCAGCATACAGTTGGCTTTCTGGGCTGCAAGTTCACATTGCTAGGTCATGTTGACCTTCTCACCCAAAACAGCCCCAAATTGATCCATCATTCCCATTTGTCCCCAGTCTGTTTTTAAAGAATCAAAGCAGGCATCTCCCCTTATACACTTCCCCCACTAAGACAACCTTTTAGGCACACTGCCAGCTCATATTGACCTTCTCATTAACCAGCATCCCCAAGTACTTCTTAGGGCTGCTCTGAATCCATTCTCTGCCCAGCCTGTACATGTGTTTGGGACTGCCCTGACCCACATGCAGGACCTTGCACTAGGCCTTTTTGGCACATTCCAGCCAGTCATTAACATAGATGGTGACACCCCCTCCTGGTCTCCCCAGCCTGTCTTTCTTGAAGAGCCTGTACCCTTCCATTCCAACATTCCAGTCATAGGAGGCATCCCACCAGTCTCTGTGATGCCAATGAGGTTGTAGACCTTTAGGTGTGCCCACATCTCTAACTTCTCTTGCTTGTTTCCCATGTTGCGTGCCTTAGCATAAAGGCATTTCAGTGAGGCTACCGGTGATGCTGGTTACAGCTATAGGCATCATCATCATTTTGTGAAGAGTTAGCAGCTTTCAAGTAGTTGACTTCCAGAGAGTCCAGTTAAATATAACCCTCTTTGCCTGAGCCAGGAATAAGATCTATTTCATTTAATGTGATTTCAGCTAAATCTGAAGAGTTAACAGCCAAAGAGCTACATATTGATTATGTAATTTCCATTCTTATGGAGGACTTCAAAATAGCACCCAGAATCCAATATTTTCCTTGATTGCATTAAGTTCTTTTATCAAAGGTTTTCTGTTTATTTTTATTATAAAGTAGCATACTCACAGATATACCTCCCAGGTTATCCCAGGCATTTATCTGCCCACACAACAAATATACATGCACAACAATATTCCCATGCACACAAACATTCATTCCTCCATATATGCTCCCCTTTCATATCCTTACATTAGGGAAAAAAAAAAAAAGAAATAAATAAAGAAGACTGAATTTGTTTCAGTGTCTCAAACCAGCAAGGAAATTGGACATGCTATACTGTTTTTAGGTGCTCAGCTAGACAAGAATTACTCAAGTCTACTGATCAGAACAGCCATTCATGATGCTTTGTGAGAAAATAGAGAAATAAAAGGGTGTGATATGCACACACATGAATACCATATACACTAAGGAAAATGCCGGTTAGATAACCTCTTCTACTTCCGATCCTTCACAGTGATTTAGCTCTTGAACCCGGAGGGCTGGTAGGTAGATAGGCGGGCAGTTTTAATACTCTCCCTTAGCTCATTAAAAACATCAATCAGAGGAACTCTGTTCTGAAGCTGAGTGAGCACCATCCACATTTAGGTAATCAAAACTACTTCCCACCAAGGTCCATGTGGCATCTATCCTTGTGCTTGGCCAATGCAAATGCTCATCCATCATAACTAACTCTAAGAATCTGAAAGATATTTTCTTCCATCTTACATCACTGCAGAAGAACTGTAAGGGGAGAAAGAACATCCCAGGATAGTCATAAATCAGACTGGTTTACTTGCCATCTTTGAAAAAAGAAAAAAAAAACAAAAATTAAAGAAAAACCATATCAGAAATAACACACTCTTCTTCTAGATACCCATAGGCTGACTATGGGTGTCACAGTCATATGCGTATAAGGCTGAGCTATGGAGAGAGAGAAGGAAAAAAAGAAAAACAAAAAACCAAGCCAAACAAAAAAAAAAAACCAAACCAAAATACAAAAAAACATGTAGTAAATTTACAACTGAGGCCCATGGCTTAACTTGTCAGCTGCAATAGTAGTTTTTGATAGGTGAAGTTTTCATGTACTTGATATGGGTCCTTAGAGTAATAAGCAGTGAAGGTTATAAAAAAAAGTAAAAAAAATAAAATCAAAGAAACCTTCTTTTAGATTCATGAAAACAGCTAAGCAATAAGGACTCAAAAATATACTCCTGCCCACTTCTTTCATCAGACTGTCAGCCATGAGAGATGCCTTGAATACCTACCTGTTCACCATTTGCTCTTTCAGTGGTTTTCTGCTACACGAAACTCAGACCGAGAACCATGATCAAGACAAAATAATGTAACTATGAAAGCTACAGACATGGATAAGCACCTACACACATCTCCCAACTAAAATGCTTAAGACAATGGCCAAACCTATCCAAGCCAAAGCTCCAAGCAAAATCTTGGAAAAGCAAGAGGAGAAACTGTTATGAGAAAAATGTCTCCTCCCTCTTTTTACCCTTGGTCAACAGAGCATGGCAGCACTACCTGCTCCAGAAATACCCCTCAAATCCTGCACTTTGAAACATCCATATTTAGGTCAAATTTTCAGCACCATGATAGACATACTCTACACCCTATAAAGCAAGGTACCTCAAGGGTACAGCACAAGTCAAAGCTAAGAACAGAAATAGCAAGACAAGAGCAATAAATCATCCATCATCAAATCCAGCTTATTGTTTAACACTGTTTTCAAAAAAAAATGTTCTGAAACCCGCATGACCTAACTCTGGTTTGGCACAACGATAGGAGCCTAATTTCCAGTCACTTGAGCAACATGTTCCCAAGATCCATGCTTGCTCTCAACATCACGTTGTCTCCGTCTCTCAGTTTACACAACTTTAACTCAATGCACTGTTCCAGTCCTCAGGAAAACAGATGCCAGAGACTAGGGATTAATCTCAGCTTGCATTCAGTCTACAGGTTCTCTTAGGGGAACCGCTACAAGGAAAGCTGAGTGCGTGTTAGAGAACCGCACACTTGAGCTACCATGACCTGCATCTGGTTTACTATTCCATGCCATGCTTTTGCTCCTTACTAATTTGATTTAAAAAGTTCTTATTTAGGATCCTTAAAGAATTAAAAACATGGGGGAGAGGAGGGTGTGTAGTGAAATACCATTTGTAGGGTTTTAAGAACTAGCATATTTCCTCCATAATAATTTTCAGCTGTCGCTCAACTTCAGTGGGACTAGGTTTTAAAGACAAACACAAGTTACTTTCAATTCTGGGAAAGCCCCTAAGAGAAAAGATCTTAAAGGCACTCATTAACTCAGAAATAAAACATTAACCTGCTCCTCGTGGGCAGACCAGAACACATGAATTGTGGAAGGGGTCCAGTCAGAAGGTGGCACAGCAGCTACTGTTCAGCAAAGACAAGGGAAGGAACATTGTAAGCTACATAGAACCGTACAAAGTATCACTAAAGAGACAACAATGTCTGTCATGTACTGCCTTACTTCTCCCTGGCCTTTTAAGAGTATTTTTTTCTTTTGTTTAAAAGAACTTACCATTCACTTGGTATATTAACATCCCCTCTTGTTAGAGCTCTCACCTCTGGCTGTAAACCAGATTTTCTCTGACCTTGGAAACAGAGCAGACTTGGGTTTTGCTACTGCTCAGACAGAAGAGTAAATCAGGATCCTAAGCATCAAAGGCAAAAAACACTATTGGTCAACTAATGTCTGTTCAACTGTGGAAAGGGTGAGCAAAGTCTAACAGTGAGCAGCAGCCAAAGACTGGATGAGAAATGGTACTGCAAACAGCATCAGTCTTCAGGTTTTTATTACAGCCATGTCACTCATTAAGTGATTAATGCCATTAGAGTTACACCAGCAGCAAATCACCACAAAGACAGGCTTGTAACATTTGAGTTTCATCTGTGCATTTCAGTTTCAGACTTCATGGTGAAGCAAAGTTGCCATTTGAAGGAGATAACTCCACAGTGCATGAATACCAAGCACCAGCTCAACCCCAAGCATGAATTCAGAGGCCCTAAGACAGCCTCTTTAAATAAATCACACAAAACTCATGCCCAGTCACCTCCCTGTTTCAAAGCCTAAAACAAGACACCAGTTTGTTTAATGTGTAAAAATTAAGCCACTCCAAAATTAATTATAAACATTCGCCTCAGCTGAAATTTGGCATAACAGTCAAGAGTCAGATTAAAACTCCAGCCTGTCCAGATCATTTCTCTAACTGAAGAAGTTAATACCTTGTCATATTACAGGTGATATGCTCATCTCATTCCACTTTGCATAATGTTAACTGCCAATTTTATTCAGTGTCTTGGCTGGGAGCAAAATGACATACATACACTTTTGCTACTGTACAGCACCTCACAGAAGCCAAATCTAAGCATGCTCATATGGGTAAGCACGAAAAAATGGGATAAGACTTTTCTTATTTTAATACATATGTGTATGACTGTACACATATAGAGAGTAGTTTTGGCAGATTATGTTATTTTAGGCAATTCCTTGTCCTGGCTTCTTATGTATCAAGAACATAAGCTAAAAATGTTTTTGGAGCTTTCCCTTAGAGAAATAAGAGGAAATTTCACTCCAGTATTCCACTATGTTTTTCCAAATGGGAATACTTTGTAGACTTAGGAGTCTACCAAACCAGGGATATGTTTTTTGCTTTCTGCCATGGCAGAGTTCTGTCAAATAAGATAACTCTTCTCCCACCTTTTGTCAATCTTGCCAGCTAAGAGCTGTATGTTTTTCAGGATGGAAACAGTGTTTATAACCAAAACAGGGGCACTCGCCTTCACCAGAGTAACAATCACTACTAGCTACTCTGCCTGCATTTTGAGCTATGGATTTCATAAAAATTTAGAAAGAATTAAGTATTCTACTAAAGGCAGTATATTGCATGATGGGTTTGGGGAAAGGAAAGGGTGTTCTCATAGTGGTGTTGTCTATACTGAAAAGTAACATTATGTTAGAACATGATGCCTAATGAGCACCATTAACAGCTGGAATCAGCTTTTCACACATGGTATCATCTGGCACTGCTCCTACATTTTTTTTCCCCATGATACTTGCACAGATTTACACCAGACATAGACCTCCTTATAGGGAGCAGCTGGCTGAAATCACTAGTGCCCTCTGAGGGTACAGTATTTCGGGACAGTTGAAACAAAACTAACCTTCGCATATTTCCTCATGAAATAATTTTCAAACACTTTTCTAGAGCTAAAGTTTTGCCAAGCTAAACCAAGAACTACAGAAGAAAAATCCATACTACACCTGCAGGAGTACTGGCTCCCAAAAAAAAAAAGTGCTACAGAAAACTAATCAAGCCAACACAGGGTTTACAGTCAATGGCTTAGGCTTATATAGCGAGGACGTATGGTGGCACCACCTAAAGAGTGTTTCATCCTGCCAAGCATTAACTTTAGGTATAGTATTTCCAGCTCTTTGCAATCCACAACCATGTGTATTCCATCCTACCTCTTTCCCAACATATCCAAGACAGAGTGGGATACAAGGAAGAGGAGGTATAGTGACCACCTTTGCAATTCCTGTTAAATTAGACAAAACAACTGCAGGACTCACTACAAGAAAGACATTGAAGTGCTGGAGTGGGTTCACAAAAGGCCAACAAAGCTGGTAAAGGGTCTGAAGAACAAGTCTGTATTGTCTAGTCTGGAGAAGAGAAGGCTCAGGGGGGACCTTATCACTCTCTAAAGCTACCCGAAAGGACATTGTAGTGAGATGGGGAGTTGGTCTCTTCTCCCAGGTAAGAAGAGATAGGACAAGAGGTAACAGCCTCAAGTTTCTCCAGGGGAGGTTTAGACTGGATATTAGGAAAAAAATCTTAACAGAGAAGATCAGGCTTAGGAGCAGACTGCCCAGGGAAGTGGTGGAGTCACTGTCCATAGAAGTGTTCAAAAACCATATAGATGAGGTTCTTTGTGACATGGTTTGGTGGTGGACTTGGCAGTCCTGGGGTAATGGTTGGACTTGGTCTTACAGGTCTTTTCCAACATAGACGATTCTATGATTCTGATGTTCTTCGTCAGGAAGCAAGTTAAGGACAATACAAATGATAGCTTAATGTTTCTTGTGCTTTCCCCTCTTTCCCTTCCTCTCCAAAATTTTCCTAAAATAAATTAGATAAGGAGCTTCTACACAAGAATTTTCTCTGGAAGAAAAAAAAGAAAAATGTTGCCAGCATTCTTATTTTCAAGAACAAGTTTATCCACTCCTTGCAAGTGCTGCAGAGAGGTCATGACACAAGACTTCAGCCCGAGGGCCAAGCCAAACAAACAATAAAGGTCAGGGAAGGTCTGACATGTGCTGTTCAAAAGCAGGGAGCTACAGAATTTCCCTCCTCCTCCGTCAAAACCCTGTCCTACATTTTCCTATGCCTTGTGAGTCAAATCCACTTTCTCCAGGCAACAGAAAAAAAATCACCCAAAGCAAGAAAACCCTTGCTACGTGCAAAAGAACAACCACTGTGGATATTCAGGTTAGTTAAGATGGACACATTTTTCTTTTCCCTGTGGCAAATTTAAATGTGTATGGCAGGGTCGCTGGAACTAGATCATCTTAAGGTTCTTTCCAACCCAAACCATTCTGCCATTCTATGAATGGTAGATCGATAGTCACAGGAAAAAAATATTATTCCTTTTACTTTTCATGCACTACCTTACAAGTCATAAAGACTTATGTCCTGATAAACAAAACCACAGCAGAGCGCAACATGATTTCTCCTCTTTCGTTGCTGTCTACCTCAGCTTTCTGCCACATTTAATCTACATATAGGAAGTCCACATTTGTTTCTAATGAGAGAATGAAAGTAATGAGATGTCAAGGAACAGTTTCCTTAGGCCAGAGACTTCAAAGGTAAGTCTGGCAGCTTGCCCCACGTTTATTGTTTGCATCAAGCTTAAGAGTTTCTAAAGAGCAACTGCCCATTTAGAATAATTATAAGCTGCAACTTAAACTGGACAGCATATGAATGTATGATAAAACACACCATCGTCCAAATTTCAGTGTCAGCCCTATATCAGAGAACACATAGCTCCAGATGCTGGATTAAAACTATAAACTGAAAATGAGCATATAATTCTTTCAGCTAATGCAGAAGGGTCACACTGCTTAATGCAAAAGCGACATTAAATGAAAGTATGGACTACATTATCTCAACATACAAGCCGCAGCAACAGGTATTTCTAGTGTGCCTATCAGCTGTATCTACTCTCAAGCAAGAGACAGCATACCCAGTAAAAAAGTAATTCCACTTAGGAATTATACACCACCCACCCCCCCCACCCCCCCCCCACAACTATTTATCTAGTCACAAACTTCTGAATTCCAGCAGAGAGGGGGGAAAAAAGGGAATACATAAGGGAAAAGAAACAAAAACACCCTGCTTGTTGCTTGTCTTGCAGAATTGTACTGCTTTCTCAGAACTGAGTCCTGCTGCTTTGGAATCCAGCACAAACATTCACTCAGGTAGGAGAAGCCCTTAAAACAACGGCCATAGTGGCAGATAATAAGTATTAGAATCCAGGTTCAATACTAAAAATAAAATTAAAAGACACTACCTATCACACCAATATGCACAACACAAAAAAACCTGCAAAGTCCACAACATGCAAACACTGAGGCAGGCAAAACTTAATAGGCAGATAATTTGTGTACCACAGGCACCATTGCTAAACACAGAGTATAACCTTCTAATTGATACCATTTTTTAATGTGAGTCTGTGTGCATGTATTTACGAACATATACACAATTTATTGTTTATCATCTTTCAGCACACACTCTGAGTCAGCAGATAGAGGGAAATATGTTTGAGCAGTGTTTAAAATGACACCCTTTACAAATGAAACCATCTAAATCCGGTGTTAGAGAATTAATGAGCTTCTCATGTAAATCACGCATAATTTACAGTGGAATTTGTCCTTGTGCCAACAACCACTTGCGCTGCATAATAATGAAAGCAGGGCTTCAGATACATGACGTTATCTGCAGCCTCCTTGCGTCCTGCCTCTGCTTTTGCTTGAATATCCAAAAGACTATAAACCCTTTCAAAGTGCAGTAATATGAGGCAGCAAATAATACAGTCTTCATCTCCCATTTCTCCTTTCCACCTCAGGCTGAAGAATATTACAATCACCATCCAGAAAGACAGATTTTAAGAGCTACTAATTTTAATTTAAGAGCATTTTAAGTTCAGGCACAGCCCAGTTCTGGGTTGCATATCTGAGATGAACATTAAGCCTTTGTAACACTATTGAAAGCATTACCTGTGTTCTAGACAAAAGAAGGGGCAATGACAACTTCAAGGAACAGAGGGGAGCCGAGGGGACTGTGATATACCACTCAGGCATACATGAGAGATGCTGCCAACAGGCATAGACCCAAGGCCATACCGCAGACACACCTGCCTTGACTCAAACCCTATTTCTGTTAAGGAATAAAGCCTGAAAGACCTCACAAACACCAACTTACAAAAAATATATTTTTTTATCTTTTAGCAGTCACTAAGCCACTGTCTCCCATAACACCACCACCCCTTCTCAAATCTCCCCCTTACCACCATCAGCCAGGAGAATCTTAACAAACCACTGCAAAACAGGACTCACTCCAGCACCCAACCTATTGGTCCCTTATCAGGAGAAGAGCTAAATACCTCCCTGTACACAGACTGGGCCACAGCTGGGATCCATAATCCATCAGGGAACAAGGCAGGGCTGGGGGCCCAAATTTAGAGCACATGGGCAGCCCAGCCAGTGAAATCCTACTCACCCCCTGCAGCACCAAAGTAAATCAACTTCTTGTTCCCTTCTCTGGGACTACAGGCTGCATGTGCTGTTTGAGGTGTGCGTGGAGACCCAGCAAGTCTCCCGGGATGCAGGAATGGGAGCAGCAGTGTGGGGTGCATATGGGAACACTTAATTGTCCTTCCATCCCAAAACCACAAATACAAACCTGCTTTTGTATCACCTTCACAGTCTCTTCTAAATGTATTTACAAGGGCTCCCCTGTCTGTCCCTTTCTGTTATTACAAAGCATTCATATTTGATGCTTGTTCAACAAAAAAAAAAAAGACATTTGCCTACCTTTTCCTACCACTTTGCTTAACAGCCATGCAGAAGAGCTTGTTAATAAATCCCCCTAGACCTCCAGGAAGGAAGCCCGTATTATAAAACCTGGAGGGATCACAGTGCTGCATTGTGCAGGATGAAGCAATAAAACCAGGAGTTCAATTTTTTAAAACAAAGGAACATTCTGCTCATGCATGCCTATGGCTCTCAGTAGGGGTGACCATCGATGCTGATGGAAGTAGAAGAGCATCAGGTGGAGGAACATCCCCACTAGCACAAGTGAGGTATCTGGGGTGTCAACAGTCCAGTCCCAGCAGCTGTAAGAGCCTTCTCAGTTGCCACATGTTTCCCCTGACTTGTGCTGTTGCTGGTGAAGGTCCCATCCACAACTGCTGGTTGGGGCATTTATTATTATTGAACAGGGCAACTGGATTTAGTGGCATCATATCTGGATTTCTCCACCTTTCTCCCCTCATTGCTAATGCCATCACCTTACCAGTCCAATCCAATCACCTTTACTCTTTCAGGATTTTCTTGCCTCCTTTTCTCCTTCCAAGCTTTTTATTCTGCCAGCCTGACAGGTCAGTAACTTTTATTAGTACCAGTCATTAAACATCCAGCTCTGAGACAAGACCGTGTGCCTAGTAAAGCCAAAAAAACTATGTATGGAGTGCAATGTATGCCCTAGGGACATTAAATGATAGCGTACCCACAGCTTAAGTAGAGGTAGGATTACACCTCAAGTCCCTGCTCCTCAGATTTAATTGTTAAAGTAAATGAGAATTTCCCATTTTACTATTAGTTTTAATGCCTGATATTCAACAGACATGAGAGTACACCTCTTCTACCACTTTCTTCTCTATTTCTTTGTTTTTCTCTCTGAGTTGGCCCAGCAAAACCTATGGGGGTTTTCAATGGTGAATTCGACTGTGGAAGTGAAGATGGTATGATCTGTGCTTCATTTTGCACAGCAAATTTGGTATAAGCAGATGCATACCTTGAAATTCATTGCTGATGGGCTGACGAGCATCAACATCAAAGCTGGTGTCAATTCCTCTCAGAAATCCTACCAGCCTGTCCTAACCGAGCAGTGGCTGAACAAACTTCTTCCATCCACCACTGAGATGTGGAATTTTCCTCCAGTAATGTGATTTATAAAGGTATCTTGCAGGCTGGAAGCAAAATGTCCAGACACCCCCCTGGGCGTGAAGTGAGTCCTGTAGTTATCCAAAATACTCATTAAATAAAACTATAGAAATAATGGCCTCTTTGTCTATGGGTGGTCAGAAAATAATGAGTTAAAGCTCTTAGTAGCCCTGACTTCTGCTTAGCTCATCTCAGTGGTCATTAATTGGTCATTACTGGTGGAGATAGAGGCCTCTAATGCTTCCCTGTAATGCAGCATTGCCTGCATATCTCCACATTGTTCTGCCCTTAGGGGGGATTCATGGCAGACAATAAAAGTGTAATCTCATACCAGATATTCACAAACATCCCCCTGTAAAATAAAACTGAAAAGGAAGAGAATCCCTGTGAAATGGTATCTCACAAACAGAGTTGGTAACGGGGGCAAGCATCTCCTCCCTCCGCTTTGCAGCATTTCTTCAGGACCTGTCCACTTTTCATTACACATAATTAAGTCCCACTCTGGTATTCCTCCTAATGAAGCTTGTTTGGGCAGCCCAGAATTACAAACATTTACATAATGACTTAATTTTTACAATCAATTAGAAATTTTTCAGAAGTCTCTCCATTGCCAAAGCTCTGCACCATGCCAGGTGCTGCATACAGCTTGTGCAGCCGCCGCCTTGCCAGCTCTGAACAAGCTTCCCTGGACTTGCAGAAGGTGGACAACGCTCCTTCAGCTTTAAAACCCACCAAATTACAAATATTGCGGCTGCATAAGAAAATTAATTACCCTGCAGCTTCAGCAGAAACTTCACCACATTTAAATTAAATGGGGGGAAAACCAACCAACTAACCAAAGAAACACAGCTCACACCACAGCAACAGTTATGTTTGTTAAAAACCAGCTCTCCAGCTCCCCCAGATTCTGAAGTGTAACCTTTCTTTGCATGTTTCCCAAGGAAGTGACAGCAATGCTTTTTCGGTCTCTCTTATTTGTTTTCCCTCCCCACCCCATACCTCTGAACCCACCGGTTGCTTTCAATCATGTTTGAAAGAAGGGTAGAAAGATGAACTGATTATTCTTTTTTGTATGATTTGTGAACACTGGCAGCTGGACAGAGGCAGAGATGCCTATCAGCCCTCTGCCTTGGGAAAGGCAGGTAAAATTCAACTGTTATACAGAACTTGAAAGTGAATGGGTGACTAATTAGTAGATGCAAGCAAGACAAATTAAAAGCTAATGTTTCACTCAAAAATGAAAACAACAAGGTTAAACAAAACAGGAACTATGACACACTGCACACAAGATCTTGTGTTAGAATCAGTCTGAGTGCCATAATGTAACTCAGAAAACCAGACTCCCTGAAGCTCAAAATGACGCTGCTCCTGCACTGAGAAGCTGAGCAATGCAGCTCTCATTCCTTCCAGTAATGTTTTATTACAAAGATATTAACCAGTTTGTGAGAAGCAGCCTGGAAGGCATTTTGTCACCCGCCCATTTCCCCCCCACCGCCGATTTTTTCTTTCCTCCTCCACTCCCCAGGGTCACTGCTGGCCCCTTTGCTGTGATCCTGCTTATTCTCTGCTGTGGTTCTGCTTTACATATGGTCCCAGCAGGTTATTCAAGCTCACTAAAACCCAGGGTACACTTGGATTACTAAGGCTGTGCTGTACATGCACAGATTTTCCTCGCTGTGCCCAAGAAGGCACTCACAGCTTTTTTGATGGATCTCACAGCTCTGTAAAATGTTTGAGCCCTTCCTCTGCAAGGACTCACATCTGGGTTACTGCAGCATCCTCTCCTGTGGCCTTGCATAAAATCATCTTGACGCATTTGTTTTTTTAAAAGCTGCCATGAAGATCCTTTCCACACCTCGTTGCTTTGACCACATCCCACTTCTGTTTTTCTTTCGTGGTTACCTCTACATCACACATCCAGAAAAAATGCTGTGCTTCTAGCTGAAAGCTTCATCGCTTTTCTCCAACTTGAATATCACCTCTCCTGCTACCAAGACATATTTCTACTCTGCCACTACTACAACTATTTTCCTTGAATTTCTGTATTCGAAACCCAAACAAACATGCTTTCCCTTACACTGGCATGCAAAGAAGAGCCACTCATTGCTGAAAACTTCTCTCTGATCCTTCTCTACAGCCCTCCCTTGCTGCAAGGCAGAAGATAGACTCCACATCTGTTTTTATTATATGCACTGAGTATGGTACAAAAACACCCCTGGCCTTGCAACTGCCACTAAAAACAGCACATGCAACAATACTTGCAGCCATAGTGCATTTATATGGTAGATTTTTAATAGATCTTGCTTTCTGGCATGCTGAGGCTGACAAGTGATGTGGGTCACTGTCCACAGCCTCCCTACACGCTGTCTATAATGGCACCCTACAGTGAGGGGGCTCCAGAGCAGGTTTCCCTCTCTGCTCTGCAGTCATACAGCACCTACTACATCTGGTCCTGGCCCACATCTGGGGCTCCCAGATGTTACAGGAACTGGATAATATTTGGATAATAACAATAACATGCTCTGCTGTTTGCATTGCAGCACCATTGCGGTCATGAGCATTCCTTATATGTTACTTCAACTTTCCCCTTGCTATCTCTACATAGCAGTTTTTTGTTAGTGTCCTAGAAAACCTGACTTCCCTTAAAATCACTGACAACCCAGAGGAAAGACTTCAGGTGAGAGCCAGTTGCCATTCCCAACAGCTCTCAGCCTTCTTCCCTCCAACACTTTTTCATATCCTTGCCCTCTTCCAGCTGGGTCACCTCCTGCCCATCAGAGCACTGTTTATTTTCAGAAGAAGGCAGGAAGAGTCCAAATTAATAGGAAACAGGTAGGTTTCTGTTTTTCATCAAAATCTGCAAGGTTCTGGATAGTGTGGACAAAAGAAACCACTAGAAAAAGAGTTGGCAGTACAGCAAAGCAAAATTGTAGTGATGCTTGCAGGAGTGAACCCATGAGACTCAAGTGCTGGTTCAACGAGGGAAGTATCCCTGCATCATCAGGAAGCAAGCAGTCAGGTGAGGGGGAAACTGGGGCTTCCCCATGTCCCTCAGCTGAGCCTGCTGGTGATCAGTGCATTCAGTTTTGGAACTTAGAAACCTGTAATTCAGCAATGAGTGTGAACTCATGAGCCAGGATCCAGATGTGGGCTGAGTGAATAGAAATGTACTGTTTTTTCAAAAGACACTTAACTTCATTGAGGCTTTTTTAATTATGTCCACTTAGAAAACTACTGTAATTTCTGTATGTGTTTATCAGCAGGGATATGTTGAATGGCTCTATCAAGTTTGGTATCAAATTTGTAAGCATTATTTGAAAGCAAAAAGAAACATTAGGTTTGATGTACTGTGTTCCTTGGGCTCCTTTGAAAGTATTGTAAGGAAGATTAAAAAAAAAAATAAACCAAAACATTGACATTATTTTTTCCCTGCACACGGTATATCTTGATGCGCTATTTGGCATTCCAAACCTTGCGTCTGCAAAGGGAATAAAAGAAGACAAAATGTTCTGCAAATGCAAATATACAACTCTACATTAAGCTGAGTATCTCCTGATATCTCTATATAAAATGAAAGCAGTGCTTCAATTCCAGCTCTGGAGTACCTGAACGACACAGAGGAAAAGCAGTTCTTAAAAAGATCTATTATTGAGCAGTCTGCAGGATGACACATCTGCTTGTTAATATATAGGAGGCTAGGAAGGATGTGGCTGTGAGTGATGGATTCTGAAGTATTGCCTATGTACACCAAATCACATTGCTCTTTGGCAATGGAAAAACAGAGGTCTCAGAAACTGAGAGCAGGAGAGAGAAGTTTTAACAACAAAAAATATAACAGTAATAATTATTAGCTTCCATTGTTTCTGCAGACAAAAGGGCAATCACTTTAATTCCTCAGCATCTTGCCAAGTCTCTTAACTCTAACAATTAGCACGCCAAATGAATATGAACCAGGATGCAATTACTGAAGAGACAGGGAGAGGAGGGGGAGACAAGGGCAGAACGATTGCTCAAATTATTCCACTTTAAGGAACATCTCAGTGAAACCAGCTCAAGCACACTATTAACTGAAGTAAAATGAGAAGAAAAACACTCTGGAAGAAGATATGTGAAACTAGATCCTTCCCATTCTCTTTCTTATATGGGCTATGTGTGGGAGAGAACTATTCCTACATCCCTACAGAGGATCTTGTGTTTTCCACTGCTGCACACACATTTCCTCACTGCAATGTTGATGGGAACTGATAAAAACAAAATGTTTCTTCTTTTTTCTTCCTCGCTGACGTCCATCTAAGACATACGTATATCTCACGTCACCAGCATCCTCAAATCTTAACAATTTCTTTCAAATCCAGCTCAGGGTTTAGGAGTAATTTTGTATTTCCCTTTTCTAATACAGCACGTACATATACATTACACACATAACCATGTGCATGATTATATAAACCTTCCCAACCAAAACACTCAGTCCACATTCTTCTTTCTCTGGGGAGCAGATGAAAGAACACCTACAGATGTGCACCGCTGGAAGCTATTTGGAAACTGCAGCAATAAGAGTAATACCAAGAAACGACTCAGAGAAAAATAAAACCACACGAAACCAAGGCAAAGTGGTGTGTCCACCCAACCCAGCCAGACTGATGAAATAGATTTGCTTTCAGTTAAAAATTACCTTAGATGGAGTGCTATCAGTCCATATATGTGGACACATAATACACATTTTTTATAGTGTAAAAACATACGGAATTAAAAACACGATGGGGTTCCTCTAGAAACCCTAACTGCAAACTTCCTGGCATAGCTGCAGCCAAGTCCCTGCCTTAATCATGCATGTGTTTTGCATTATTTTTTATTGACTTTTCAAACTCATAAAAGGAGAAATTAAAAGCAAATCTCAGTGACTAGTCACACAACTGATCTTTCTGGGCTCATAATCCCACAGACCTTTACAAAACAGTCTTATTTTAAACACCTGGGTAATCTTGTTGAAGTCAGGGAGATTATTCACAGACGTGAAGTCAAAGATGTGAATCACCAGGTACCCCTACTGATGGACAAGGCAGGACTCCCTTAGAGACATTCTTTAAATGCAGAGCCATAATGGTGACTTTTTTCTTTTCCTTTTTTTCATATTTTTTTCAAGGAGAAAGCTAAAATAAGAAGTGCGCAAGCATGAGATGCATCGGCTGCTAATCTCAAGTCTGCAGAAAATCAGAAATACCTCAAAGGCAACTGGGGAGCCTGGGATGGGATGAAATGTTAATGCAACCCTTGCTTGACCCACAGTCGCAATGTAACTGCTAAAGCTATAGTGGATTCTAGCAAATCATTAATATAACCTGCAGCATCTTTATGGAGACTCAAGCAAAATACAGGAAAGACACCAACTAAGTAAGCATCAAGTGAAGGATTAATTTGTAAGAAAGCCATTCCAGAGGGAATCAGACCAGGCTATTTCCATCTCCAGTGGGATCATGTCTACCTGTTTCAGCTGAAGGGAATAAACTCCAGCAACAATAATTCCACTTAAGGTCAGTAAATATCAGCCTGCTGCCCTGGAAAAGACACATGTTCTACAGAAACCATTTTTTTGCTGATCTCCAATTCAAGTGTGGACCACTTCCAACCCTGATTCCTGTTTAAAGTCACATGAGCCTGGGTATAATATTTCAAGCATCCAGGTTTGGATTCTTTAATTGCAACTTTCTGTGACTTCATGATTTATTCATGTCAGGATGTACTCAAAAGTCTAGCGTATCGCTGTGATCCCTGCACAGCATACTGTTAGATTTAAAATTTCATAAACCACCACATACTTGACAAGTTGAAAAGTTAACAAGGGTTATAAGGCAGGGGGGGAAAAAAGCATGCTGAGCTCTGATCAGCTAAGCCCCCAGAACTCCAGGCTTTTCAGAAGTGCAGCACACAGTTTGCTATTAAAAAGGAAGACTATTACAATATTGGCTTTATGGCCTATGTTTCCCCATTCCTCAGCTAAGATAAAATACATGTCTCCTCTTTAATGAAAGCCATACTTACTTCATACATACTGGCTGTAAACTATCAAATAGGATCTCTGTCTAACGAATAAATGAAGTCTTGCTTGCAGCTTTTCCCAAAGACCTCTGAAAAGAAAATGGCTTGTGAGGCCACTCACTCCTACATAGGCATATGAACAGTTAGGAGCTACCAAAACCTGCCCTTCAGCCCCACACAAATCAACTATCATCTCCACACTGAATTCAGGATGCTCTGGGGGAAGAGGAGAGAAACCTTGTACTTTTGGAAATGAAGAATCCTCTAGCTAAAAGGACTATTTGAGATGTTTTATTTAAAAGAAGATGCCTCTGTAGAAAAGAAATGACAGAAAATTCAGCCTGGAAAGGTTTCTACAAGGGTAAATCAAACTTCTCAGCCTACAACCAGTAGAAAAACATTACAGGTAGGCACAGACAATGTCAGCAGAACAAAAATAAATACACAAATACGACCAAGATACCTTGGCAACATTATGCACATTAAGTTGTACATAGATGGACAGAGACTATTGTTAGGTTTGGTTTTTTTACATGTCTACTCAATTATCCTAACTAGTTTTTGTGCATTCCCCCTGATTCCCACCAGTGGTGATGCAGTTCTCACATTCATGCTTAAGCTCAGTGTCAACTATGGCAGGTCTCCCTCAGAGACAAAGGGGCTTTGGCTGTACACACTAACTGCCAGATGAAGTTTGGAGGATGACAAAACTGCCTTTTAACTGTTTTTTAAGACAATAAGCAGCACTTTCAGAGAAGCTTACCATTTCAGTTGTCCTGTGAATGGACTTCTTCAATGGACAAGCAACAACAATAATTCACTTTCATCCCAAATGAGACAAAAGGATCAAAGCGAAACCAGAAACTATGTGTATACGGCACCAGAATATTTGATTACTGCTTCTGAAAATACACCTGCATTGCATGAAAAATCTCCCAGCAGTCCATTATGCACCGTGTTTTTATTTTCCAAATGCAAATTGAATTTAAGTGGCTTTGCAAAGCCTGTTTTGTTAACAAAATCAGAAAGCCGTGTGATGCAGTCCTGACTCTCTTTTGCCTGCACCAGCAAGGATGGCTCAAATCTGCAGGATGGGGCACAGGGGAGCACACGGGCAGGGGGTGATTTGGTTTCTGCACCAAACTCAGACAGGCCAATGAGAAATTTCAAGCTTACTTAGTGAACACTGAGCTTACAAGCAAATGCAGATTACTGCAAGTTGGGCTGCAGTGGGCTCTCCTTGAAGAAGAGCTTCTGCAAACTCAGAAGCATAATTTAATAAAATGCAATGGGATTCAGGCTAATCATAAAACTTGCCGTGATCAGAAGACTGAATAAAATTGCTTCTTCTCGTCCATTATGTCTTTATTTTTGATTTGGGAAACAAAAGCTGGGAATCAAAATGTCAGGCTTTTTCATCCCCGACGGGTTCCTATGGATACTGAAAAGGAAGAAAGTGCCTTGATTCTTGTAAAGATAATTAGCATACCTTCAGGGTGAAAAATAGGTAGAGCCATTAGCAGCAGTCAGACAGCACACACTTGGATGCAGACTACTGGAAAGACCCTTTAATAAAAAGCTGAATCTTATCACTGCATTGATTTCTAAGATGAGTACATAAAAATACATTTATTTCATGCACTTGCCATGACATTTCATTACTTTCCAGAAAATGATAAGCACTGGCTCTTGTTTCTTACATGCTAAAATGTATACCACACTGCACACTGGCTCTTGTTTCTTACAGGCTGCATTTTGAAATATGGATTAAAAACCTCCCCAGGCAGAAAGAGTAAAGGAAATACATGACTCGATGTGAAGCTTTATAAAGCTAACTGGCATTACATGTAAAATTTTCCCCCTGCTACACTCTCCAAACTCTTGCCCTCTTTCTGCTGAGGTCATTAAAGCTGATGAGTTTAGTTTCTGGTAATTTCTATGCCCATATTTTAATCCAAAAAATAAAAGGCTGATTAAAAATCTCTGATCCTTTCTGAAACAATACTCACTTGCATCTGCTCCTGGGTTTCAGCAGCAAGCCTGCTGTCATGAATACTCTCCCCATAAATCTGTCATCACTGGTTGACTCCCTCCAAGTGCCATTTGCATGCAGAAATAAAGCCACGACATTGGATTACTCTTTTAATTACTTTAATTTGGATGTCAGTGACATCCAAAAGGCCAAAACCCCAGCTTTGTTGGGCTATTCCTTTAGTCATCCGCATCTGAGGTTCACTAGAGTAAGACAGTCTGATTTCCCCTTATCCAAGTCAAAACATGATTGTGGTGGTGGTGGTGGTGTTTAAGGACAAAACAAGCAGTTAGATCACTCTCTAAATTGTCAATACAATTGTCTTTCACTAGGACTACTGCAGCCTGTATGGATAAGATGATTAATCACTTCAACTCTAGCAGCTATTATTTCTAATTAAAAACTAACTCATAAAAACCTATTTTATCACTAGGTCTGTGTGGTAAATAAATTTAAGCGGTCAGTAAAACAGGAAGGAAATTACCTTTAAAATATTACTTTTCATTTCCAAGTGTATCTTCCTAATTAAAATGGCAGTTTCCCATACGTATCCCAGCAGCACAGTCTGCAATAATTTAAAAGTCTTTGAAAGCACAATTCTCAACAAACCCATTAAAATAACTTCTTGCCATCATCTGTTCAATGGAAACTATAGCATTTTAATATTATACTATGCTTCTCAATGTTGACAACTTTACTGCTTCTCTCTTTCCCAGCCAGGCAGTGAAGATTAAAGCACAAGTAAAAAGAAAAAGCACACACTTCCTAAACAGGCAACTTTATACATATAGATTAAATCCCCACCCAGTACTGGTGACAGATGTGAATCTCTGTGGGTAATTATATCACCCTTGCTTTCCAGGCCATCTCAAACTAAGAGTTTATTGGGGCACACTGGGGCTTCCCTGGTAGGAAAAAAAAAGCCCCTTTTTTTTTTCAGTGCAAAGAAACTGCTTCGAAGCAGCCTCCCACAGTGGGACTGCGAAGCCAAGGTACTGTGTGCGGTCAGCATGAACATGCAGATGTTAACACCCTTCTAATCATCACTTCACATCTAGCATAGCCATAATTTATTTTCTGTATACAAGGAGCTGTTAAATAAACTCCTCTGCCTTAGGAGTCCCAAAAGGGCACACTCCATAGGAAGCAAAGCAAACTCCTCCATTCCTGATGGAGCACACGGCAAAGAAATGCAGCCCTACTCTTTAGTATGGTTTCAGTGACCAGGATGAAAATGGAACCCCAGATCCTGAGATGTATTTTTCACCGTTTGACTTTCCAAAGGATGAAGCAGAAGGACAGTGCTGGGCACAGGCAATGTTTTCAGTGCAAAGGAAGGAAGGAAGGAAGGAAGAACAGCTCAACTGAGACATGAAAAAAGGCAAATGCTGCAAGCAAAGCACCAGCTGAACTACCATCTATAAATATTTGAATTATTCTATGCAACATTTCAGAACATAACAAACAGAGAGCACTGGGATTTATATTAAAATTATCCCTCTGTGCTGGTTCCTGTATGTGTATATGAATCATACATATTCTTCTTCAGATGCACTTCATATAAAATTATAGATCATATAAAAAGCTAAGGACCAGAGTTTCAAAAGTACTCAGCATCAGTTTAGATACTGTCAGCAGAGAGACTGCCGGAGAAATCAGATGATATTTTTTGAGGACAGCAAGGATGGCAGAAACCACCACCACACTTTTGAGTTTTGCTGATACACAGCCTGGGTGTTAATACTTTTCCAAATCAGGCCACCTTACTTAGACTGTTAAGTGTGTGCTAAATTCACTTGAGAAAACCTGACCCTACATGGCCAGTCTTACCTATGCTGACTGTTCAAAACCACAACAAAGCCATAGCTTAAGATCTAGCCCAACTACAGTGCACTTGAAACATTTATAATGTGCCATATGTATTACTAGTTATTTATTCTTTAGTACAAACACTTAAAAAAATAATTACACGCTCTGTCAGGGCTGTCTAATATATAGACAATCTCAACTATAAAACACTGCTGTGCTCTTTTCTCTAGCCTCCCCCACCCTTTGAAATTACCTTCAGAGGTTTATTAACGGACATTAATGCCTCTGAAATCTAGCAACAGCAAGAGGTAAAGTGTTGCACTCAGTTCAGTGCCATGTATTTAATTCCTGCATCATTAACCAGTGGACACTAATTTTACCCTTAAACGACAATACCATTTTATGGGACTTTTCCAGAGACAAGTTTTTCTAACTCTTACAACTTCGGGAGGACAAAAAAATCCCCAGCCCCACCCAAATCTATCCTGAATTGCAATTCCCCAACTCATGTGGTTTTACAAGGCTGCAAGTGCACTGCTATGAGAGTTTACAGCGTGATACTGGACAGACGCACAGGAAGAACAGCTTTGGAATTCTCATCTAACAGTATCACTTCAACTGAGCTGCAAAGATCTCCTTGGAGGTAACCAACAGTCAAATGCAAGAGCATATGCACAAAACCACACTGGACAACAGGGCATGGGAAAACTGGTTTGGAGGTATACATATATACACACACAGATATATATACATATATATATATATATATATAAACCAAGAAAATAGGAACATGAATATAAGTAAAACTTAACAGATGACCTTTCTAGCATAAGATTTGTTGAAAATGATCTCTACACCTTGGAAATTATGCAGGAGGAAATGAAGACAATGCATTTAGCAAGAGGTGTTTTCCCTGTTTCATTAACTGCAGGGTGATTACCAATCAGTTGTGAAAGTTATTAAAGCAATTTGTAACTTTAGGCATCTAATGGCATTTATGTAGGAGGGAACTGGCAATCAGCACCACCTAATGCAGCTTGAGGTGTTTCTGGTTTTTAATATATCATAAGCAAATTACAGCTGTGCCTCTAACAGTACACCACATCTGATTCTGGCCTTTAGTTTGTGCTATTAATTTGCACATTTTAAGCTGACTGGAACTAACAACCAAGGATGGCATAAGACCATTTCTCACCCTTCTTGCTTGCAGTTTGTTTGATACAGAGACAAGAAATTCCTCAACAACTTGTTCTGCTCTAGAATAAATAAAATTACTCTTGAACATGCAGAACTTCTTTTAATGAAGGTCTCTAGTTCATTTACCTAAATATCTTACTCATACTAAAGTAAGTGAGACTACTTAATTCTCTCATTTGGAACAAGATGTAGTAGAAGCAAGACCTGTGTCATAACCAGATGAAAGGTTCCTGTAACAAACATATGTGATTTATTCCACAACCAAGTCATCGAATCCACATCACCCAGATATTTCTCTAGCTACTTTTTATCCCCTCCAGACAGACTTTTTGTCCTCATTAATCTCATGAGTTACTGAAGACCATTGCAAATATGGGCATAACCAGCCAAACGGTCACCTTTGATGCCAGCTATTTCATGGTTTCAGCAGACAATTACAATGGCTCAAAATACCTTATGGTATCTTCCTCAGTTTTCTTGGTAAAATGTTTGCAGTGACTTTAAACTTAACTATGCAGGGAAATGAAAGGCTAACATTTCCTTAACAAGCAAACTTCACCAGAAACAAAAAGAGCACTTCACCATACACTGTCTTTTAGCCTCATAACAGATCAATGTAGCAAACACAAAATGTTTACAGAAATCAGTTACCCAAGAAGATATTTGTTATTACTTTTCAAGTACTAAATATTTCTGAATACACAAATAAACACCACATATCCCTGCCCATTTAGCCCATAATTGCCAATTACAAACTATTCCCACCTATGAGACTATAGGCCAGTATGTTCTCAGTTCAAGCTCTTTTGCTAAGAAATAACTGAAATCTCAGTTGTCTGACATTTAAATACAATATTGACTTTCGAATTGCTATTTTAATGGTGCATTTAAGCAATGTGAATACAAACGTGTTGTGCATAAATAAACTGATATATTTCTGGCATTAAAAAAAAAAAAACTAAAACAAATAAATCCCCCACAAAACCACCCCGTAGCACTATTTTGACTGCAGTAAGCCCATTATTGCCTTCCCCATTTTCTAAGATTTCTTTTTTTTTCTTCCAGGTGTGACAGTAAATCTGTCTTTCTGTCTTCATTTTTACAGACTCTAGCCTATGGGCATTTGCTAAGGTATGTGTCTTCATTCTTGATACCAAGTACTGTTACATTTCTGAAGAAGGTTTGGAGAAAGAGTCAA
Source organism: Melopsittacus undulatus (assembly GCF_012275295.1). NCBI lineage: Eukaryota > Metazoa > Chordata > Aves > Psittaciformes > Psittaculidae > Melopsittacus > Melopsittacus undulatus. The sequence continues at coordinate 57,860,924 of NC_047533.1, forward strand.
TCAGTTCTGCATGCCTCTGAATCCTCAGAGAGCTGACTTAGGTATTCAAATAAAATATGATCAAGTGAATCAAATCAACTGAAATAAAACCTTAAAACAATTACCTTCTTTCAGTAACTTGCCACCAATCAAGGAGATTTGCTGGCTTTTGATGCCTTTGTAAAATGGTATCTGTTTTGGAGTATGGCTTCTATGATTTAAATCCTGAGACGCTCAACTTCTCTTCTTTATATCCAGCAGGTTTAGGTGCCCAACCTAAAAGTAAGGTGAAATTACTGACTGCAAGATGCTGGTTAGCGTCGGGGTCCACACAAGCATTTCACCATGCAGGAGACTGAAAAGTCCTCCTTGTGTCCTGGCATTTCTAGATTTCTCCGTCTCTCCATGTCCTGAAAGGATAAGCGAGATTTTTTCCCTTCAAGGACTTTCATTATACATTCACCAAAAATGATCCCCCAGTTTTACTGCAGGAGGTGCAGAGGGAAGTATAATGGGACAGATACTAAGCTGAATTGAAAATTATTGAAAAAGGCTTTTTCTCCTCACTTAAAACTTACTTCAGTAAGTTTAAAATTTGAAATGTTCAGGTTGGCTAATCCCCTCTGGGGCTTTGCATTACTAGCAAAAGTTATGACAGCAAAAAGACCTGGATTTGAAGCAGTTACAAACTCATTTGTCTGGAAGATGAAATGGATGGGACAGCACACAGGAGAAAGACATTTCAGAAAAAAAAATCAGTTTTAATACCATGACACAGGTAATATTGCAAATCTACTCTGCTGTTTCAGCCTCCTTTTTTCTGGTTTATATGTGTACTGAAACATACTTGAAACATTTCATGAGTATGTACATGTAGGTAGAAGATACCCACAGGGCAGCTCAGTCCACTGGGCACAGAGGGAAGTTGTATTAGGATTTTAAAGAAAATTGGTAGCCATCCCTACACAGGCAGAGGGATAACTGCACCGCAGGAGAGAAAATAAGAGAAGCATCCTCCCAGCTGTAACTCCAATGAATTAGGACATGACTGAAGGGAAAAAACACCCCAAACTGTTCAGGGCTTTTCAGCTGTTGTGAGATGCAGCAAGCCTGATCTGTAACCCACCAATGCATACTGCCTCTCTCCTCCTTGCAATTGCTTCCCATCATGAAAACCACTGAACCGAGCTCACAGCCTAACATGTACAGTTCCAGTTATCTAACAAGTCTGTCCTCTAGGACAGAAAAAAGGGAAAAAAAACCTCAAAATGAAAGAAAACCAGGAGAGGCATGTGAAAAAATATTGTAAACTAAGAAATAATTAGTCAATTTTCAAAGAGCTATGCATACAGCATTTATGTTTGTATTCCTGGGAAGAAATGCATACGTAAATATAGATATATGCAAAAAACTGTAAGACTTTCATTCTGGTCATTTTCTAACATGCCTCTTACCTGTCTTATACAGCAGTCTTTTTATTTGTACATTGTGCTTATTTATAGCCTTCCCTTCTGAAAAGGGAAAAAATCCCTGTCAGTTCTCTGCAAGAAGGGTTAATTGTTTAAACTTGTCACTTCTTCAGAAAAATTACAAATCGAGCTATGAAGCCAGCAAGAAATAAATGGAGTCAAAAAACCAAACCAAAACAAAAAGTCTCACATGGATAGGCCATTCCAGCAACCTCTGTCATACTCAAAGTACTATCTCTTTTTCACATTACATGAGAAATCTAATTAAATGCATCAAGGGGGAAAGGCAAAGAAGCTCTCAGGCTGACTATACTTGACCTTTCTTCCTTCAAGGTGACAAACAAACAAACAAGTTGCTAATTATTGTCTCAGCTTAAATTTGCACTTGGAAAAAAAAAAAAAAACAAACAAGTTTAGCTTAGTTTAGATTATGGGGAAAGCTGTGAACTCACAGGAACTGCATAGCTTGGCTTGACTTTGTTTTGGCTTTTCATGTGCAGAAGAGCATTCTCTCAGAACACTTTCACTAAGCCCCCAGTTTGAGCAGAGCTGTGAGAGCACAAGCATCCAGCTCCAATCACCTCCACTCTAACTTGCCCATCTGAAAATCACTTGATACATGATTCAGCTCAATTAAGATTGGGTAAATATTGAACAATTGTTGAATATCGCTTTGATCTAATGAGATAAAATTGGACTTGTGTTATCACCAAAGGAAATTTAGGGAAATATAATAATTCAATTTAAGTTTTGGAAGAACCCATCAGAAGACATGCCTTTTGGTTTGGTAACGCTCCAGCATGTAAATGTCTGGTAATGACCCCCTGATACAAACCACAGATTATGGTCACCTAAATGACTGCTTAGACCAACCTCTCTCGTTAAAACCCCTTCTGAGGTTGCCTCAACCCTGAACATTTCTATATGACCATGAGAGGACTGGGGCAGCAGGAATTCCTGATTCTTATAAGCCACCACTCCCTTTCATAGGATTGTGTGGGCATTGCCAGTTGAGGTGACATCAGGCCATTCAAGAGCTCTTACCCTGACAGTTTAAGGCTGCTTTTGTATAAAGTTATGATGCTTTCTTTCTTAGTCTAAACTTGAACACTATCAGGGCACTTATTTTTAATCCTATTCAGGGAAATTCTCAGCTTGTTGAAGATGATGGCAAACCTCCCACCATCAGTTTGCAAGAGGAACAAGATTTACCCATACAGAATTCAGCAAAATTAAAACCACCATGGGAAACTCTGAAAACCTTCAGGAATTAGAAGCACAAATCCCAGGATCTTCCCAGCATAGGTGCGCTTCAACATTTCATGTACTTAATCTAATAGATAAATTAATCAAGGAAATGGTATTAAGCCATGGGAGCTGCTGAAGTATTCTACTCATGTAGGAAAATAAAATACCTTCCTTATTCAAATGGCTTTTTTGGACTTCTGGTTTCATAAAACCTAAGCTTTGACGACAGCATGTAGCTTAAGCAAAGCTCTTTCTTGGGAGCCTCTACCCTTCTTCCCATGCCAGAGCTGGCTCCCCACAGCACAGACACATGAATTTTGGTGCAAAGTAGCATGAAGATTTGCTGAGGCATAAAATCTAAAGCAAAGAAAGGGAAGTGTTCCCTTAATAGCTATTGATGTCTGTATGGTACAAGTCATTGGTCACTGTCATGATTTTTTTTTCTTACATAAGCTGCAGCATCAAAAGGAGATTCATTTAATACAAATGGTGCAGATGTATCCACCTGTCCACCCTTTGGCTGCAATCAATATGCAGCTTTCAGGAGCCACGTTACGGGTTTTGAAGAAGGACATCCCATTGGAATGAGCATGGATGTCCTGCTCAGAAGTACACCTGCACCAATACAGCCCATGCCCAGGCTGAGTATTGACTCAAAATTAATCTAAAGCAACAGGTGAACGCACAGTGAGACACATGTGGAAGGAAATGCAAATAGGATGCTATTAAAACAAATCAATGCCACAAACACAGGTGAAATTGTTAATGTTTCTCACATTGCCACCAGTTGTTTGCTGGCTTTATACAAGCTCACAAGCTCTAGTTTGCCTGGTAAGCCAGGATTCAGCAGCCTGTTTCAGAAAGTCAAGTCCAGGGTCACAAAATAGCTGCTCAAAATATAATCTGTCAGCTGCAGCCTAGAAGGTGCTTTTAGAGCCATTAAAAAAATAATAATAATAAAAAAATAGTTATATTGCAGGTTCTTTACAACAAGTTGGGTATGAGCTTTTGTTTGATAAGACTGTATCAAAGTATTTCTTTCTTCCTTAAGCTATGCGGTGGTACTTAACCTACAATGAAAAACAACCCCATGCACCTTTAAATATTTTATTGTTTGAATCAAAATGGCTCTTCTATGCCTAAAATGGACTGAGGTTTATTTTTATTGGGAGATACTGCAACAAATCTTTCAGAAATCTTTTATCAGCATTCCACTTTGCAACATCCCCACCGTAAATTTTACCGTGAGGAATTCATTACATAATTGGATGTGGCTCTACTCAATTTATTTTCTCTTCCTGAGGATCCAGACGTAATTCATGATTCATGTATAAATTATACACAGGAGCAAGTGATCTGAGTGCAAACTGCGTATTGCATTAAAGAAGACTGCACTGCTCAACTTCAGCATGTAACATTTTCATTTTAAAATGGAGAATAAGTATGGGAAAGACCTTTGAGCTTTCCTCAATACATAAGAGAGTGAAACACTGCAAACCCAGAGGGTGCGGACTCTGTCAATCCAAAGCAATGGAAAAGAAAAATGTACATTAGTAAATATGTAATTTATATGCAAACTTCAGTTAGATCAATCCAGAAAATAAGTTAATCAAGACAACCAGCCAGCATGAGCTGGCACTGCAGAGAGTTATATACTTTGGGGAGGGGAAGTGAGAAGATATTTTCTATTTTTAATTTCTCTCTATCTCTCTTAGCAGTTTGGTGCATTGTCCAAGAAAGCAAGTCCAAGCTTCTAAAATAGGTAGAATAATCCAGATATAAGTTTTTAGAAGTTCTCAGCTTCTCTAGCCAGGGACAATTTTTGAAAATGTGCCACATATAGCAAGAATAATGGGACTTTTTCAATGCTAAGCTCTTCTGAAAAAGTTTTACACCCTTAATCTTCTAGCTAGAAACAATGCCTTCAGCCTGCAAAAAAAGGCAAGAAAGGTCCTCTGACTTTTTATCTCTACCCTGGTCTTTCCAGAAGGGTAAAAACTGAGCTAGCTCTAAAAGCTCCACAAATTTGGGCATTTCATCAAAACTCCAGTAAGAGAAAGTATTAAGCAAAACCAAAATTCCCCACACCAAGAATCTTAAAGGGATTATTTCAAAGAGATTGAAAACAGGTCAAAACTCTTGGAAAGAATTTTTCATCAGTTTGCTCACTACAATAGACACTGAAATGCTCCATTTTCTCCTCTAGCCTATGCTTCCTTGATAAAACATCTCTGTGCATCTACCAGCACATAGCATGGAAGTCACACAGCTGTAAAGCATCCTGGGAAAAGCAGTCAGTTAGGGCTCTCACCCGGCTGGGGAAAAGCCACACTATTTGTGAAGGACCACCTAGTTCAGGATAGAGTAAACCAGGCTTGGAGTAATGATAGTAATTTTTTCTGCATGGCCTACACAATAAGTGGTTTTGGGTTTTTTTCGATTTTACCCACCCCAAAAAAACAAGTTGACATTTTCTGCAGCAGCCATATCCTCTTCCCTTTCTACCTTTCAGCTATCGGAAAACAGTTTCAGCTCACAAGCCTTAGCACTGCCTCAATGGGAAATGGCTGGAACTGAAGCAGAAATGGACATCTCCTCACAGAGATACCTCATCTCATTTCCAGTGAGCACTTTCCTTACCAGGGCCACGGAATCCTCCTGATGGGATAGGGACCTACAGGCTCCTGGGGTGACTTGGTGCCATTTGGCACAACTAAAGATTCTCAGACCAGAGAGACAGAGAAAAAGAATGCCAGAAGAATATAATGACCACATATTTGCTGAAGCACTGAAAAACACCTATGAGGGCTTTAAAGCAGGCAAGTAGTAATTGGCAATGGTTTTGCTCAAACAAAACCACATACAAACCCTTCATTTTCTCACAGAGCTGCCTATCAGTCTCATACAGGACTCTAGAAAGAGACAGATTTGAAGAAACGGAAGTTAGGGATGGGAAAGGAGAAGCCAGTGACCCAAATACCCACACTGATGGAAAACAAGAGACTGGGAAGGTGGGGAAGTCTCAGTATAGAAAAGCTCATGAAGGATGCTCCATCCACCTACAGCAGGGGAAAAATAGGTTTTGGTGGTTTAGGAATTCATTCCAAAGCATCCTTTCAGGGCCTGATTCATCACTTAAGTCAATTCAACCATGTTAAGTGCAGAATCATATAGCAGAAAATAAAACAGTTACTTATGGCTTTGTAAGACTGAAAGAGAGCATCAGGCTTCCTTTACCTGTATAAACTTTTATCTACGTTTCTCCGAGAAAGTCACAAACTGAAATATTAACCAGTCTTTCCTTAAGAAGAAAAGACATTTATAACTTAAAAATCCTGACCTATTTAGCTTCCAGCATCCAGTACTAACATCTACAAAGGTTCTGACAGTCAAAAAACAACTCAATGCTACCACGTACCTCTTCCATAGCAAATAATTTCAAACATGGGTCATGCTGTACTCCAGACTCCAGTCTAGAGCAGAAATGAGCTTGTAGAGCCATTAAAATGCCAATGACCTGCCACTGAAATGCTAAATGTGCCACTATAACTACCAGGGGCATAACTTTCTATTTTGTGAGTGAAACACCAATATAGAAATATTTTGAGAAACCAGCTGGGGGCTATTGAAATGCCAAAGTCTAATCAAGGTAAAAAAGCATCCACAGTGTTGTGGTCATGGGCTGACTGCAAGTTTCTCTGCTGCAAACCAAAATCAGAAACGTTCTGTGATAAAGAAGAATAGAGATCTCATCTTTGAGAGTAACTTTTGGAAAGCAATGACTGCTGATAAGAGCCAATTCTTCCTACTTCATAAGTGAAAAGTAAAATATCTGGTTAAATATACATGCACACACACTCAGCATAAAAAATATTCCAATTTCTTATTTACAAGCACTGGGCATAATTTCTATTATAAATCAGACCTTTATAAATGTAGAATTGCAGAGTCCTGATAGGAACACCAGCAAGCAGCTTGACTTAGAAGATTTCAAATGAACCAAATCATGGCACTCAGATCGTATTAAAGCAATTTTTCTATGGAAAATTGAGTTTGCTATTCTCAAGCTCTGCTGTAATAAAACGCCATATACTATATTTGTATGTCAGCTGATTCCAGGGACTGATTTGCTCTATATGTTTGCAATTATTTGGTAAGGATATAACAGTGACATAACTCTATGAGTACACAGGGTAAACTTACCTCTTAAAGAGCAACACTTAAAGTGTTGTTCTTTTCCTATTAATCCTACATGAACTTTAAGTAATTTATGGTTACTTAAAGTTTTAGAATTCCAAAAATTCTTTGTAGAGTGAACAAGATGCTAAATCTCCATTAAAAAAAAAACACACAAAACCCCTGTTCTTAACCCAGAGAGACAGCACTGTTGATTAATAAACAAATTTTCCATCATGTCATCTTTGAAGATAGTTAAGGAAAACTCTCTTAAGAAACATACTTTTGAAATATTACTGATGCCTGAATTTCTTTGATTTCCCTCGCTCTCCTTTCACTGCTTCCACTCCATAAAAGCTTCTTTGCATGTTTCAGAAACTGTCTTATTAAGGAAAAAAAAAGAAAAAAGAAAAAAAGACATCAAGCTGCTAAGTAAATCTGTCCCTTTCACTAAAATTACAATTAACAAGCTATGGGACTGAAATCTGTCCCTAAGGCAGACGCATGAGCCCAACAAAGTTAACTGGAATAGCTACTGTTGACCTCAAAAGCTCCAGAATTTGGCCCACTGCAAACTTTACAAGAATTATTTAAGAAGTCAAGTAAGTCACTAGACACCCATCCAAAAATCAACCATGCTATTCAAGGTTTACTCATACTATATCTTTTAGAGAATATGAGAACAACATTAGCTATTCTTAGATTGGGAATTTTTATGGCTCCAATAGTACCACCTTATGCAAAGCCAACTATTAACAAAAGAGCATTAAATATTTAGACAGCTTTGCTGGCTTGCAAAATAAGCCAAAATTAGTGCCTCACAGTATTGCATTCCACTAAGATATTATTTTAAAGGTCACTATGCATAGCGGCAACCCCTACATCTGGTATGCAGGCAAGTCATATATTCAGTTTGGTGGAAGAACAAGCAGTTTTGGCCACTGACATGTGAATTTAAGTTCTGGAATCTGAAACTCCCTCTTGAATTACTCAATTGTTTACCCTCCTCTTTGCCATCTTCCTTAAATCCTGGCAGACACGAAGCATCTGCCAGGAGATTATGCTGAAATTAGCAGGCAAGTCCCATGGAGGAGCTAGCTCTCTCATCTACAATGGCTCCAGCTACACAATACAACCACCGCCTTCGCCAGCTTTATTTGTTCATCAGCCAAACAAGAATATGCAGTCTGATTAGAGGTTGCTTTATAAGTGAGTGTCAAAGTATAACTTTTGCCTTCCAGACAGACACAGATTACTTATTAGCATTATTTCTCTCAAAAAAAAACTATCTTCTCTAGGAAATAATCTCTCTTCACTTCAGAGAGTTTACATGCAGCTTTCCAGGATGTCTCTAAAGTGCAAGCAAACTATTTACATTCCTGCCATATGTCTATCAATATCCTGCAGCTCTCCATCTAATTTACAATTAGATACCAAACTTCTGCTTGCATAACCATTTGCATGCTTCCCTAACTGCATGTTTTTAACACAGATAAGTAGATTTTATTTTTTTTTTTATTTTTTAAATTGGGCCTAATTCTTTCCTCTCCCAAAACTCATATAAGTCCACCATAATTTTCATATTTTAAGCAGTCAATACCCTGGGACAGGTCATTAGATTATGTCACACCCTACTTCTTTCTGAACAAACTGGTAAGACACAAGCTACACAGCAAGAAAGACAGCCCTCATCCATAAGACACTAAGTTAAGTTGTGGTTTCAGAGGTCTACAGACACAATAGACATCAAAACTTCAGTTCTGTACTCATCCACATGCCTGCTTCTTAAGTTCAGGCATGTGTTATGAGCTGACCAACTAAATGCAACAGCAGCACTCCTCAATTAGAGCCATGCATTAACAAACCTACCCCACTGCAATAGGGCCTGCACTTCCACTGCCTCTGTGGCACTTCTGGATATAGATTCAATACTTAGGCTCCAAATTCCCCAAATAGAAACCTTTTTATAGCTCAAAGTCAAGATATAACTAAGCCAACATGTAAACTCATGAATGCATTTGGGTGTAGGCTGAAAGGCGCTTGCAGCATAGATGAGCAAGTTTTTAACTCACACAGTATCCCTCAGCATTACCTTGCAATTTTCATGCAAAGGAGGATGCATTTCTGCAAGGCCTGGGAAAAACCTCAGCATATTTGTCTCAGAGATGTATGGCTGACAGGTTTTTTTTCAGGGCTCCAGGGGAAAGCAGGGGAAAAATTAATTTCCTAATCCAAAGAAAAGACTTGGAGATTTTTTTTTTCCGTAACCTGAACTAGAATTTCAATTAAATATAGTTATCAGAAAAAAAGGTAATAAAGTTTTCTTTCTGGTGAAACAATATTCTAGAAAGCCATTTTATGTTACTTAAAATAAGTTACATTTAATGAAAAGAAAAATACTCGCTTTTCCCTTTTCTTATTAAAACAGAGCAAGAATTACAGTACTAAATGAAAGTCATTTTACACTAAAAAAAAAGAATTATCAATTCTGCAAATATCAAGACGACATCCTGACATTTTCCAAATTATTTTTGTCTTACATCCACTCAAAAGAAAATGCCATTAAAATTGACAAGGTTTAACAAGCAATTTTGTTTTGAAGAAACAGCCCTCTCCAAGAGAAAATGGATTGAATGGAATCTTTGGGGTTTTTTTTTTCCTGTTTTGATCACTAGCTAATTATTCAAAGGCATTGGAGTTCTCTGATTCTGGACATATGACATGGATTATAGTGGAACCAGCTGGAGATTAGATTTCTAAGTCACATATGGAGCTCATGACCCTCTTTATGAATCATCACGCCATTTGTTTAATATTTAATGCAACTCTTAGTTACACTGAAGAAAACACTGAACAACGGGGGCCCATAAAATTAAAATCATACAGCAGAATCACAGTTACTTGTAAATCCTCCCTTCTTTGGGAGTTCATCACAAATCTGTCTGATCTAGGTTCATTAAGTTTATTTTTTCACTCCTGAGATGGTATGATATGATGGAACACTAAAATTTCATATAAACATCTCCGATTACAGCTTGTGAGCCTCAAGAGATCCAGTCTTGCCTTTCATGCAAACCTAGGCATAGTAATATCTTGAGATTAAAAAGAACTATTTCTGAGCACGTTAATCTACTGAAGTCTTAAGAAGAGTGGGAAATTAAAACTCTGCAGCTCTAGATAAAATTTTACTATCTTAAGTGCATAGACCATGGTCCATGGAAAAGTAACTGTCTTGGTTGCAATCGCTTTCCCTGGCTCCTTAACTCATCAACTTGAAAAATAAATTTGGAAAACTATCAGGAGATACCTATGGATCTTAATGAACACAAACCACAGTCAGGGACATTTTAGCCTTCTATTTTGCCAAAGCAAAAAGAAATTCAGTTTTTCTAAATGCATTTGCACAGCTTCTAAAAATTATCATTGTGTTAAATGCTACTGAGTTGCGCAAGCAGTTTAAAGCTCCCCCCTGCCTTCTCATCCGAGCAAGGTCAGAAAAGTCAATCCAAAACCCAGCTCCCATCCTGTCAACCTGAATCTGTCTTTTGTTCAGAGACCTGTTTCTACTCAATAGGAAGACATGTCTCGCCTCCAATTGCCTTTCAGGACAAAGCACAGATTTGTGTCCAATCCCTGACAGACATCCAACAAGCAAAAGGTCTTTACAGACATGTTATTTTCTGATATAACACATCCCTCTGCCTTCCCTTTTGGGCCCATCAGTGTTACTCACTCCAGCTTAACCTCATAACACCCACTAATCACATACCTCCTTGCCCCTAGATGTCTATTTTGCCCTGGAATTAGTCGATACAACATTACTCAAGTCATGTAAGTCTTGCGTGGCTCACTGCTAAGAATTCAGCATCTGTCAATGTGATCATTTAAAAGTCCCTTTTAATAAGGACTGGTTGAGTGGATCCAGTGTTAGAATATTGTGAAGATTATTGTATTCGCTCAAAAGAGGTGCTCCAGGCAAGTCTCAAAGCGTTGCTCACCTTATGCCAGGCAGAGTTAGGTCTGCAGCTGGAAGATGTTGCCAACCATGCCAACTTGAAAGATGCTGCTGCTGCTCCTTAGCTGCCACTCTCCTGCCTGTGTGCAGCCAGTGGAAGGGGATGTGCAAGCAGTCCTCATCCACTCTGGCACAGGTTATTGTTGCCCACACTGAAGGCTCCTGAGAATGTCCTTAAGGGCAGATGAAAGGCTTTCATAGCCCTTTTTGCACCTCCACTGTGCTTTTTCATTCCTGTCAAAGCCAACATCCACATGGGCAAAATGGTTTTGCATATTAGCAGAACAGAGCACTGTGCATCTCCAAATGTGCATGTGCCACAAGCAGTTTATACATTTTCCAAGTGAAAAGTATGCTACTGCAGCCCTCACTTCTGCACAGCCTCTCTCTGCCTCAGCACTGAGCATCTGCAGAGCATTTGCCTGGCTCTTGAGGTTACTGTCTCTGCCAGCTTGAACCCATCTGAAAGGGTGGCTGTGGGCACAGGAATCCCAGGTCACCTATCTCCATAAACAGGCAGCAGCTGCAGAGAGGTATCCTCTCCCCTTGGAAACACCAAGTACCTGATCAGTGGAAAAAACAGGCTCCTAAAGAAGATTTTTCTCCTATGAAACAACTTGTTGTGGGCCCCTTTGCCAAATTATGTATGTAAGTATAAACCTCCCAATCCCAGCAACACTGTCCTTGCCATCTCTCCCTGCTTTGCAGTCTGCATAACTATTCCAGCAGCACTTTCTTGTGTGCTCCCCAGCAGAATTAATTAATGTTTGCACAGTACTTTGAAGATGAAAGTACTAAGTGATTGCTAAATATCAGGCCAGATTCCTAGCTGGTTTAAAAAAATGACATTTGCAGCATCTGGCATCTGGGCCCACGATCAACCTGTCTCATTGGAGAGACTCTGTAGAGAATGTGAAGAAAAAAGAATTACAGAAAAGAAAACAAAATTAGAAAAAGAACATATAAAAGAATGCAGCAAAACAGACTGAAGTAATAGCCTTCACACTCCTCCCAGAGTCCCTACTTCTGCAGGTAAAGAGTACAAATCTGTAGAGCCATGACACCATTCTCCTCCAAACCTCCTTAAAACTCACCTTTGCTGAGAAGCCTACAAATCATTCAGCACTGATTAGCCAGCTGATGTACTGTGACTTCTGCACACTGCACTTACCATAACTATCCTGCCTTTAATGCTGGCCCACCCCATCTGTTTACTCAATGTGCTGCTTTTTCCTATCCTCTACCTTAAGCATTTGAAGGTCATTTTTCTTATATATAGCTGTCAGGCCCAGCCCAGGGATATACAGATGCCAACGACATGTCTTTCCAATCTTTTACAGGCTCTGTATAATATGGATGTGCAAAAGTCAGTCTCAAAGGATAAGCCTCAATAGGTTTAGATCCACTTACTGAGATGTGTGTGTTCCTGTATAAAACCATTGATCACGGAAAGCAACCCAGGAGGTTTAACTCATACACGTTATACGTAAAGCGGTTGTGTACCTTTCCAAAAGGCACTGTGCTGTTGCAGTTTAAGGGCTAAACTTACTGCTTATACTAGATTTTTTTTTTATTTTATAGCAGGAATTGCTATTAAAATTGCACACATGTGGTCCAAGAGAACATTTCATCATAAAATCAGTCTGTTACCTGAATAAACTGCAACAGTTAGAAGGGGACACAAAGTGACTGTTTAAATATTATAAAAACTGTCAAGAATGCCTTCCTCTGGGGGCTTGCAATAACACAGCTGGTGCTGAGAGAAGAGGAGGCAACAGAAGACTGCATGCATCTCATGCCGGGGCACCATGGCTGATAGGAGAAGCACCTCCATTGGCTGGATGTGTGCAGGATGAAGCACTAGCAATGAGCAAGATCATCTTACGGTGAGGTATTAGAATGAGTCACCTCACTGACTGCAAAGGGACCAATGCTGCATGGCTTGGATCCAGCCAAATCTCTCATCACATCTACATGATCTAGGAGTCAAACTCAGATTCACTTCAAAACACACCACTCCAGTTATTTCAGTACAAAGCCATGCATGCAGAGGGTGTCAATACTCTTTCCACTGCCTCGCTAGACCTTATGTTTTCAACTCCTTAACTAAATCAGTTGCATGAGCTATTCACAGACATACAAGAGGAAAGCCCTCTAGCCTCTTCCCAGTACAGCAGCAAAACTACTCACTTGAATGCCTAAAATAGTACTTGACTTTTAGGTATTGAAATGAAAATGTTACACCAAAAATACGTTCTCATGCTGTGAGACTCCAGTGAATGTTACAAATCCCAAGGATGCTGCCTTTGCAACAAGCTTTTTTAAAAAAGAAACTCATCGGTAAAACCAAGGATAAATTTGGGCCAGCAACCTTAAGGTTTTCAACTGCACTCCCTCAGTGCAGCAGTACTGCTCAAAACATGAGAAGATGCTCCTACCTACCCAAACACAGGGAGTCTGCTCATATACGCACACTGCCAGTAGCAGAGAGTCATGAATGCAACCACATGGGTTAACTTGCAAGCCTCAAGCCTTGGGCACAGCTGGGTATTTCCCCATCTGGCTGCAGATATTTCTCATCCTTCCAGTCTGTTTTGTGCTCCTGCTTTCCAACAGAAGCCTCTCTCCACTGAGAAACATCCCTTCCGCCTCTTCGGTATGACTTAGGCTGATGCTTTGCACTCATAGCCTTTAATCTCTAGAGAACTGGGATGAGATTTTCAAAAGCACTTAGTGTTGACCTACCTCTGCTCCAAATCAGTCTGATCATATTAGGTTAACTATATTTAAGTTTGGCCATGTATATTTTGTCATAATAAACTTACCTCAAAGGAATGCTGCTGCTTTAAAACAAGATTACTAGACCTGTGACTATACTTATGCATCTCAATCAGGAATCTGATTTTCCAGTTACAGTTCTGTGGAATTATTTTGAAGCATATTGAATATTTAGTACTAGCAGAACAGAGGTCAATGCAATTACATCCTGTATCTTAAAACTAAACAGTCCCCTCTAAATTCAATGCTAAAGAAGTGCTGCACTAGAGACCGTAAAGCTTAAAACTCAAAAAACTAATGCATAAAATCCATAGAAATCTCAAGCCAGCCAAAATGTGCTTCCTTCCCTCCCCCAGCATCTGTGACCACCTCTGAACAACCAAGACCCAGTATAGGACTTCATCTTTTACCTCATCTCTTTTTTTCTTTCTTTCTTTAAATGCTAGTCAGAGAGTGTTTCTCAAGAGGCCAAGAAGCCTCTGTCAGATGTCACCAGCTCTTTTCCAACACACAAATACTGGACAACCACTTCTCAACTTAGTCCATATGTCACCTCCAGAAAGACCAGAGTAATAACTGGAATGTTTTGGCCATGAAGCTCATACAACATAGGACTAAATGTATCTTTACAGACCTGTTTTTTGTTAGGGTTGCTTCTTTTTAATTAGTATGTTGAACCTGCTTTTGCTGCATTTTCTCTTTTGATATATATATATTTAACTGAATCCATAATTAGCCTATCTAAATGATTGACAGCGAAGGTGAAGGAACAGCCTGTTAGTCTTGACTGCTGGAGTAATGAATAGAGAAACTGACATGTTAAATTTCTTCACCTCCAATTGGAATTCCAAATTATAGACTTCTTTTACATTATCATAATACCAAGTTCATCTTAAAAATAGAATGATTCCTCGGGGGTGTATTTATAATGAAAAAATACATATCTAATGCTGTACTTAGCATATCTTCATATTTTAATATAATTGGATTGATTGTTCCAATTTTGCTCTTATTTTTGGAAATTAAAAAGCAGAATCAGATCATCTTGTGTTTTTCAAAGGGTCCATCATTTTGCTTCCATAGGACATTCTCAAACTTTGAAAAGCTGTCTGTAATTTAACGTATCCTCCTGTTCTCCTTACAGCTACTTGGCAGGTTTCATCTTCTCAGCTTGGCCAAGGGCCACTTTATCAGAGTCTCTACAAACTTTGCAGGGAGTAGAAACGAGATCTGATGAAGTCTATGAAACTGAAGTTTCTACCCCATAAAAACCCCTTAATTCGGCCTTCATCCCTAAGCAAACAAGTCCTGTGAAACAAATCATTGAGTTCAAATTAATCAGTTTGTGTGAGAGCAAACACAACCCATCAATAAAAGCAAAGCAATAAACCACAGGGAAATGCCTCCAAGCCAGACACAGTGCATTTAAACTCTCCAATTTATTTTGCATGGAAGGGAGTGAAGAGTCCTTAAAACTTTCAACTAAATGAGACTTAATTCAAATTATGCTGTTACTAAACCTCCAGGCCCAGCTTCTAATAGTGGTGCAATTGTCTGTGGAACTGCATCATGGGATGACAAGAGAAGTGGGCTGCTGTGGAAGGGGTAGATACAGTCACTCTGACCATTGGTCCTCTCCTCCATCCCAAGGTAAACCCAGGCAACAAATCCCTTGATCTGCTCAAACATCTTGGTAGCATCTGGGGTGGTTGCTAAAGTTACAGTGGAGCAGGGTCAAAGGGAGATACCTCAGCCACAGTGCTTTCCATCTTCTATACCTTTAATATACACAGCCCTGTCAGCAATGCTGCTTCTTACTGACTTACTGGAAAAAAAAAAAACAGCCTCAAGCCATCTGCACAAGGAATTCCCTTAGAGCTCAGTTAAATGCTGCTTGCCTTCAGTTACATTGGTGTGCCTCAATCTTATGAAATATTTTCAATTTCCAGAACAAATTTGACACAGGGAAAGAGGAAGGGACAGGGAAGAACAATACATTTCTAATAGAAATTGGCACCATTTCAGATTTCTTTCACCTCAGCAAAAAATCCTCAAGACATAAATACATGTATCTTGTTAAGTTAGGAGGATCTCCTAGCAGTGCAATTAGCTTTTATAGGAAATAAGGACATGTACTGTCTTGAGAACAGAATCTCGAGCATATATAAGCATGTAATACTGGGCACACCTCAAATGAAGGAAAGCATTTTTATTCACAGCGCTGACATTGAAAAAGTGATGGTTTAAATGCTATATCAGTACTGTATCCAAAGGGACCTGAGTACCCCCTCTCAAGGAGCACGCCCTTGCATCAACTCCTGCAACTGCTATTTCACTGCTGAAGGAGAAGTGCTGCTGTGGAATGTCACCTGCAAGGAAGGAGGCAGCAAGACCCACAATGCTGCAACAACATCATTAATGAGCTGTGCAGCAGTCCCATCCCATCCCTACATACTAGAGGTCTGGAGCTCACCCTTTGCTTTGCAGCCCTACTCGGTAGGACATATGTAGATATACCTGCACATTGCCTACTGCACTGTGGATTAGGCAAAAGCAGCTTTGTTTTATTTCAGTTACTGCGGGGTTGGTACATTGTAACACTTATCAATCAGTAGGATGGTCTTCATTAGTCTGTTCCCCCTCATTTAACATGACTATACGCCATTGCCAAACAGATTATACTGACTATTCCATTAATATCCTGTGTTCAGCAAACGGGGAGGAAATTTTATTATTCTGGTAACTGTTTAATGTTTGCCACCAGACACACAAGGCAAATGTGTCCAGGAAATGCTTACTTGCCCAGTGTCACCCTATTCATTTGCAGGGAAGCCACAAGAACTAACTGCAAAGAAAGCAGAACCACTGCACAGAGTAAGAAGAAAATAAGCTAATAAATACTGCCGTCACCATATCCTAGTATGCAAAGCAATGTTTTATTACACGCTTTAAAATTAATACATGCTGTTTTGTTGGCATCAACACACACTCAAAAGGCCTGATCCTTCACACTCCACAAAGCCTACACATCAACAAAATCAAATCCCACCATTGGCACTTCATCACTCTCATGGAGGCACA
Source organism: Melopsittacus undulatus (assembly GCF_012275295.1). NCBI lineage: Eukaryota > Metazoa > Chordata > Aves > Psittaciformes > Psittaculidae > Melopsittacus > Melopsittacus undulatus. The sequence goes on from NC_047533.1 coordinate 57,877,670, forward strand.
CAATGAAGCACCTAAGCCTCCACCATTCATGCACAGCCAATATTAAAAGTGGTATGAGGCATTTTTTTTTCCTGTCAAGAACAGTTTCCTCATTTGGCTCCCAGAAGCCATGTTTAATTTCCCTACAACAGTTTTTCCCTGTCTCCTGTTTCACGTAATATAAGGCCTCAACCATGTTACTGGTCTTAGTTTAAACAAACACAACCCAACAATGAGAAATACACACACACACACAAAATAAAATAGCCATCTTGAAAAAAACCTTGACCCTAGTATTTGGATTGCAGCCTTTATGTTTCCTGTTGGCTTCTTCTGTAACCCAAGAAGAAGCAGCATTTTCAGAGCACAACTTGCATCATGGATGGGCAAAATCACCTTCAGAGTGTGTCCATGTTACTCAACCAACCAGGAGAACAAGGCTTTTCCTGCAGATACCTGTGGAGAAATGCATCCTCACCAGCTGGCACCCATTTGTGACTTCCGTTCTTTGGGCTGCAGGTGGAGTACAGAATAGCAATGACAACACGCAGATCTACACAATTTCCAGCTTCTCTTTAACCTACTCTGTTTAACATCTGGAACCTCTAATAATTATCATTAAACTGTAAACTGTAAACTACATGGGGAAATGCACACATAAACTCTGGCACATCTGTAGCTTAGCCCCTGGTCTTCAGCTGAGTTCAGCTTTACCATGCAAAGTTCAACCCATTCAATATATACATGCTATAACTGAGCTTTGCAAAATCCGTCAAGCTGCAGTCCTTGGCAACAAAAACAGCCCAAGAGATGTAAGCGCCAATCTGAGAAGATACTCCCCAGGAATTAGATTTTGTAAACAAACATTTCAGCTAATTGCATTCTTGTTCTCAGTGCAGTGAAGGCCCCATTTAGGCAAAGCATTTGTCTACAGAGTTTAGTTTCTTCCATTTAATGAACCCTGATCCTGTCTTAGCCTTGGCTGGTATATCATCAAGATCAACATGAAATGCTAATGGAGAAAGATGCTTAATATCACTTCAAGTGTTTAAGTTACAACTGCAGCTATTAAAGCAAATCCATTTTACCTGTTCCTCCTCTCCAGTGAGACAGATTTAAAAGTTTCCGTGGGGAGAAGCGATTCATAACCGGTTACACAGATCAGAGAAGAAAGTCTTTCACTGTTAATTACAAGCAGCGTTTTCCGAACTGAAGCTGGTCATTTTGCCAGCACAACACATAATTAGTGAGGCTCATTTTATTTTGCCACCTTCACAAATTAGTTCACTTTTTAAAAAGCAATGTGGCTGCCTCCAGCAGCAGGGATAACCACACCAGCCAGCCACAAAAATAAGGCTTCATGCTCCACTTGTCATCCATGGCAGAAAAATCCAACAGGTTTCCCAGTTTTCAGACCCCTTGCTGATTCAATGCAGAGATCAGTGTTGCTCGCTGTGGCATCTGTAACATAAGTTTTTGCAAGGCACCATGTAAGATGATCACCGCAGTCCCGTGAATCTTAATTTTTCACAGTGAGAAAAGCTTCTTCATTTTCAAACTTTCCCACTGCTAAGCCAAAGCACAGGATATGAAAAAGCCACAGCAACAAGGAGGAGGAGGAAGCTTCCTGCCCCTCATCTCTGCAGAGCAACTGCAGAGGGTCCAGCCCCAATGGCATCAATGGCATCCCTGCTTTGGGTCATCACAGAAATAGCAGGAGGGGATGATGCATTATAGGAGATGCTGGTCTTCACTCACCGAGAGAGAACACTCCCAGACACCATCTGCATTTTAAAACAGGACTGCTTCTTTCTTCCCATGGCTCAGATATCCCCTCAACTTCTTTGAGGAGCAAATCTTTGTGGCAGAGGCTTCCAGTGTGCACACCTGCCAAGATCCTGGTTTTGAACTAGGCACCCAAAATACCGACTGGAGCCCCCAGCACTTGCTAGACAGAGCATGCTGCTTGCAGCTATCATTGGAAATGCTGAAGTTATCCTTATGCAGATTTTAAAGGCCACTGTTTATGCATGTAAGTTCTGAAGGGCATTAGCAGCATCACTGACACACACTGACAGCCAGCCCAGCTCCGGGAAGGGAATAAGCAGCAGCGACTGCCTGAATAATTGATGTGCTTTTACTCTGCCCCATGGCCCTGTTATTACATTGCTCACTCTCTTCAACTGCCTGTGGTTTCTAAATTAATTAGAAATCTTAATGTCATGGCCAGCCAGTTTAAAAAAAAAAAAAAGGACACCAAGAACAAAAGAAGAGAGTGCTTCTCGTGCCCTTGAGCCTTGGGATATCTCACTTTGGCCTGGCCAAGCAGGTAATAAAAGGACAGCTTCAGTTTCTGAAGCTTAGACCCTATTTACTGATGCTAACAGCTGCCCACCATGAAATCCATTCCACCTGCAGAAAACCCCTATTTCATAGGGGTGAATACTTCCATTAAGGTCACTTCTCCCACAAGCTGGGGCAAAGCCTTTCCCAAGGGGATAGCATGCGTGCAGACCACCTAGCCTCTCATCAATACAATGAAATACATCTGATACATTCCTAGCCCAGCCATTGCAACCTAGTATCATGCAGTAGCGAATGAAAGGATGACCCTGAAGTCTGGAGAAATTACAGTCAACAGAACTAAATTACTCTTTGGGATCTCTTTCACAAGCTGAAAAAAAGTTGCACACAACCACTTCACCTTAGAGAATAGGAAAAGCTGATAAATATGACATATTAACCAAATATAAGAGTGGCCATTTTTTGCTACACATATACCCTCAAATTCTTACAATAAGGGATATGCTTAAATTTTAGAGCAATGTCTGTAACTTTTAAGAAACCCAGTGGGAATAATTCCCCTGTTTGAACCACATTGCATTAAAGTGTGGGTAGTTTCGTTTCAAGTCCTTGGAAAGCACTTAGCCATGATAAATCCAGAGGTACTTTTACTTTCTTACTTAAAAAAGAAATACTGTTTTTTTTAAAACAAAAATCTCTTTGCAACTGTACCAAAAGCATAAATAAACACAGTTGGATTCATTGAGATAATTTAAAATTGCACAGGTAACTGAGACTCCTATTTCACCTTCTTATACAGAGCAGTGAAATAACAATGAAACTCAACATTGCAGCACAGTGCTTCTTTGGCATCATACTGTAATCTCTAGGATGCTGAGGGGTAGAAAAGTATAAACCTACTCCATTATTCACCTTGGGAAATTCATGATTTTTAAGAAATCGTATTTTTCAATCTTTTTGACAGGACCAACTCAACTTATACTCAAAGCAATATTTGACTCCCCAGTAAAGTTATCCTACCTCTGCCATACATTTTAAGTGCCCAAACATGAGAGTCCCAGGGCAGAGATGAGATGGTGATGGCGACACAAGACTTTACAGAGTATTAAAAGACGCCATAAATTCAACAAAATGAATCCCACTTGTTAGCACAAATGGAAGGTAATTCAAAACACTGTGAGCCCAAACTACAGGAAACTGTGGTCCTCTTAAAAACTTAAGGCATTTTGATCAAGTATTTCTTTGCTCCCAGAATTTCTCCCTTTATCTGCTATTTTGACTCTCCTATCATAATTTTGCATTAAATTGATACATGCACAGACCACCACAAAAAATAAAATCACAGAAGAACCAAAGCAAGTTGCAAATTTAAGCCCTCTCAGTGTATTTCCACATCCTTCCTGAGAACTGTGGTGGAACTTCCATTTGTGGGGTGGGAAGATGGGCTTCCAGCAAATTATAATGCTGATATATGAAGAAGGCAGCATTGGTCTACCCAATGATTTGTTTGCATTTGTCATCTTGGTTTACACACTGTCTTTAAAATGCACATGCTAATCATCCGCAGTATGGCACCACAGATGTAGAGAACACATGTCACTCACATGCATTTTTCAACCCCAATCAATGAAATGTACTGTCTTCTAAGAACATGTTACATGTTCACACAAAAGCTTTCCTGACCCCTGCAACATCCCCTACCTGTATCTTTTACATCTGTGTTTTAAATCTCACTATGCCTGCTTTGCTACACTCAAATGTACAGTCCTTCACATTATGTATTTCCTTTCATAGTCCATCCTGTGATATCCATATACATCTTTTCTCACTTTGAAGTTATTACATTAAATATTACAAAAAAAAAAAATGTAAGGCTCAGCTCATGTAGATTCCTCTAGGTTATCCACAGTAATAATGAAGCCACAAACAGCCTTTAAGGCAGATGTGGGGTCCTGATCCCTCTTACGGATCACCATACAGCTGCAAGGATGTACCAGCTGAAGCAGGACTGCCTTCAGCATGACCATGCCCTCCTTGCCTAAATTCTGCACCATTTGTTTCCAGAAAGAAGCAAAGTGCAAAACCACAGAAGGTCCCACAGGGGTGCTCACCTCTCAGCCTTGAAAAAAAAAGGAGGAAGAAACTACAGGAGACGGGAGCAGTACAGAGAGCACTGCTTTCTTTCCTTGCTGCTTTTTGGAGCCTAGTCTTTCAAGATGCAGCCCCTGGCAAAGTGGCTCATGAAAGTTTGATGAACAGCATTTTGTTTAACACTGGCAACTGAGCCACAGCCCTGTTGAGCTGCATTGCCCAAGCAAAATGTCATGACCCAAGAGGATCAAGAAACTTGATTGCAAGGAGCAGGCGAGCAGGTAGCATAGGAGCTCATGACCTCTGAGGCAGGGTGCACTAACCAACAAGCTACTATGGAACTGAAACATGAGGAGGCTGCTGTAACACTGATAAACACTGAACTTCCTTCAGTACTTGCCCACCTGCTGCAAGGCAGCGCTAAGCCATTTTGCAAATGGAGGGAAGTCTACAGCTTTTTCCACTGGCACACATAAACCTTGATTTTCTTTTTCCCCTCTTTTACCTTTTTCACTTCTACATGCACTGAAAAACTCACAGTGTGTTATTCCCTAACATTTTGCTCCAGCATTTTTATGTTCTGCTGCTTCTGTTCCCCTGCTCCCTTTCCATGAAGGAATATTCTCAAAAACAACCATGTCTGAGTAACTGAAAATACACAAACATCCATATGCAGAAATGGTGCTGTAGGCTCACACAGTGTCATCAGGTTTAGCAGTTTAATATTTTAGCATAGCTAACAAATGAGGCTAGACTATATGGTCCGGTAATTACCTTTTCTTGTTCTTCAGGTGCTAAAAATCCACACGCTATTTTTTGCAGAGTACTGAATTCAGCATTTCTGGAAACAAAGAGAAAAAGAAAAAACTTAAAAAACATTTATACTTGCCCCTGAGGACTTACTAGGCAGTCATGAACTTTCTGCTACACATGCGCTTGAGGATACAGCAATGAAAACCTGGTTTTGATCAACAGATCTGAGTTTTAAAAGCCTGCAAGAATTTTTAATCTCTATGAAGCACATCTCTGTATGGGGAGACAGAACTAGCACATAGCTAACAATGGTTGGATGAAAAATCAGTGGAAGCTATGACTGCCAACTATAAAGAAACCTCACCTTAGAGACAGAAGTAGTCATCAAACAAATGTGAAGGTACATGAGCATCTTCTTCACCATAAGAGACTCTAATGTGATCTGGAAAAACTACTGTTATACTAAAGGATTTACCAGAGGTTTTTAAAGGTTGCTGCACCAGAATAATAAAGAAACACCTACTTTGAAAAGAATGTAAAATAAATTAGGATTGCAAGGTTGTTCATTCCTATTGCTCAGCAGTTACACCTTAAATTTCCTCTGTCCCCTTACATCTTCAGTATTTTCTTCTAACTATAGTGTTAGATGCTAAATGTAATTGGGAAAAACATGAAATGCATAGATATTTGTCTGCCTCCTGGAATTGCTGGTTTTCTTAGGATTAAATACACATAAAAAATTGTTCCTCACAGTTGGGATTTCTACAGATAGAACTTTGGTGGAATCAGTTTTGTCTGAGTGAAGATGGGTGGAACAGGACTTTGGAACCATGGCCAACCCTAATTAAACATTTAGAAAATAGAATTTAAAAAAATAAAATTCAAGGGAAATAGCAATGAGTCCTCTTGCCTGAATTTTGCTCTGAAGTTTAATTACAAACACAGATTATTTTCTGCAACCTATAGGGGAGAACACAGGTCATTTCATTTGGAAGAACTGTATTAAAAATTATAAAGCCTGATTAAAATAAGATTCAGTGTTAAACTGGGGACAGTTGCTTCACTTGCAGCAGTGGGCTTCTCCCTAGGCCTCTCCCAGATGGGGCTTCAGCACAGTTTCCCTATACTGCTGTGGTTCCATAGCATCCCTGGACCATCCTATATCTTAAAAACTTTGCAGAGCCAAAAAGTGGTCCTAGGCTCTGGTTTCACAGCTCAGCTGATCCATAATGGTCCTACTTTAATCTTTGATGGCAAGAAAGGAAAGTTTCACCCCAGCCTCTGTGCACTCCTTGGCACATACTCCCTTCAGAGTATGAAAAGAAGGAGGCTGAGGTATTGGTCCCCAACACATAATTCATCTTATTTATGTACTAAAAGAGCAATCACTTGCATTCAGTAACCTTTGGAGTCAGACGAGTAAATTAAAACTTAAAACAAGGCTTGAGAGTCCAGCACACATGGTGCTTTTTGAGTGATTTCTCTGTAATAGGCAAGTATGGATGTTCTGGAAGAAAAAGAAACCTATTCCAGGGTGCCTGTCAGCAGAATTGCCTCTGTACCAGCTATTATTTCTCACTGTAGAAATGAAAAAGTCTCCAGATGTTAGCTGCTTTCAGCCTTGGATTTTGATCAAATATATACAGTTTCAGTAGGAAAAAAACATTTTTACAAGTGCAGAGCAGACTAGGCAACACCTCATGAGGGCATCCATATACTTTATTTCTAGGAAAAATGCCATTTGTTTAGACTAATCTACCTTCCTCCAAGAAGCTTTTGGAGAATAACTGTGTTCTGATGGCAGCAATATAGAGCACAGAAATGGTAGTTTGCCTAGTCTGAAGAAGTTAATGTTTGTTACCCCATTACCTTGCAATGGCTTTTTAAATGAAATTAAATCAAGATCTCTGTTTCATTTATGATACCCCAGATTTCACTTCTGCTTGGAGTATAAAGGGCTAGAGATAGCACAACATATAGTGGTTTATGGCTCTTCTGTGCCATTTTAGGATTCAGCATATGCTCTCCTCCCAACTCACCTTTATTTTATCATAATGTGAGTGTACTGACTGGTAAATCTTTCTTTTTTTCTTGTCTTCCCTCACCAAATGCCAAATGTATAACCTTGAGTTGGCCTCTGCCATATGCTATTTCTATGCAGATTTCAAATATAGTTTGGGGAATTCTTGTTCCTATTAAAATAAGAAGGGAACAATACAGGGATTCTTGCACAGCAAAGATCTTGCAAAATACTTGCTAGACAGTCAGTGCTCACTGGCAATGGGTGCACTACAGGAACTATAGCCATTTGATGTTAGCCCTAAAAGATACAATAAACACACTAATGAAAGGGATGCTGCTTTACTTCTGACTCCGGGATAATACAGCAATATAACACCTACCTCGTATACAAGGGAAGACTATTTTAGATTTTTCTACTGATTTCCTCACCACTTGACTAACCCGCTCCTCTCTAAACCCTACAGTACTTCTTCTCAGAAAGCATTTATCACGTCTCATCTAGTTCTGCCCCAGCTGTACTGTGCCTGGACAATCTCGCAAGTGGTTTGACATGAGATGCCAAAGGAGAAGGGAAATCACCTTCTCTCCCTTGCTCCACCTGGAGTTCTATCTATCTGCACTGTTTACCTTGAAATGGATAACATAGATACTTCAACACAGCTCACCTTTACTAATATGACTGCTGGCATTCATATGGTTAAATATCTCCAAACTGTCTTCTATGGTGAGTAATGCATCCACCCAACAGGACAAGGCAATATTGTTGTGCATCAGCAGATGCCAGAAGAAGGGCAATTAATCTACAAATTGGTGTCATGTTGCACCTCCATCCCAAAAAGAAAGCTGTTATTAGGGAGAGCAACAATAAACACTTTCTGCTCAGCAGCAGCAAAGGCTGAGAGAAGGATCCAATAAGATGGGACAGCTCATCCTTAAGCAACTGTCTCCAAAAAGGCAAGCAGTCCAACTTCAGCCAGTAATAATCATGGCAGAGGGACGCCCAGAAAAACCCACAAAGGTTTAAGCAAGAGGCTTGTAAAAAAGCCTTGTTTGCATTAAACATATAGTTTCTGTTCAAGTAGAGGAGTGAGTGCCTGGCATTGTGCTTTTGGAGATGAAAGGCCATACGGATCAGCACAGCACCACTCCTGGGTGTTAGCATCTCTGCATCAGCCCTATGAAACCAAATCAGCAACTTTCACCTACAGTGACTTAATTAACAGGCACGCTACAGGTCTCTCCAAATCCTGCACATTGCCATCCTCCACTACCAGGCTCTTTTGATGAAAGTGATTAAAGCTAACAATTATAATTTAGAGATGTCCCTACAGGCTTTGGCTAGGCTCAGACTTCATTGTTCAGGGAACACAATGCAAAGAAATCACTCTGCCAAAGAACTCCAAGACAAGACAATCAAGGAACAGCAGAAGAAAAGACACAGAGACAAAAAAATAGTTATTCAAGGTCAAACAGCAGGCCACTGACGGAGCTAGAACAAAACGCACCTCCTCCGTAGAGAACTCATGAGGCCATGCTGGTTCTCCATTACTAAGCTGATCAACTAACACACTTTATTTATCAAGCGTCAAAAGCAGATTAAGTAGTTCATAGTGTTACTTGCTGTTCTGTGGTTGATCATGTGTTTCAGTGGTGGCCCTCCAAGCAAAGCTAACCATGACAGCAAAAACGTTACTTTCCCTTTGCCTTCCAAGGAAATGCTTCCTATACTTTTTCGTGCACATTACTGACAAATCAATTTTTTTATTCTTCCATCAATGCTTTCAACAAAGAGTGATTGCTCAAGTGCCCTTCTCCACCTTGCAGTTCCAATTTTTTAAGGAATGGTCAATCTCGATATGCATAATTATAATTGCAAATGGATCGTTTTATCTTGTACTCTTCCATTTTAATGGGATTATATACGGTCAAATCTCTACAGTAACATTTAAAGTCAAAACCTCCTGTGACATTCATATGTGGTTTAGATGTTTAAAAATATTTATATGCAACTAGTGAAATTACAAAAGGTTAGATTTCAAACTACCTGGCCCAGTTATGACACCATAAATCTGACACAGTTTTCACTGATTACTAGTAAAACCTTTCCAAGGCAGTACAATCGGAATGTAATAAATTCCTGCCATATAGCTTATCAGCGAGAGAGTGCTTCTGTTGTGCTTTGTACAGGAAAAGAACAAAGCATGAGTGTGCAAGGTGAATGAAGCTTTTAGTCTTTGCAAACAACTTCAGTGCATAAAATATTAAAAGCAATGCTAAACTAATCTCTGGCAAGAACTGCAGGCAATTCACTGCAACTCGTATTACGAATGTCTTTGGTTTACCATTTAAAAAACATTAGAGTCTACCATTAGGGTTGTGTATCACAGAGCTGTACATTAACCTCTGTAATTTTCCAACATGGTATATTGCAGTAACACAAATTGGGCTATCTGGCAAAAAAAAAAAAAAACTAAGAAAAAAAAACAACAAACCCAAACCCTTAAAAAGATGCATTATTCAAACAGAGCAGACAGCAATGCTCCTCACTCCTTCCTGCCAAAGACAGCAGGAGAAAGTCCAGGCCTCTTTTCCTCAAAGCAAATGGTAAAGTCCCATTAATTTCCCCTTGAACCGACAGATCTGCAGCATCTGGGAAAGGATTCAATCTAAATACATTGCAGACATAACAGATGAATGATCTGGGGGAGAGGGGTCGCCTGCTCCCATTTTAACACTTCTGTATAACAGGAATGGAGCAGGTCATTTCTGTACGCTTGAAAATGCTTCGTGGGCTTTCAGCAGGATTTTCCCTTCAGCATTTTTTGCCTTCTGTTTCCATTTTCTTTTTTGTTCATATGTCTAATGGCTTTAGGATCTGTTGAGCGTACAAAAAAGCTTAAAGCCTACCCTTGATACTTAGTGTTGTAGGGCTCACATGGATGAAATTTTGTTATCCTACAATTAATAAGAAAACATTTACATTTCATTTTTCTGGAACAAACATACTCTTTCCACTAAGGAAACAAACGGCAAGCTAAATTTACACCTACACATTATATGGAAGTTCTCATAGAAAGAAAGACATCTATTCTAGGTACAGAAAATCATAATAAAATGCTCATCATGTTTGCAAATTACTCTAATTTCCAAGATTAAATTTTTCCTCTCATAAATACATCTAGCAACTAAACCAGAAAGATTAATTTGGTTTTGTAACAGTTTTCATTTTTTTTATCTTTTTTTTTCTCAGTATGATGAGAAAGAGACTTTTAAAAAAATGCAAAAAACAGGGAGGAAAATAAAGGAAGAAAAAGAGGACATAGCCCAGCACTAAGCCAGCAACACTCACCTAAGGCGTGTTGCAGTCATGCTTCTGCTCTGCATCATGCAGAACACGCACTTAAACCTCGCCACTTCCCCTACGAGGCCACTGGGATGCTGCTCTCCTTCCTATATAACTACCTGGCTCCCTTCCCTCATTTTCCACTTCTAACATATCAAACAGAACCTCTGAAACTCCAACCAAACCCATACACTCTGCGAAATATATTGAGTTTAAGGAGAAAAAGGTCAGCTTCAACTGGCTCTAGCTCCCAGTTAGCTTAGGTTAAGCAAGACATTTCGTTCCTCTCTTTGGAGCAGAAAGCAGCCATTATTTCAAGCTGGCATCCCAGGGATTTTTTTCCAAGCAATATACTGGTCCCATGTGGTTTTAGAAGCAAGCAACCACACAGCTACGTAAAGCCCAGGCCCTGGTATTGGAAGACTCAGAGGGTTCCCTGCAACAGCAAGGCATTTAATGTGAAAGGAGAAGGGAGCCTGGAGTCCTGCCAAATGTAATGCTGGTTACATGTTCCACAGCAGGATTTCTTCAAGTAGGGGCTATTACACTGGCACACCGCTGACCGAAGTCTTCTGTTTCATGTAAATTCTCACAAAGACCTTAGGAGATAAAACTGATTAATCCTAATTAAAATTAAAATCAAGAAAATGACACAGTCTGTTGAATCGACTTGATGAATCAAAAGCCTCTCTCATTTCTATGTTAATTGTCTTTTTACAAATGTGCAGTACTGTCATACACACAGAATAACGTTTTCCTATTTTTCTTCACTTGGAACATCACAGGCCAGACATTAGAAAGCACCCAGAGAGCCCTCCTGCATTACAGGGCCCCTGCAGAAGTGCCTAAATGGATGCTGAGTTCTTTCTCAGACTTCTCATGTCTTTAATAAAAAAGTCACAGCCTGCAGCAATGCGACAGCCCAGACACTGCAGCTAGGGAGGACCAGCACTGGGCAGCACACAGCACCTCCTGAGCATGCTGAACGGTAAAAGATGCCCCTTAGTATTGGGCAGGGAATATGCAAAGAGTTAAATTCAACCAACATAAACCCACCAAATCCCTGTTCTCCATTCACATGAGTCTGATAACACTTTGATGAAATATCATTGTTTGAGTTTCTTATCAAAAGGCTACTTGCACATAACACTGTACCACGGAGTAAGGACATTTGGGAAAGCAATCAACCTGCAAAAACATTCTTGAAGTGCAGAAATGCAGAAAAGACCCTTTCAAGGACAGTTCAAATTAGGATGTGAGTGATTTAAAGATGAATGAACCAGTACATTGCTAACATCATCTAATTAACAGGTGGGATGCATTTGGCACAGGAGGGTCTTTTTCTTCATATATATAAGCATGCGATACATTAAAAAGATCCACACTCAATTTTTATCCAGTCAAATAGTATGTTGCCTATAGCTGAGGGTGGGGGCAAAGCTAACCTAAGATAAGTAGTAAAGACATACTGGACAAAATCCAGAATCAGCTGCATTACTAGCTTAGACACCATTTATTGTGGTTACATTTTATTATACAGTAGTAAAAAATTACAAGGCAACATCCTGTGTTATTTCCCACTGGGGTAAATGATACAGATGTACTATTAAATCTCAAAACCAGCACCAGTCTGCCAGGCTACATTCCATTTGTGTCTTTATAATGTGTCAATAGGCTGACATTTATACCTTCTGATGGTAAAGCTATTTATGTTATAGACATTTAAATGTGCCATAAAATGCATAGCACTACACAACCCTAGAGCTCTTCCAATCTTTACCAAAACAACAATACGCACAAAGCAAAAATCCCACCAGACACCAGCATCCAAACCTAGGACATATAGGCTCTAGTTTTTCCATGCTAAGTCAATATTATGAGTGTTTTTCAAAATATCCTTACAAAAGAGGGTTAACACAACCTTTCTGCTGCGCATACATTCAACCCATAGTTAGTTTTAATTTAAAAACTTAAATCATAGGCTTCATGATGTGTTCGGTAATGGGAAATGCCCAACCCTCAAGCTGAACTGCAGCAGGCCACCAAGACAACCCTATCCTGACACTTGCAACTAAAACCAGGAGTTGCAAGATGCCTACCCCAGTTCTGCAACTAGTGTCAGCCACAGCTGGGGAGGCACTTATGAAGGTCCACCACAGCTTGCAGCCCAAGGGCATCCTGAGCCATGTAAACATATTGGCAAATGAATGGTCCTACGGGAATCTGACTGAACTTCATGGAGACCAGCTAGAGATGGTCATTGTGAATCACAGACTATATGCAAACTAAGGCATGATCTCATCATAGTCACTGGCACCAAGGGTTTGAGGGACATCAAGTCCAATAATGCTGTGTTAAAATGAGCTTTCTGTGCTTAGCCCTCACCAGTTCCCTTGAAAAGGCCAACCTCATGAGAAATCAAGACAAAATGCTCACAAATCTGCTATTAAATGCTTGTGGGAAATGTCAAGATAAAAACATGGAAACTAGCATACAGTAATTATCTTAGCCTCATCGATGGTCTTCCCTTAATATCATCCCCCAAATTTTGTTAATGTGAAATGAAGTAAATGGCTCTTAGAAATGCAGGGAGGAGAAACAGACTGGGGGACACAGAAATTAATCTTTGTTGCTAGATGGTCACAGTTAAAAAGTCCATCCATGTTCTGATTACAGGGGTAGTGTGAGCCAGAAATAGATTGGGATCACTGGAAGTGATGACTGCGGATTTGTAAACAGCAAAGTACAATGGTTTTGGTCTAAAATCAAGGAAGCCCCAAGGCTGTTGTTGAGGCACTTCTTGTACGTATCAAGTTCCTTAATAATATAAAAGATAAGCAGGTAAAAGCAAAGGAAGAGTTCAAAATTATACAGCTTGGGAGGGCACGCTGAAACGAATGCTACATGCTCCAGTTACTATCCCCTAAGCAACTGGCATGTGAGGATAAGGAAAAGTTGCAAACATGCCATGTCAATAGTTTTCTGCAGGGATCACATCTTGAAACTATTATGGTTGAAATAAGGGCCACTGATACTTCAGGGACTTGCTTAAAAAAAGTCCTTAAAAGAAAATTACCACAGAAAACAAGTTTGTGTTGTTTTTCTTCCAAAAACAATGTCAGAGCATAATGTATTAGAAACACAACTGCATCAGAAATGGCACTAGGACTGCCCATGCTTAAGCTGCAGGCAGGAAAATGCCAGGCTGAGACACTTCATTACAGTGCTTGCAATCAAAGTAAGACAGAAAGTGGCTGCTTCTCCACTCTGACAAGTTTTTAATTGCATCTAGAAATTACCTCCTAATTTAAATTTTATTCTGAGATTGTGTCTAATAGAGGCTGCTCAAGATGAGTTTGTCACACTTTCAAATAATTATTATTAATGTGACACTAACATCCTTCATTGGAGTTTATGCTACCTAAAGTGTCTTTCAAAAAATGTCCTTATCATTAAACTTAGCATTCAATATGACTGAAATGCATAATTATCTTGACCTTTTAATTCCAAGTGGCTCACCAGTCACAGTTCCTCCTTCATAAGTAAGCCCATAATTTTTGCTATTTTGGTGATATTAGTAAACATCTTTACAACTGCAGAGGAATACCTTTCCATTTTAGAGCATGATTAACACACATGCACAACCTTAGATTATATTCATATACAATGCTATTAACAGGCTGCACTGTCTCAAGGCAACGCAATCTGATCTACAAGTCCCAGGATGAACAGATTTTCATCAGCATCTTCCATGACTTTTACATGAGCTTCTACAAGCTCATTTTGTGAACTTTGCAACCTGTCAAGTAAAATGCCACACACAGTCCTGATGCAGTGAAGGTTCATCAACATTGGTGGCACTGGCAAAGCATGGGCTTTGTAAATCCTGTGCTGACAGGATATGAGGTCACCAGGGAAGGAGGGGGTCTTTATAAAGACACTCATGAATTCAACTATCCAATGATCTGATATACAAATGCAGTGAGAATCCCTCTAGAGAAAGATGAAAATGTAAAAAAAGGGGGGTTAAAAAGCCTCCTCCTCCCTCTAATGTATGTAATAAAACTTTCCCAAAAGAAGAGGCTCCAAGGAAAATGCACAGTCATGCCCTGCCTGAATTTTCTCTTGTTATTTGAAGGTGCAAAGCATCCCACAAGTTTTAAAGATCTGTAAATGCAGCTAATCCAGACACTAAAGAATTTCTGTAAATAATTCTGGAAAAAAAGAAGAAAAAATGAAATGTAGCATGAAAAAAATCCATGAGAGAACAAATCTTACCAGTGTCTCTCTATACAGTTAGTATCTTTTTCCTGATAAGTGAAATACATATAAAGACAGGCATATAAAGACATCTCTGGCTACAGCTATTTTGGAACTGACTTCAACCATCTTTGGTTTATTACCCCAGATAGCATGATGTCATCAGAAGACTTTGAACATTTTTTAAGACCTTTTCCAGTTATTCTTAAATTATTAGGTGTGAATATGTGCACGTGTGTGGTATTTCTTTATTTCTGCAACCAAGTGATAAACTGCAGTGCCACAAGATAAATTGCATTCAGTTTACACATTTGACCTCCTCACTTGAACTCTGCCTGCTAATCCATTTCAGCTGGGGCTATTTCTAATATGCCATACTTCCAAACAGCTTTCAAACAGCTGTAGGGGCTTTTCTTGTGTGTGTTTTAACATGGATTTCACATTAAAAATATTTTCTTCTTTGCACCAGAAAGCGGAACAGATTACAAACAGAAAGACCCTGGCTCCTAGCAGCTCCAGCACTGAGTGTTCGACAATGTCCCAAGCCAAAAGTGAGCAAAAATTGCTTTAGGCATGCAGCAAACTTTTCTGATGTGCGGCACTTGCACCTTTAATGGTGTTCCGAACAACATCTGTCACATACCTGCAATCCCATTAAAATCTTCAAGAGCTTTCCTCCTCCATCACTCTGCAAGAGTTTTAATGAAAGTTCAGACACTCGAGCCTGGACTTCATGTGCATCACCCCATCTCATGCAGGTGATGCATCACCCCACCAAACAAAGAGGTCTCCTTATAGACACACAACTAAAACAGATGCTCTGCCACTACCTGCTCAAATCCAGTCAATTTGTATAATCCTCCCTTTTCCGTAAAAATTATGGAAATAATAACAAATGCCTCAACTTGTGTGTTGTGGTATAAAAAGGGTAACCGAGAATCTAATCAACTCTGGTTTTTCCTTTCAGGAAATTTAATTGTTTTAATTGTTGTTTTAATTGTTGTTGATATTAGCTTCCCAGAGGAAGCACATAACTAACTCTCACTAATACACATTTTCTCTGTGTGTTTGAGAAGGTCACTGCTTTTCAACAGCTTTTCATTTTTTCTTTACTTTTTAAATTTTCTTGCTTAGTTTCACCCTAATTTTTTAAAAGACACTGTTTTATTTGCAGTTAGCCAGCATAAGCAAATCATCTCTCAACTACTCACCACAATTTTTCACAGAAAGGACAAGAATAAGTGTTTTAATAACTTGCTTAAATATCCATGACAGAAGAGTTCTTCTATTGCAAAGCTGCCGCTTTCATTTGACACACCTGACCAAATAGCAAAAACACTGTTTTCTCAGCTTCTTCGTGAATCTCAGGCAAGATGGATGCTCCTGGTAGCACTCCTTTTGCATTCAGTTGACAGGTACATTTCCTGAGTATTGCAAAGCATCCAAATGCCCAGTTTAAGCATGTGCTAACTGCACAGATGCTTTAAAATATCAGGATTCACCGGTGCATTCTGCCACAACCATACTTAATACAGGGCTTAAACCTTAGCATTACTGCTGCAGAAGGAAAATAAGCCAGTCCCCTTCTCAGCTTCAGATAATTGAAGAGTCTCAGCAGCATTCAAAAAACTGATGTGGATGAAAATTAAGGATGTGGTGAAGAACTCTATCAGACTGGGATCTTTCTGTATTTTTCCAAAAGAAGTTTGATGGCATCGGATATATAAACATGACTGGCTTAAACAATTAGACCTGCATTTGCTATAGACTCTGCAATCAAATATTCATTCCATTTTGTAATGTCATCAGTAGCCTGTCACAAGCAAAGACAAATTAAAAATGCAGGAAAGCATTCCAGGTAAGCATATTTTTTTAAAAAAGAGTACATATTTAAGTTACAGAGATACTCTGAATGAGATGGCTGTGAGAAAAACTTATTGCAGGAACTGGCAGAGCTCTTGTGTAGTGGTCCCTTGATAACAAATGCATCAACCCCCAGGGTGACAATTCTGTACCCCCTCTAAACCCACATTATAGATACTTCCAATTTCTAGAAAACTGTAGTCATTTGGAGCTAATAGTTAGAATTTTACTATCTTCTAGGCGTATTGGTTTTGGTTGATATTTTTTCCATGAGTCAAAAAAATTATTAGCCACTTCTGAATTAAAAACAAACTAAAGCATTAAGAAAAAGTGCACTTTTCTCAGACACTCCTTTAAAGAAGTTTAACACAAGGAAGCCTCAATGAATAGCACAGTTTTATTCACAGTTGCCTTGGTTTTCTATATAAGAAAGGCATCATCAACTCTTAAAATCATGAGATTTTACTAATGGTTTGATCTGATACAAAGAAGACAGACCTCTAGTAATTGGAACAAAAAAAAATTGTTTCAAATTCCCCTTCTTTTTGCATGAATTGTTACAGAGGTCATTTGGCCAAAAAGCATCAGCTGCTGAACATTACAGAGAAATCTCTGTCTATCCCTGTTCCTGCTGGTGCTTCTTCATTGATATGGAGAAGTATAAACAGAGAAATAGAGATCAAAACATTCTAACAGAGTAAGAATATTGGTTGAAAAGACATCAACCATATGACAAAGGAAGGCTATAATTGTTTAAACAGTATGAAAACAAAAACAAAAGCAGAAATAAAACCAAAACCAACAATAGCCATTTATCAGAATATTAAGAGGCAGTGTGTTTTCATCCAGTATAAGACTAACCAGTAAAAACCCCAAACAGAAAAATGTAGCAATGTTTGTAGACTTAGGACTGGGAAATACCCTTGTCTTGACCAACTGGAATAGCTGGAGAGACACTAATGACCTAAAAATATAAGAATGGGGAAACCCATCACAATTCCCAGATGCCAAACGCTGCTCCATGCCAGACATCTGGGGGAGACTGTAATAGCTGAAGCAAGAACCATCCTGAAAGACAATCTGTATGCATACCTGACCAGCATCACAAGTCATGTTCAACACCCGCAAACTGTGATTTATTAAATATTTGCCAGCTTGGATCTCCTAGAACTTATCAAAGATTTTCACACCTATTCCCACATCTGGAACAAGTGACTTAATTAAGCATCACATTAGGGCAATAAAAATTGTAGGAACTGGCCTGAACTAGGATACCAGCAATACATGATGGCTGATGCATATTTCTCATGTTCATTTTGAAACACTGTAAGAGGTCCTGCTGCCCTTGGTGCTAAGCAAATCCTAAACCGTGGGTAGACCCAGGTGAGAAATGTGAGAAGCTGCTTGCAGAAGCCCTTTGCTCAGTGCCAGCAACACAACGACTCCTTTCTAACTCCTGTCTTCACAGCCTCTAGATTATATCTCTATTATTCACATAGCACAAGCAGAAAAAGCATGGCAAGAAATTTGGGCTAGCAGTGATAAACAAAATGTGTACAAATGGAGTTGCCAGGAAGGTGCATTTTTGCTGAGCAGTGTTGGAGAGATAAATTATAATGAACTGTAACTGCTGCCTATTAAGAGACAGATTTATATGATAGCTAAAGCTTTCATAGTTTATGAAACAACGTCTAATAAAATGGCACAGCTGTGATTTAGTAAGGTGTTTAAATTCATCATTGTATATATTTTGTATTTCAGACTGGTCTTCACTTCCAAGTCACATATTGTCTTTGCCTAATATATGCATCCTTTTTTGTATATGTAATGAGCTTATGGGTTTCCAGTCGAAAAGATAATTTTAGAGCTATCTTCTTCTAAGGTTTGCACTTAAATATGCCAGACGACTCATTCACTGTACTAATATACACAGTGAATTCAACAAGGTGAAAAACGTTAATGGCTGATATTCAGTGCAGCAGAGTAGGAGGATGAAGAGGACAAAGAAATTAAACTGAGAGGGACTGTCTCACCCAGCAAGGCTTACTGGGAGTAGAGAAGAACCCCACCCCCCCCCCCAAAAAAAAAATAAAACTCCTTACGTATTTTTTGTCATTTCCTAGAACCATATAGGTGACTGCACATGAGACCTGGACCAGGCAGGCAGCATCCTCACTGCTGCAAACACATATCTGGGCTCCTACAACCCAGAAACCTCCTAGAAACAAGGCTGAGGTTTCCAAACCAATCCTAAAGCCAACTGTCTTCAGACACCTGGATAAAGCAGTCTCATCTTCTGGTATGCTAAGGCTCCCAAACCAGCTTTCAACATCTGCAGGTGGTTATTGGAGACTTACAATGTCTGAGATTCAGGAGGCTGTATTTTAAAGCCTAACTTTGGGCACTATTCCCATGAATCCTGTCCCAGATTCTCCCACTTCCAGGCTGGAAGGGACTGATGGCTCACCTGCTCTGGGTTTTTGTGTAATACCATCCATAGTATTTCAGCTCTCTGCTCCTACCATACTGAGTGCAGTCTTGTTGGTCAGTCTGCACCCTGTTCCAGAAAGCGGAAAACCAGAGGTAACTCCTGTTGCAAACAAAACTTTGAAGGTTCAGGCAAGAGCTACATCTAACTCTGATTAGCTTTCTAAGTCTCATCATACACATGTTTTAATGCAGCTACAGAAGGAATCTGCACCATTTGCTGCTGTAGTCAGAATTGGCTATTAAGACAGGCAGTTGAATACTGCAAGATTTCTTTATTAATGGAATCTGTTTCCATATTTTCCATGAATACTTAAATGAAGAAAACCAGGAAAACACTGCAAAAACTGTCCAGTTGTGACATTTCAAAAACAAAGACCAAACCAGATTTCTATTGGATTTAATTCCTGCTGAAATTCAAGTAAACGTTTAGACAGCATTTATCATTTTCAGAGAACTGTGCAAAGCTAATGCGTGATTTCTGGTTCTGCTCAGCACATCTGCAGTCCCCTGCTTCCCAAGTATTCAAATGCTTCAGCCTGACTTGAGTCCTGCACTCAAGCTTTGCTGAGAGCCACCCATAACCTGAGCAGTGAAAAACCACAGGCTTTTCAGAACAATGACAGCATGACAGCTCTGGACACTATGCAGTAAGATCCCACTTTGGGACATCTCTGTATTTCACAGAAGTTTCCAAGTCAGAGTCAATTCACAGCTGAGATTTAAATAACACGGCTCATAAAATACTATTCAAACCAGCTAACTAGGAAAAAAAGGAAAAAAGGGAAGGAAGGAAAAGAGGGAAAGAAGGAAAGGGCACATAAACTAAAAGGCTTTACAGATAAGATCTCCTGGACCATTTTTGCACCTCCTCCTTTTTCCCCAAAATAACAGAAGACTTACTATGCTTATCCTCAAAGATGCTTACAAGTCAGCTCTCTTTTAGTTATAGCACTTTGCAGAGTAAATAATCTTAATTGCCTTGCACATTGCTGACTACATCGACAGGAAAACAGCAAGGGATACATCACAGAAAGCAGCTGGTATATCTTTCATCATTAGGGATGAATGAAACTCAGTGGCTACATTATAAGGAAAGAGAATCTAGTATCACTGTAACACAGGAAACAGTTTCTGATGTTTGGGCAATTATTTTCCTTTCCTATCTATGTAGCCTATGAATCTGTGTCCAATTGGGTACCCAATCCAGTTGCTTAAGATGGGAAACTGGATTATAAAATCAACCACTATTGACCCTAGAGAAGTCATATCTATTTGTAATAAATTTGTCATGCCGAAGGACACACCTGCCTTTTTGAAAGCTGCAGTGTTGTTGGTGTTTCCTGCGGGACTTGAATTAGGGACTGGAGGGGATGGCAGGTGAGGCACAGTCCTGTGTTTCTAGAAAAAGAGTGAAAGAAAAAATAATCAAACCAAGAGAGAAACCATTTGATAGCCTTGTACTGCAATCAGAATCAAACAGCTCTGAGGTTGTCTTTGGAATATTAAGCAATAGACTTTGACAGTGGGGAAAGTCGGAATGTGCTGCAAGGTCTCCAAGTGGCTGAGGGCAATCAAGAGGTTTGGCTTTTTTGCCCACAGGCAGGAAACCTTCTGAGCAATGCCCTGTGCTCACCATAACTTTCTGCAAACATCAACCCTCAGAGAGGAGTACAGGCACAAACATCTTTCCAGGAACTCCAAATGTCAAACAAGTAATTGTGAGCTTGAGGGGTAATGTTGCTGGGTGTGCTCAGTGCTCCTCCTGCAGCTATGTTCCTTTTGGCTAATGCAGTGGTTTCCCCTTCTTTCTTGGGAATGGAAGATGAAGGCAGCCCACTTGGCTGAAAGCTCAAAAGGGAAAACAAAATTCTCAGAACTGATCTGCAATTATCACACAGCAACAGCCCTTCTCCCATTTCTTCTCCTG
This sequence comes from Melopsittacus undulatus, assembly GCF_012275295.1. Lineage (NCBI taxonomy): Eukaryota > Metazoa > Chordata > Aves > Psittaciformes > Psittaculidae > Melopsittacus > Melopsittacus undulatus. Next base: position 57,898,702 of record NC_047533.1, read on the forward strand.
ACCTGAACCACATCTTGTACATTCTCACCTACCAAGGTTTCTCAGAACCCTCTGAAGTCAAGAGCAGAGGTTCTCACTCATTGCAATGAAAGCAAAGTCTAAGATAGGAGTCTATATCTATGGGTCAGTACTTTTCCTATTATAAAAACTAAAAAAAAAAACACCCAAAAAACTGAATATGTATACACAAGCAAAGTGAAGAAAAATCCCATCTTTTACTTCTCAAGAAACAGAAAATAACACTTTGCTTCACAAGGACGTAACGACAGGATGCCTGTAAGGTAAGGTACAAACGTAAGCAACAAACAAATCAACACTACAGATCTCCAAATGAGCTGAAGTCTTCTTCTAATAAAGCTTTAAAACATGATGCCTTCCTGCAAACTAACCAATACACCACTTCTTAAGAGAGGATAATGATCTGCACCAACACCCTCCTTCCTGTCAAAGGGGAGGCTGGCAGAGAAGGGACACTTAGTAGTGTGTTCAAGGTCACCTTCAGGTCACAACAGGTCACCTTCCAGCAGGGAGCCATGGGCCATCCACAGATAACAAGACCTTTTAACCTCCTAGACTGGAGAAGAGAGGGTGCTTCACTTCTAAAAACATTGCTCTTGGTTAGTATTTCTCAGCCTGAAGCACCTGCACACTTGCTCTTGGTCCACAAGCTGCTCCTGGCTCAACTTCAGCTTCTCACTTCTCATTGCCAGACAGCAGAGGCAGAACTAAGAACACGTTCACCACTTCCCCATACCACAACTTCCCAGGATGTTGCACCATCTCGAAAAGAAGCAGTTGGCACAAGGCACAGATTAATGGAAAGTGAGGCTTATGTATCAGACGTGCACTCATGGAGGCACTTTCAGTACGAGGACAACTAGCTTCAGCTTATCATCTGTTTCCCTTGCTTAAGGGCAAAAATATGCTACACTGCATGACAAGGCCAAGGGGGTGGCTTTGATAACTACATTATGCCTAAGCCTGAAAATGAGGCAATACAAGGAACACATATTTAAGAGGAAAGACTGAGTGTTTTAGGAATGCTCCTCTCCTCTCCACCTCCTCTACAATGACAAAAATCTCCCTAAATACTAGTAAGGCAGAAAAAAGGAAAAACAAAAGGACCTTGAACCAGAGGCTTGCTTCCAAAGTCGACAGAAACTTTTTATTTCTTTTAGCTATTTCATTTCCTAGGGAGGAAGAATTTACTGGAACAGGGAGGGGGTGGCATTGTACTCCTCTGCAGGGAAATTGGACCAGGTTGGACGGGATTTTAAGCAACCTGGTCTAGTAGAAGATGTCCCTGTCCATCTTTTAGATCCCTTCCAACTCAAATCATTGTGATTCTATGATCCAATTTTTGAATCCCACAGGCAGCATTTCCTGAAAACTGATGGCTGAATTCCTGAGGCAGGGAACCTCACAAGGGACTCCACTGCAGGAAAATGAACTTGGCTGTGCAAAGAAAAAGCATACCCAGCATAATACTGTGGGGCTAGGAAGCACGCAGAGCCCAGAAGGCAGATATAGCAGCACTCAGCAAGGTGACAACAGGCAAGCAGTGGGAGACACTGAGAACTCAGCAATACTTCAGTGGTGAGCTACCAGTTTCTCTGTTTCAGCCCCCAGGAAGGAGAATGAATTCTTGTCTCTGACTTTCTCAAACAGGACACTGGATGCTGGCTATTTCTTATGCTGCCAGATGCCTTTTATTCTTCCCTTCCAGTCCCTTTGCATCGCTCCCATGTGCTCAGTGCACACACTTCAAGATCCTTCTGTCTCTCTGTGAAGAGCTAAGCTGTCTTGAGGCAGCAAACATTGTCAGCGTTCAAGCCTTCTCAGTCACCAACAGCATCCTTTTCTGGTTTGGACTGCCCCATTAAACAGAAGTGAATCTGAGAAGCTGAAGTGTGAGTTGAACTTCCAAAAGGATAAATATTGTCAGAAAGCTGAAATGAGAACCCAGAATCTCTCTCCACTGCAGAAGTTTAATTCACATAAAACCACAGCTGAAGTCAGGGAAGCCCATGCTTTGAATAAACAGAGTCCAACACACTCTCACTATGTAGGCAAGTCTAATCCCAAACCTTCAGCCAGCAGGGAAAGTTCTCCAACCTTGACTTCCCAATTTGCAGAGCCACCCGAGTAGAGAGATCAGACATATTTTGCAATGGTAAGAAGAAAATATATTAATCACTGCTTCTGGAGCACAGTGATACATCTGCAACAAACAGCACAAAGGAGTCAAAAGGATGTTAGTAACTATCATCTTCAGCATTTCAATATTTTGCAGGAAATAAAATATGAGGCCAACAGCTGAGAGAATACAGAATGCTATGAAGCTGCTCACTGAACATCTGTTGTCCCTCTGAAGACTGGTGGGACAGGGCTCAGGAGGTGAGGTTACATAGCAGTGCAGACGTACTAAGGGACAGGGTTGAGATGCCCAAGGCACACTGATTTCAGCCTTTCTTAACCTTGTTGAGCATTGGGCTTTCAGGAAGCATTTCAGAGAGCATTTACCCTCTGCTACCTTGCTGAGAGGGAATGGCTTCAGGGGAGGGGAGCCCTGGTGCCTCCTTTCTGCAAACATAGGTACAGATAGGAATCCCTTTTAATCCTCTTCTTGCATGTTACAGCAAGACGCGGGTTTACACTTAACCCCTTACGCTATTTGGAAATATTGTAAACAGAACTTGGAGTGCAGTACTGATGTACAACTCAAAACCCTAACGCTTCAAAGCAGTAACTTCCATGGAGGAGAAAGACAGCTACAGGTGGCCCCATCCCATGAAAAGCAGACAGAAAACATGAAACTTCACTCCTTTACTCTAAGTCAGACCCCTAAATCAGGCTCTGGGTGCCTGCTCCTGCACCACCACTAGTACTAGCAGGGGCATGTGGTGTTCCCCAAAGCAAGCTTGTAAAATACAGCCACTGGCAAAGACAGCAGATCACTTTTCAAAGCTCAAACAGTGCCGCAGAGGTGTCTGCTTATTTCTTGCCCTCTTGTAACTGTGCCAAGGAGGGTGCAGTGAATGTCAGCTACATGATATCATTGCAAGCTTGTTGTAAATAGTTTACTCAAATTTCCTAGCTGATATACATGCACACACACATATATATACACGTATATGTATGTATGTATATACAGAATATGCATATATATGTGGCATGAAATGTACTTAGGTTTAGGATACATAATTGCACAACAGGAGGCATCGCTGACTTGATAGGTACCATCCTACAAAACTAAATCAAAAGATTTTTATATTCTTCTGTCAAGTCTGCAACTTGACCTGGTATTTTCATACCACTGACAAAATGGGGGGGTTTTGTTTGGGGGGTTTTGTTTGTTTGGGGTGGGGAAAGGCATAGTCAAAAAACAAACCCACAAACAGCAAATCTTTGAAGAACAGAGGGGTAATGCAAGGTGAGCAATGTAAAACCAGATACACTTTCAACCCTTCCAGTCCATATGAAGCTGATATTTATAACAACAGCTGGTTAGGGGGACAGAAAAAAAAATAAATTAGGCAATCAGGTCATTTTTAGGATAAAGGGTGGCCCTTTAACTACAAACAAATCCTCTTTCCACCAGTCATTTCACTTGTCTTTGAAGACTGCAGGGAGTGCACTAAAGAGAAACACAGCATTTCACTCAAAATTATGTTTGTTTGCAGGTTTAGGGGATTATTTTCAAGGGCTGAAATAAATGCACAGACTGCCTAAAGGTTTACAATTAATTTCTTTGACATCTTGCTGCATTTAAGGCCAGCAAAAAAGAAGGGGTTTTTTTCTTTCTTTTTTTTGGGGGTACAACTCTACTCTGACAACCTGATAGCATATTGTATTGCCTCAGGCAAGGATACACTGTAGTAGTTTAGGAGAAATAAACTGCAAGTAAGACCTAGGGCCAGTTTTCTTCTTCAGAACTTAAGAAGATACTGTAAAAATTGAGATTAGCACAAAGATGCTGATCTGCTACAGAATAAGACTGCAGACAACTTTCCATCAAGAGCTCTCTACCTTTTTTCCTACAGGATTTCCAATAGGCATGGGGGAAGTCTCGCTATCTCACCTCCTTGCCCAAGGAGAAGAATTACACCCTGAAGCAAGTGACAACTTGATAAAGAAGCCTTCTCAATGCAGCTGGTGGGATGCGTCGACATGAGATGGTGCTCAGGTATCCGAAGGAGAGGCGGCATAGCTGAAGATAGTAAGCAGCATGGTATGCAATGCCTGACCACATGTAGGGTCTTCATGGGCTTCATAAATAACAAGCCAGTCAAGGTGAAGATTATCAGCAAGAATGCACCAAGAACGCTGGCTTTTCAGTGCAGAGCTACATCCAGCCTGTCTCAGCACACAATCTGCAAACTGAACATGAACACAGCATCCTGCTGTTTTTCCTGCACTTACAAAACCTTCTCTACTTCTGTCCTTTAAATCCTGCAATTGCTTCCTGCAGCCAAAAAAGTGAAGATACACTAGGATCAGAAAAGTTGAGCCTCCAAAATTCTGACATGGATATCAAAGTAAGATTCAAAACATACAAATCATTGCTGAAGGATATTTTGACCTGAATAGCCATGCGTTTTCTCATACATTTATAATCCAACGAGAGTGAGGGGGAAGAAAAAAGAAAGCATGAATTGGAACCACTGAAAAAAATTCATGTGATTTTTCATTACTAGAATTCCCTTGATCACTGATGACAGACATTGTTGGTTCCAGAAGGTGGAATAGGAATATCTACTTAAAAAAAAAAAAAAGGGAAAAAAGGTAAAAAGGAAGGTGTATGCTAAAGCACCATTCTGGATTTGAGCCATGAAAACTCTGAATCAAGTAAGCTCACAGGAACTTACAGTTATGCTCATCCCTTATAGGCAAACAACAGGGATTTTCAAACTATTTCCACGAGGTTAAAGAAAAAGCAGATGTGATTCAAAATAGAGAGTAGGGGGACACACCAGATTTGCTTGATGTTTGGAGAACATCATGTATTTACAACACTGCTCTCCACCCCCAACAAGCACACATTTTAGCACCGAACAGTTGGAGAAGGAAAAGTTGACAGTGAAGGTCAAACACAGACATGCAGAAGGCTTTTTTCTTTTTTCTCTCTCTCTTTTTTCTTCTTTGTTAATTTGGGAAAGAAAGGATTCATCTTTTAGACCCTGGGATTAAATAGTCGGATCCAAGCTCCCCTTTATCAGAAAAGCTGCTACCCAAGGAAACCACAAATCATTAAAGAGAAAATCTTTGGCTGTCTCTCAGAAGGGGACCATGATCATTTCCCTTGTCCTGAATAAAAGGTCCCTGATGCCCTAGGCAATACGAGCCTTGCTGTGCTCCTACCTCACCACCAAAGTCATGAAAAGAAAAGCTGAAGAAGCTGCCAAAAAGTCAACAGGGCGGCACACTACCTCCACAATATGAGGCAGCGCCTTTGGCCACCAAGAACATGTACATCCTTTTTATTGACAACTTATGATAAAGCAAATGTATATTTTAGCCATTCCATCAGATGATGGAGCTCTGTTTAATTAATCTCTAATCACTTTTAAATTGATACATTCCTGAGAGTCACTGGGGCCCTGCTGGTTGTGGCAACTGGCATTTCTACAGAAAGCAATTCTGAGAAACAGACTAATTTGCTTTGAAAAAAAATTAAGAGCCGCTCAGTCTAATGTATTTTATAACCATTCCCCAGCAAGTCTAATTATAGATTTTCAAGCAAGCATGTTAAGGTTTTGTTCCAGTATATCTGTTCAAGGATGCAACTAAGTTTTGCAGAAGCTTCAACAATGATTCCTGATGGCAGAATAATAGCTTAAACTTCTCAAGGGCATGCCAGGTTACTCTTCTTTCAGGTTTTTTGCTACTCCACTAAATTTTTAATACAGCTTCAGCAAATAATGAGTTTACAGACTGGGACTGTTCCCAAGTCAAGGTACCTGAAACTGGTAATGAAATAAAAATGCAAAATACCCATTGGCTGCAGAAGTTACGTATCACCTGTCAGCTGTTGCACAGACTAGCAGTTACGGGAGACAATTTCAAAGCCAATATGGTAGCTTTACAGACAGAAAAAGGGTCAGCATGGCAATGGAGATAAAGTAGGAGGAAAGCAGCATGCAAGATATCATTCATTATTTTACTATTACCATAGTACTCAAAAATCCCAATGGAGTCCTAAGCTCCCACCTGCTAAGTACTACACACACATCTAGCAAAACCCCTTCTGCCCTGAACAATATATATTCAATACATCTGAAGACAAAAACTAAGAAAGAGGTGGTAGCACTTGTCCCTGTGGTGCAGATGGCCAACCAGGGCAGGAGGAGGTTACACACCTTGTGCAAGGTCAGATGAAAAATCAATGGCAAGCGATCACAGTTCACTTGAATTGTAGTCTGGAGCCCACTGTAAGGCCAGCCCTTCCCTCTCTGATGTCTAGGCCAGCACTACTAAACACTGTGGTTAAGTACTTTGTGCATCCTCCTGGAACGCTGCCCTCTGCTATCATGAGTAGGTAATTCAGAAAGAAAAAGGAAAGCAGTCCTCCCAATGCCCTATAAAAGGAGACTTTCGGAGCTGTACTCTGATCCCCTTCAAGGACTTTAGGGCCCAACAAATCTACAAGATAATCAGATACCAAGCACAAAGAAAATATGTCCCTTAAGGGATGCAAAACCTTGTGATAACCTTCATCATCAATACCTCTCTAGTTTGTAAACTGCAATTACAAAACTCCATGCAGCACTCGTAATTCACTCTTTTTTTTTCTTTCCCCCACAAAATTACATAAAAGCAAGAAGGGCCCTGTTTGCAGGGAAAACTATGGCACAAGCCATTAAAATCAGTGATCCGTGACAGAAGGAGAAAGAAACTCTATGTGCAGTGCTCCCTGGAGAAGCTTATCCCAGCTCAGCAGGATGGCTTGCTAGAGGAAGAGCTGAATTACGGCCAGCAACATTATCCCTGGCCCCTACATGCAAGACCAAGCTACATTCTCTACTTCCATCAACTTTATAACTATTGCTACCCTGCTCCCTTCTGGAACAGTGGAAGATGGTAAGTCCTTATACTTTATGGATTTGAAAATGGACACACAATCATTTAAGTTAAAGCCTTACCTGCTAGAAATATATTTTGCTGTAAATATTAAGATTTGACTGGCATCTCTATAGCAGTTTTCTGTGTTCACTGTAGATCAGTTGGGTGTTTCATTTACTCTAGTGAAAAGGATTTTCAGAACCAGATACCCCTTGTTTATTAGGATCATCACAGCAGAGAATATATCTCATCATTTTGCTTTTCTGTCAATCAAACCTATCCAACACAGAGGCTAACAGCTGACCCATTAATGGGATAAGAATTCCTAATCTATCAAGAATATAGGCCAAGATCTATTCATTAGATCCTCTGCAAGCCTATATATTATTTACATTTGACATAACACATCATACAGCTTTCTTTTACTCAAAATCATTTCTAGACTCACAATGGGGCAGAATCTAGCTGGAGGTCTGTGACTAGTGGAGTCCCTCAGGGGTTGCTGATGGGACCAGTGCTGTTTAATATTTTCATCAATGACCTGGATGAGGGAACTGAGTGTACCCTCAGCAAGTTCGCTGATGACACTAAACTGGGAGGAGTGGCTGACACACCAGAAGGCTGTGTTGCCATTCAGGGAGACCTGGATAGGCTGGAGAGTCGGGCAGGGAGAAACTTGATGAAATTCAACAAGGGCAAGTGTAGAGTCTTGCATCTGGGGAAGAACAGCCCCATGTACCAGTACAGGTTGGGGGTTGACCTGCTGGAAAGTAGTGAGGGGGAAAGGGACCTGGGGGTCCTTTTGGACAGGAGGATGACCATGAGCCAGCAATGTGCCCTTGTGGCCAAGAAGGCAAATGGCATCCTAGGGTGCATTAGAAAGGCTGTGGTTAGTAGGGCAAGAGAGGTTCTCCTCCCCCTCTACTCTGCCTTGGTGAGGCCGCATCTGGAATATTGCATCCAGTTCTGGGCCCCTCAGTTCAAGAAGGACAGGGAATTGCTTGAAAGAGTCCAGCGCAGAGCCACAAAGATGATGAAGGGAGTGGAACACCTCCCTTATGAGGAGAGGCTGAAGGAGCTGGGTTTCTTTAGCTTGGAGGAGACTGAGGGGTGACCTCATCCGTGCTTACAAATATGTAAAGGGTGGGTGTCAGGATGATGGAGCTAGGCTTTTTTCAGTGATATCCAATGATAGGACAAGGGGCAATGGGTGTAAACTGGAGCATAGGAGGTTCCACGTTAACATCAGGAAGAACTTCTTTACTATAAGAGTGACAGAGCACTGGAACAGGTTGCCCAGGGGGGTTGTGGAGTCTCCTACATTGGAGATATGCAAGGCCCGCCTGGACAAGTTCCTGTGTGATGTACTCTAGGTTACCCTGCTCTTGCAGGGGGGTTGGACTAGATGATCTTTTGAGGTCCCTTCCAACCCTTGGGATTCTGTGATTGCTCTTGAATGGATGAAGATAGCTACAAAGGGACCACCAGAGGAACCAGAGAGCCTGTATCAGTTCCACAGATGAGATAAATCACTGACCTGATTTCAGCAGTGCTCAGCTAATTTTCATCAGCTGAGCACCAGGCCCATCATCAATAGCTTTAGAAATGAACAAGCAGATGCAAAAACTCATTTGGCTTTGACAGAATGACAGCAAGAGGCTATTATGAAGGCTTCCTACCGAGGGTTTAAATTTGAAACCCCACAATGGGTACCAGGCTTCAGCACAGGGTCTGTGGATTAAGGTCTTGTGTACACTATGGCACAGGGGTCTTCCAAATTGTGATTACCAGTATGGAAAGGGTTTGTCACATAGGTTATTTTTATGTGCATCCCAAGGGACCAAGCTGGGTGGACAAAGGACAGAAAGGGGTTAAAGTGATGATGTGTTCCTCTCCCTTCACTCAGAATTTCAGCCCAGAAAGGAACATGGTCATCCAGACTTGTTTGTTTTCATAGTTCTGGAAAAGAGAAGACAATCCAGATTCAAGTAAGAAGATAACTTCCATATTTAAACAGCTACACATATTTTCAGCCTATTTCAGGAGCACAGGGAAGATAATAAGGAGCTCCACTTCCAGGCTTACCATGCTAAGAGGATAAAAAGAGAACTCTTGTTAATGCTTGTGCCTAGATAGTAGAGCATTATGGCTTGGATTCACAAAGGGATTTAGGACTCTTAAGTCCCACTGAAATCAGGAAATGAATGGGACTTAGACTCCTCAGGGCTTCTGTGAGTCCGAGTCCAAGTGCCTCCTCCTTTTGAAGCCAGTGCGAACAATGCCATGGCATTAAGCAAGGGCAGAGCCTGCCCACAAAGCTTTAACTCTATTAATAAAGACTAGAGGTTAACTGGTAACAAACAGGCACAACACCCCTGGTGAAGAGACTTTGGCCTGAATGTCTTTAAAGCTTCCAGAGCACTCCATCAAACAGAGCTGAAGCAAACTCCATACCTGTCAATGACAGCTTTGCAGTGAATTAAGATTTCAGTCCAGGTCCTTAAGTCAGAGGCAAAAGAGCTGCTGCTGAGGAGACAAACTGTGCCATTAGCAAGCTTGGACCATGTACTGTTACTGCCTAAAGCTCTTCAGGTAGGCAAGCAACAGTGCACAGTGATGTGCTTTCACTAACAAGCCTTACTTTAGTTTTCTGTGATTAAAACTTGACATCCTCTAATCCACACTAAATTTAAAAATTACTTGTGAAGTTAATACAGTTATGGTACTTGCACCACATTCTATATTGCTATTTTAAATACACTTGAATAAAGATCAGTGGCATGCACTCTTGTAGCAGGAAATGGGGTTTCCCAATACAAGTGGTATCAGTATAAGTGAAATTTCCACACTGGTGAAGTGAGAAAAAAAATCTGCCCCACTTTCTGTGCTCCCGTACATGGGTTAAGACAAAAAAGCTCCAGAAAGCAAAGGCACTCCAACTGGTGACCCAATGGAAACCACATATACACAGTGAATCCCTTTCTAATCAGGCACTCAAAGTCTTCAGCTCCTCTTTCCTGTACTCACAGCTCAAGAGCTTGTATATTAAGGCTCATACAGACTGACAAGCGCTCAGCCCCACCTGTGGCACTCTTCTGTTTTACCTTGACCACAGCAGGTATCCAAGAGGACCATGCCACAGCATTTTTGACAAATGCTCTTCCTTAAAGAGCAGCTCTGAAATCTTCCAGTGCACACTGCAGACAATTTGACGTGGGGTCAGAAAAGATTCATCTCTGCTGCAGCAATGCTATCTCAACCCTCAGAGCATGCAGCTGAAGCTGCCTCTACCTAGTCAGGAGGAGGGGAGGAAAAAAAAGAAAAAAGGTGTTAGGTTTGGGTTTCTTTTTTTAAGGAATCAATAAACACCAGCACTTCATCTCTGCTCAATTTAGCCCTTTCTGGGAGCATAGATAATTCCTGATGGCAATTGTTGAAAGTGTCCAAATTCAGACAGTCTGATAGCCCTTTCAGTCGGGTCAGTACTGGCAGAGACAATAATCAAGCCTCCCACGACGAATTTCATACAATGAGGAGTGCTGATTACGGGAGTGGTTTGAATCATCGCACAGTATTGACTGAAGATCAATTTTCAGCTTGAGGTATTGTGGAGAACATAGAGAACATATAGTACACAGCTAAACTAAAGGCAGGGAGTAGGAATTCAATAGCCTACCCAACCATGTCAGATAAAAGCCTGCACAGATAGAGGCTACAATTCCTACCCCCTGAAGTCCATGTTTTTAAAGGTACATGCTATGATGAAACAGCACCCCTGAAGAACTATATTTCATCATTATGTTTTGCTACATCATTAAAATTATCATTTCATTCCTCCACCCAAATTTATGTCAAGCAATGTGCTTTGCATTACAAAAAAAGACAACTTGTCCAAACACTCTTCTTTTGATCCCATCTTCCCATCATTAAAATTTTCTGAGCCAGGTAACAACTGCCCTTCCTGCTGCAGGTGCCTTGTCTCCCAGTGCTCCTCCGCTTTCCTCCACCCAGGTCAGGCACCACAGCTTTTAGCTCTAAGCCCACACCAGAACTACCTTTGAGAAAGGAGAACAGCTGGTGATGCTATGGTCCTTGTGGATCCCATGTTGCCATGTGTTGCTGATCATTCTAATCCTTCATGCTTTTAAGAAAAAATTCCTAGCTTTGAGATGAGGATTTAAAACATGTCCTAAAAATAGCCAAAAGTTAAAAAAACAACTTTTGAGGAGGGATTCCTTTCCTGGTAATGCTCACTGATATAGGTATTACAGGATCACCAGTTCTTCAGAGCCCTACAACTGAGGCTTCATCCATCCATCCATCCATCCATCAATCCATCCATCCATCCATCCATCCATCCATCCATCCATCCATCCATCCATCCATATTAGGCTTTGCTTTGCTTCTCTGGCCCACAATGCCTAGTTGTGTTCCTTAGTACACAAGAGCAGATGCTGAGATCCAGCATTACTGCCATTGTGAAGAAGCAAGGTGGGAAGAGAGACGTGGAACTTTGCACACATGCTCCCAAATCTCCACAGGCACCTTCTGGAAGGGAGAATTTGCTGCAGATGGAATGTCTGTACAAACACGACTTGACAAACCAGCTTGCTAATAGGAGGATTCAACCTGGACAACATTTCTATTTTACTTGTAGGAGGAGAAACTGAGAACCAAGAACACATGTAGGACTTTGTCTGTTTGCACTGAAAAGTTACAGTGACTGCTTACAGTGACCATTTTTCAGGTAAGCAACAATAGAGTTTAATCTTGTAGAGATCAAGAATTCTTGACTTTTTTATTAATGATTTTTTTCATGCATCTATGAGTTACAAAACCTATTTTGCAATTTCCACAGAGCTCAAAGAACAGCAATACAATGTATCTTAAAAAGAAAGACAAACATGAAAATGGTTAATCTAAAAACCACATCCAGTCATAGGAAATGTAAATTCAGTGACAATGGAACTGCTCACAGTCATTGAATAACACTGCATTGTAACGAGCTGTAGTGTAGCAAGGAGGAACAGATTTCCATACATCTGCTTTCCCATCAGAAGAACCAGCCTATATACACAAGCCTAACACAGAAAACAATAAACCAAGAGAAATTCCCAGCTCTAACAGGTGAAATTCTGATCCTTCACAAATCAACATCTGACTTGACTTCCCACATCAGAGGTAAAAAGCAGGAGTTTATGCACATGGGAACATTTCAGCATCCTGCGTAAGATCCTGATGCTTCTCTTTATTTTCTCATCCTCTGATTTATTCTTGTTTTCTTTAAGCTATTTAAGTTCCCTTACTTACACACATATTTTTTTCCAACTGCAACTTCTCTCAAGTGCTCTCTGTGTTCTCTCCAACCTTTTTCTTCTTAGTAAGTTAAATATCAAATCAAACCTAATTTGGTCATCAACGGGTAAAGAAATATCCCACACAAATCTAACTATATGACAAGAACTACCAACAGCATTTAAAAATAGGGAAATGTCAGAAGATTTTTTTTTTTTATTATTTCTCTATATTTCAATCTGTCAAAAATAAGATATAAGGCAAGGACCAAAATAAAGTAACCACAGTAAAAATAGTGCTAAATGATTGAAACAAGACAGTGAATTCAGTCTTTAGAAATTCAGCTTAGAGATACCTCATCTACATAAGTCCTCAAACAATTATGTATGCTAACAAGACAAAGTGTTAAAATGCATCTGAGTTGCAAACAGGGGGTAGGTATCCTGCAGTGACAGAAAATTACTGCTGGATGACAGGGCCTGCAAAGTTGAATTCTACTGCTTTAAAGGAGAAGAAGATAAGAGTACTGCTAGGAAATTCAGGTTGCTATACAGTAGAGTATAATGTCTGCCCACCAAGATCAGAGGTCTCTCTTATTATTCTACTATTGTCATGGCCAAGCCATGCCAAATGAATTAAGGAACTCCATAGCAGCTTAGAAGTGGAAATAATTTCAGTTTAATAATAAAAAATATATATTAAAAAAAGACATGCCCGGGAGCTTTACAAATCACAAAATTCCTGGTAAGTATGAGAATTTTACCTCCTAGTTTTACAAGTTGCCTTCTGCCCTCAAGAAAAACAGATGAGGTGTTCCTCTTTTTCTAACCTCCACCAACTACACCAGGCTTTTACAAAGATATGCCTGTGCCTTTGTTTCCAGCTCCTCCATTCTGCAGTGTTTTATGTTATGGGATAGCACTTCTCCCAAGGTTTCCCCATGGTACTGTAACACACCACAATTTGTGATTTTTATACTTCTCTCTAGTATAACAAATATCTTTAATCGTCCAGTTGTTTGCTACAAAAACTACTATTCCTTTCAGCATGCACAGCAATTTGCCAGCAGAATTTTTTTTTTAAGAAATGCTGTATATTTGCCCTCTAAAAACGAAACCTCTTAAAAGAAGCCCCAAGTTGGGCTTCTAAGTGTGACCCATAAGATCTCCAGTCCTCTGGAAAAATCACAGCCACGACTCCTAACTTTAATCCTTCTGAATAATAGCTTTTATCTCTGCAAATTTCATCCCCAGCTTGCCAGTTCCACTATCCAGCAATAAAATATAAAAAAATATGATTTTTCATTTCTGAAACATGAAAGTCTCTGCTAATTGAACAAACCCAATCAGCAATCCTACAGACTGGCCAAAGCTCATTAAAATGACAAGGGGAGAGATAAGAGGGACAATTCAACAAGGCCCCTATTTCTATGTGGAAAACTTGGTGCCAGTCAAAACGTCAGCACTCAAGGGCATAGAGTGCAAAAAAGCTATGGTAGCTCCAGATGCACAATTTAAGAAAGTTGTTCTTCCTGCTTTTACCTCTGCACCTTCTCTGTGACATGATTTACAGCTAGCCTGACGAAGCTCAGCCAGACACGGTTAAAGTACCAAAGCCATTTGGCCCATCACTGAGAAGCGCTGAGCACCTTCAAAACCTGTTCTGCGTTAACTTCCATGCCTACTGATGGATGTCAGTGCCCTAGGCTTCAACTGATCAAGGGTCCGACAATACTTCCTTGGAAAAAGCCTTCTGTCCTGCAGCACAAGAGCTCATTTGAAGGATTTTGTGTTGATTGCTACCATGTGTCCTCACTTACAATATTTTATTTCACGGTGAAAATCAGATGCAGTTATGATTTCAAGTTTTAAAACACCGTAATGGTGGATTTGAGTGAATAAACAGGCTAAGCATAGTTAGGAGTCCCACTGGGAAGTCTTAAAAAGACTGATTTATGAATATGCAAACACTTCCATGTCACTCAATCCCGATAAACTCCAGTTGCACAAGCTCACAAGATGAAGGCAATCTGATACTAAAAAACAAAGACACAAACTACAAGAAGAGTGATTTACAAAAATGAATTCTATCCTGTGCAGAACTAAGCTTCCTTTCAAATGTATTGCTGCTTGGGCTCTCGCTTTTTTGAAGACCTTGTATATCATTCTTTTGTGACCAGTTTTCTCCCCATGGCAGTTTTAGACATCTGCAATTTTGACCTCTGCAATAAACTGACCTATGTACTCCCACCCTTTCCACACTAAGCGGCATAAGTAGAAGAAATGGGAATTCTTTTCTTTCCTGACATACACAAAGTCACACCAATAAAAATACTACTATAACTGAAAGCAAGGACTCACTGCTTGCTTTGTTTGCATGCAGAAAGCTTATCACAACTAAAAATACACCTCGCTTAGTAATACTAAAGATATGTTGGTGGTGAGCATGGGGGTTGTAAACTTACCTCATTGTAGCTTAATGCTGAACTCAGCAGTAAAAGCACCACTGCTACCTTGCTGGGTGTGGATGATTCCAGGTGTACTCTTCATTAGGAATGAACGCTAACCGGCAGCATTTGGAGCAATCACCTCTCTTACAGAAATATGTCACTAGAAGTTCCGAATGCAAACCAACTTTGGTTATTGACAGCCAGGGTGCGTGTCCTCTGTGACAGGAGCTTCTTACAGCAGGAGATGCCAGAAAACCCCACTACCCACGCCAGCCACCAGAAGAGGGGATGGGCCCTCAGAGGCTCATCAGGGGAAGAGACAGGGCTAATTGGAAAGCTAAAGATCACAGAGTGCCTGTCAGTACTTCTGCTCCTGGAAGCAAACAGACTAAATAAATGTAGCCATACAGGTCTGTGAGTTAAATTAAGGCTCTTAAGTGCCCTGGACTGTGAGAATGGGCAGGTTTGCTCCTCTGAAATCTACACATTTAATTTCTGCATCCTCTCTCATTAGCCTTGTTTGAGACCACCACCACAGGGGTATTTTCTCATTTGGACAAATGTGCATAGAACGTTTTCAGAACCTCTTTTTGGTCTGCAGAACAAACACAGAGCACCATTCTATAATACCCTGTGGCTTGAGGAAATCACAAACAGTTCTGGGAACAACTCAAGCCAACAAGTTAAAAGCAAGCAGTCTACAGAACCACGGCTCAGTAAAGAGTGGCCCAACACGCTGTGATCACTGGTGACAGACAATGAAGCAGCAAGAGGAATCTAGTCAAACCAAGAATACTGCCAAAATTAAAACCTCCATTATTGTGTTCTGTTGGTGAAAACTGAACCAAATACTTTCCAGGTGATTTATGGCCAAAGCTTGTCCTCTCTGATCTGAGAAAAAAAAAAAGGCAGTCTGAACAAGGTTTTAGTTTAGTTTTGTTCTTTTCTGAAAACAAAAAAAAGTGCTTGAACTTAAATAGCTGACATTAAAAGAAGGGGTATGATCCTTCATGCACCTCCGAAGGATGATGGGCTATCAAACAGGAGCAGGAGTTCAACAGTCCTAGAAGCAAGCGCTACAGGATGCAAAAAAGGGAAATTTGGGGTTTTTTTCAGTGTTTAAAATATATCAATTCAAACAATTACTCACTTTCTCCTTGATTATTGAAAGATTATTATTTTGTGAAGCTGGGACAATAAAATATGATATTTTAGAGAATGTGAAACAATTATCTTTCCCCATTTAATACATAAGCACCTTTTTCTCAGGAAAATAACTTTCTCTCTCTGGAAAATAAATAAGTAAGTAAATACATAAAGAAATAAATCTACCACCTGTAAACATAACTTTATGATCAGGAGAAGTGTGTGTGAAGTGAGGATCAGAACCTATAAAAACAGTGACGATGGGTGAGCTCAGGTACTTGAATGTGAATGTACCAATAGTGCAGACCCTAGAAAAGAAGGGTTTTGTCACATGAAAGCACAACCCCTGCCAAACAGCTTCTACACCACAGTACAGGAGGTGCTACACTAAAATAGTGCCTTCTGTCAAAACAGAATTATAGCCAAGATGCTTTATTAACAGAGACACTAATGGAGGCATGCCTTTCCTCCCTGGATGAAACAAGTTAGCAAAGACCACTAGTTGCCCTAAGATGTTTCCTAATAGCCAAGAAGCAGAAATATAGAAAACTAAATCCACACCTGCACTACAGTGAACTGTCTTAGCCACAGCTGAGACAAAGGAGGCCCATATAAATCCAATGTAAAACCAGATGTAGGAAACCAAAGAGAGGATCAAAGTCTATATTACCAAATTGCAAAAGTCAAGAAGTCAAACCAGCACCTTTTAATTCAGCTAGTACCTAAATCTAAGGCAGGTAACAGAAAACTATTAACTTTGGTAAGTGCAAAATACAAGATTAAAAGGAATTTTTCCCCTCTAACATGAAAACTCATGTCCTGAAGTAATCAAAATGCATTTAGATGCAGGAGATCTGGTGAGACAACTTAAAGCTTGTGTGTGGAAGGGTTGGTCAGGGGAAGAAAGGAGAATACCTGCTTTTGTGGGTATCTTTTGCACACAGAAGACTAATTAAACTGGATGCAAAGATTCAGAGATGCTCCTGAAAATAAGAGCAAGGCCTTCATTTCTTGCCACTTTAAAGAAGAAATAAAGAGACACAACTCTCTGACAAGCAAAAAAGTATGCTGATACGGCTAGAAAAGGCAGACACCATACCAGGAAGCATCAGTGAGATTCAGAGCTGGGGGAAATAGCAGAGGAAAATAACAATATAGGAGCAGCTGCTCCTCAGAGTGGTAGCTCTTCCCTACCTGGAGGACTCTGCCACATCTGTGCACAGCAGCAACAGCTGCTGCCCTTGTCAGGGAAAAGGGATGCTGAAGCACAGGAAAACCAGGGGACTTGCTACCAATCGCTCTCGTTCCTTCTTCCCTCCCCCCCACACCCCCTGCCCTGTGCTCAACCATTTCTCTGGCAGCTCTCAGCTTTCTGAAATTCAATGGATAGCTCATGTGCTGTGCAGTCACCCAACTGGTACGGATTTTAACAGTCACCTTTATAAGTCTCTAAAGAGTTTATTTCTTGCATGCTTATGGCATGTCCATTCTAGTAATGACTGGCAGATATGTTCTTTACTCCTGCACTGATAATAAGTTTAAATCATGGGAAAGTTGCTGCATACTTTGCCACTCTTATGTTTTGTGTGATGTGTCACTGTAACCTTGGACCCTCTCAAGGAACCCCAGGAAGCAGACCTTGGAGGGTATGGGAATGGAGAAACTTTCTTACATGATCTGTGAACAAAGTCCTGACTGACAGATAGGTTTGCCAAGGGGAAACCAAATTCTGGGATATGCTAAACAGGTTTCAGGGTGAGCATTCCATGGGCAGGTTAAATGCTGAAGGAGGAAGCTTGGTTCCACATAGGCCCCTCAAGGAGAGATGGGAGGTGCTCCAATCCCCACACCTACTGCCTCTCCACCTCCTGGGGTGGAAAAGCTGCAGGCTGTTGGAGCAGTTGCCTCCTTTCCTGGGGTTCCAGGGACAACAAGTCAAAAAATTCAGTTGCCCAAGGGCTCGTAGCTAAAACAGAGCTATCAGCAGCTTCAATAATCAACAGGCTCCTTTTATAGCCAGAAGAGATTGAGCCTATGTAGTAAGAGAAGTAAGGAAATTATTTGTGTGATCCAAACAGAGGTGTCCATCAGCAGGTACAAGAAGCAAACTGCTTACCAGGAGGACAGGTCAGCAGAAATTATGCTTGTCCTCACAGCCTCTACACAACTTGTGTAACTACTGCATATAGATGTACTTATGTTTCCTTTCGGACTTGTGTTTAATATTGCAAAAGAGGGCCTCAGCATTTGAGGAACTCAGACTAAGAGGATCAGGCATTACTCTTCATGTCCAGCCTGCACTCCCAGCTTTGAAAATGTGAACTGAACACTCAGCATAAATATATCCCTCTGCCTTTGCAGGCAGTGTATGCATGAGGCTCTGCCAAGACAATACAACACTGAAACTGCACCAGGGTGCTGGACAAGGTCTGGGAAGCTATGGAACAAACAGGCACTGCTTCCATTTTTTAGGGAGCTCATATCCAAAACCTGAAAAAAAAATTAGTTGGAAAACTTGCAAAGGAACTTTTCCTCATCAGAATCTATTATCTTTTTCCTTTTTGTACTGAACATATCTAGCCCTAGTGCAAAACACGTTTAGATTTGGACATGCAGACTACAGCCCATCTCACTTTGCAATGTGCCTTGAGTGTCCTGGAGAAGCTAGGAGGGGATTTTTACATAGACTCACAAAGGTTTCCCAAAAGAAGAACTGCTGGAAGAGCCCTTTGCCTATCTCTACCGGTGAAGCCCAGCACTGACTTCGATCAAAAGGAAGCATTACTCACACTACTTCTCCAACTCTCTTCCAGGCAAGTGCCAGCAGAAAAAGGGGCTTTTCCCACCTCATATGCAAGCACCACGGTAAAAGGCACATCCAGAGAATACAAAAACACTCATAAAAGTGAAAATTGAGCAGACAAATGAGTATGAGGTGAAGAAACCAGGGAGTGATTAAGAGCTACTTTACCAGTATCCAGGCTGGAGCTGCTGGACATGGGAGCTGGGGCCAGAGCCATCTGAAAATCATCAAAACCATACCCTTTTGAGATGCTTCAGCAGAGAGCATCCTCTGCAGATAGGGAGTAGGGAGGTGTGGAAACAGAAGGAATAAGCATGACAGCTAAACTGGCATGTACAGAGGGTGTGGAAGGAGGAAGGAAAAGGCTCTTTGCTATGCGACAATTTAGGAATGAGGTTCATGAGGTTGGGACAAGCCTGTCATCTGCGCTTAAGAGTTCCACAAGAGCTTACAAAGCTCAGATCTCTAGCACCACTACTGCCACCAAAAAATAACCCAGCAAACCATGTGGGTAAATAACTGGTAGCTGTGTTTAACAGGATGCACAGGCTAAGGAAGGGCTGAACCATAACTATGAAGTGGCTGCAGCATGGTCATGGTAAGAAATGGTGGAGGCTGTGTGGAACAAAGCTTAGCTTTAGGTTGGAAAGGCAATGCCTCCATCTGAAAGGGACAGAGGAGATGGCAGGTTACAAGGGGCTTCTGTTGCTGGCCTACTATTTAAAACCAAATTATGTCATTTGAAAATACAAGCTTTTTGTGCTTCACCAAATAGAACAGCAACCACAAACACAATTTAAATGTTTTTCTTCTCCCTTTCATTTTTGTTACCCAGCATAAGGAGTGAGGCCAGCTGGGAAGGACAACGAGAAACCTTTGTCCAGACCTTGTATTCATGCCCAGAGAGAAAATCCTTACTGAACCTTTTCAGACCCAGTCTTAAAATTGGCTTATGTCATCCTTTGGGGAACATGCATTTGCTTTCATATAGTCCTCATGCTCGCCTAAATAAATAAATAGGTAAATGAACAAATAAATTTTCTTACTCACGTCTCCCATAAACATCTAAATTACTTCCCCTAACAGAGTGAGCTGCTTCCACACAATCAATAGAGTTTTTCAGTTGCATGTGGCACCGTCTGCGTAGGCAGGAAGAGTTCATCAAAAGGTGGCAACCTCACGCACAGGCTGGCTGATGCATAAAAAGCTATACAAGCTATATATACAAAGCTATATAAAAAGGTTCCTGAAAAGCCATAGGCAGTTTTCCTTTGCTCAGCTGAATCAGCACGTAAATTCCACTTAGATGAATGAGGAGATGAACAGGCATGGTATATCATCACTTCAGATTGTGGGACAGCATGACATCTACATAAAGCCAACTTGGATTAGCCAGCTGCCAGGGAGACTGCAGCACTGATACCTTACACTCGGATGGGACATTTACATTTGCATACATCTGTGCAGGAAGCTAAAGCAAACTGTTTGCACAGGAGATAGACGGAATAATCCCGCTTTATTTTGTAAATTACGTTCCTTATCCTAATTAAAGAGGAAGAATGAAGCATCACATTATTATTAGCTCCTTGGATGTACTCACTAGGAAAAATAAAATGGTTGCATAAAAAAACATAAACTCACAGTGCTGGTCACTCATTTGCAATCCTGCTTCCACATCACGAATAACCACTTTATTTGCTGAGCTGTGTTATCTCCAAAAGTCTACACATACATGCTAATAAACCTGCAAAGGCATGACAGGTTAGCACCTCAAATCCTCCTGTCAAATAACTGGAATACAAATAGGATACCTGAGAAGTAAGAGAACATGTTTAAAACATGTCCAGAAATTGGTCAGAACGTACGTGTTTGGCCATATCGAAACATCCTTCAGAAGAAGATAATTTCCTGAATACCCAGGTTCATTTGAACACAGATGCTGAGCTAAACTGATCGCTGACTTCCAGGCAGGGATGTGTCAAAAAGCAGAAGATAGGCATATTGTTCTGCACATGCAAAGACCTCTATTTATTATTTTATTATTATTTTAATGCAGAAGCAGTTGTCCCAGTGCTTATTATTTGGCTGAATGAGCTGAAGTGAGACACCCCGGGCAGCTGCTGACATAATGAATGATTGTGTGGTGAAGCTCAGAATGTGAATGATGAAGAATTTTGAAAGGCTCTGGAATTTGTGAATAACAAAAGTAGCTACAGTCCCCAAAATCTCACCATTTGTTCTCTGCAACAAAGGAGGACTCAAAGGCCTTTGTTTAACAAAATGATTCAAAAACAGGATATGAAAGGAATTAAGGGTTATCTCTACTAGCATAATACAGCAAGCAAATTGTGTCCCCAAGTAGAAAGAGTTATGAATGTATTCTGTCAAACATATTGTTAACTGAATTACTACGGTCCTGTTTCTTTTATCCCTTTCCAGTACTGTTACCATGTTTCCTGTGTCAGTAATTCTCAAGGTCTTAAGGCCTTTCAACCCAGACTCTATGAGAGAGGGAACTGCTTAATTCCATGGGAGACTTTGGTCCTCAGACATGCAAAGTGGATACATCCAACCATGCAACCCCATTTCCTCCCAGGGTTTCCACCAGCTATTATCCTTTTGCTTATCTCACTTCTTTGAGAGTATTAAAAATAACTACAGCTAGATTTTCCTTATGTAAATATTCCATTTACATTAAAAAAAAAAAATCACAGCACTTTTATTGGTGTCTCCCATATGGGTCAAGATCTTGATGATGCAAGGCATTGGATGGGCATAAGAAAAAATACAGCCATACCCCAAAGCAGCTGCCTTTCCCCTCAAGGGGAAACGAGTTTCCAGTTTCAGAGCACTTACTCTGGGGATTGTATATGAACTCTGCAAAAGACAAGCAAACGTGACAAAGATTCATGCTGCACTAACAAGTGCTATCCAAACAAATATAAGTTCAATTAAAAGATTGTTATGCAAGCAATAAACCAAGAAGTCTGCTGGATCAAGAAGTGGAAAGCCAGCTCACACATGAAAGCTGTCAAGCATGAGAAATTAGATAGCAGACACAAGCGATGCTGATGGTGAACTTAGAGGCAGGCATCATAAATCAGAAGGACGGCATTCCCAGTCGAGGGGAGGAGGGAGAGACACCCATTGAGGGATGCATCTGGCTCCACTCCCTTCTCCAGCTGTTTGGATCCTCACATGAAGTGCTGGGAAAGGGTTTAGTACACTGCAAGCTCCATTGCCCACAGGACAAGCTATGCCTAAACCTGGCCATAACAACACTTGTAGGGTAAAGGGCACCTCTGCAGAACCATTACGTCAGTTACCTTTTCTTGCATTTAGCATTCATTCTACTAAACCATGTATTTCCTACTGCAGCAGTCGAATTCAGTACTGCCTGTGGCATCTCTCTTGTCAACTGCTATAATGCTGTACCTGCAAGCAGTGCAATAAAAATTGTTTGTGCTACTCTAACTGCCTCAAGTCATTCTGAATTTGGCAATTCTTTCAAAGAAACCAGGGTTTCACCTCCGGATGCAACTCAGACCTGGAAGAAAAAGTTGCCTTGACGCTAATTTCTACAGGTGCCTCATCAGCTCATCGTGTCTCTCTGAGGGAACACTGATTAGACTACAACAAAATTGAAGCAGGAACCTGTGGCTAAAAAGCTTCTTCAGTTCCTGGCCTCCTTCACTCCCCTGGGCAGTATTATTACTTGGAGAACAAGAAAGATTCAGCAACACATCTTTACAAAGACTTTAGTGCACCTCTGCTGACATTGGGTGCTGGGTTTTCATGCTGAAAGTTAATTTTTTTACTGAATGCTGAAATTAGAACTAAATATTCTAATTCCAGGAGCTGCACCAGAATTATAAAAAGCCAAACATGTGATTCATGATAAAAAAAACCCTGCAAGATATGACAGCAACACTGAGAAGTTGCCTAGAGAATATAGGATGAAGAAATCTGCCATCAAATTGTCATGCCCAACATGAAATAAAGCCCCTACAAAACAATGCAGGCTTGAAGAGGCTGGAGAAATGTGCTTTCCAAGTAGTGGCATCTCTTGAAATATGGTTTAACACCTGTTATTAATTCTGCTGCCTGGCATATTTGCACCATTACTTCTTCTGTCTTGGCTACAAATTTAAAAGATCGCGCTCAAGCCTGACATTAAACTATAGAAACACTGCACCCAGAGTTCACTCATCCTGCACACTCAAAGGAAAGCCTTCTGATGTCTACCTCTGTGTTACACTTAAGAAAACTCCTAATTCCAGTCCCAGGCCTATTATCCCTCCCTGTCAAACCTATTTTACCCTTTTGCTTTTAGTAATGGTAAATTATGGATAAACATATATGGCGTAGCAGTGACTCTATTTTAGCTGCTGATTTCCACTGTTCTTATGTATTGAGCCTCCAAAAAGGAGCATTGGCTCCAGTGGAGAAGCAAGTTTCTCACTATTTGCTTTCTAATATTGTCAGAATGGTAAATAACAACACTAGAAATACTGAAAATGCAAGAATCTGACAGCAAGCAAAATAATAAAACACAGAAGCAGATGCCCACACACAGGGCCACTCCTCCCAGCTAGGGTAAATCACTGCACTGGCACAGTTTGGCACTGGGTACCACTTGGACCACACCACCATGTTAAGCTCTCATGGCATATCCACCCCCAAATTTTGCAGAAATATTGCAGTGTGCTGAAGGAAAGGCATCTCTCCACTTGGTTCTGCCACATTTAAAATTAAGACCATAATAGCTCATTCAACAAGGGCACCACAACCTTCAAACTGTGATTGCTTTTAAAGCCCTTTGACATTCTTCAAAGGAATGTTTTGTAGGAAGAAACCATTGGGGTCCCATGCTATTGGAAAGTGGGTCTGCTCTTATTATCCCAGTACCTTCAGGATCTCATTGGCACAGCAATACCAACAGGAAGATGGAGTCCCTGCACCAAAGAGCATCTCGCTGATGAAACACAAAGGAATGCAATAGAGGTAGGGATAGCTTAGGGAAAACTCAAGCAGAGTTAGGCTGCCATGCATCGTTGGGCAGGAATGTTTGTGTGCCTTTCCCAGCATCGCCCTGCCCTCATCCTGCTAGCATACAAGAACTAGGTTTGGCCCCAAAATTTTCCAGCTGCCTCTGATCTCAGTGGACATTAATGTGTGGACAATAGGCTTAGCCCCTGTGTCCCCAGTGCTGTGCCCTGCAAATGACCTTTAATTGGCAAGGGACACAATGGGAGACAAGGGCCGATTCAGAGCCACTTCTGCCGAACATGTCACTTCTTATTTACACTTGCCAAAGCACAATCACTGCTTCTTCTGAGCAAAAGAAAAGGTTATGAATTTACTTCATCAGGGGTCCATAAGAAGATGTGCACGGCTTTCGGGGGCAAAATGAAGCTCCAATTAATCTGTGTAACCGCAGTACACAAACATAGTGCCCATGGGGCAGAGGGGAAACAGATGCTTGACACAGAAGAATACCCTGGCAATATGATTTTATTTCTCCCAAGACATCCAAGGATGGCATTTTACCTTATGCACTAAGAGTCTATTAAATTTTGCGTTACAAGTTAGAACTCTCTCAGTAGTCTTCAGGAACACTAAAAAAAAAAAAAAAAAAAAAAAAAAAAAAAAAGCAGAATCTTACATTTTTAACCCTCTGTCTTCTAAAATTTTACAGCTAAATAAAAAATGGCAACAAAATTAACTCTGCTCCCTGCTGAAAACAGTTGACTTTGCTGCATTTCCTTCTATTGGAAGCACTATTCCCCAAGCCCCCTGGCCTTTTCTAGGTCTATTTCCCTAGCATCTCCAGAGACTTTCCCTCTCCTCCCTCCATATCTCAGGTTGAAGATATTAAACCCTATTTAAAAAAAGTTTAAAAGCCCCTATTTAAAATTCATCTCCTAAGTGATGGCCATGAATAGTCCAACCTCAACATCGTGTGACTGCATCTTCTTTAAAACAGCTATAGCCTAAATGAATGAGAAGCAGCGATGCTCCCCCTGGGAGAAGCAGCATCTTTTCCACAGCCCAATCACCATTTAATTATGATGGCTGCAGAACACATTTTGAGGTTTGGTGCATGCTCTGAAAAACTGCAACATTTGCTCACACATAAAACTTTCCCAGAAGTAATACAATGCTAAATTAGCTATCATTTCTTCAAGTGTGCTGTTTTTCTTTTCTGCTGATGATTTTTATGTTCGTGGCACACATTAAAGGTAGCCTCACCATCAGGTATAGTGCATTAAAATGGAAATGTCAATATGGTGAAACAGGATGTGTCACATTAAACAACATCATTATGTGTATTTATACTGCAGGAGGCAGTGACCACAAGATGCAATTCAACAGCAACTTTATCTGCACATTAAAAACTTCTAGCAAGTCAGGTGTCATGGCAATGTTCTGCATAAGACAGCAGCACACTGGCAACAGGATTATTGTTGCCAATTATTGGCAATCAGAATGATAATTTATAAAAATGTTCAATTTCAAACTGCAAGTTATATTTACACAGCAGCTCAAGAACAAGATAAATTCTGGAAATAGCTTTTGCCTTAACATATCAGTGTTTAAAGTTGTCCATCTTGTACAAATACATGCTTCATGCTTATTAAAGTTTCAAGATTCTTATCATAATTATGCCTCAGCTATGTGCACATGGGACTTTAAAATTATCAAGTAAACATTCCTTTCCTGCATGTCACCTCTAGTACCCACCAAAAAGGCTAACTTGTACTCTGGTGTCAGTCTATGCTACCTTGTACACTGGTGTCAGTCTATGTACAGCTCCAAGATATGAAGCATTTTGGTCTCTTGTCCAGCACAGCACAATCAGTATTTTTCACTGGTATCTGACTTAAATACATGCATTTTTAGACTACTTGCTCCCTGGATACAAATCATTCCTGCTTAAGACATTAAAAAGCAGACTTCTATAACTCAGATTTACTCATCTGAGCTTAGAATTTGGGGAATTACACCTTCAAAACGGGCTTGAACAAATGAGTTTAGATGAGAAATGTCTCAGCCTTTCACATCTGCAAAGCAGGGAAGGGTTTATTTAACCCTCCACCAGTACCCACCAGCCCAACCACCACCAAGATGGGAAAAAATACAGCATATTTCACAGGTAGTATTGAAAACAGAAGTCCTCACTTAGTGCCAAGGTTTTTGCTTGGAGCTGGTAAAGTGGCAGTGACCTTAAAATCTTGTTTCTTTGATCTTCCCTTACCAACATTGCTCACCCACACAGCATCATTAGCCAGCAATTAAGCTGACCTGCCATGGGAACAAGCCCTCTCTGTCCTCTTCCCTGTCCTCCTGGCTCACGGTAGTTTGTGCATGTCCTAGATATCTCAAAAGCTGTTTTCCCAGCAGAGCAAGGTTAGCAACAAGCTTCTCTGGGAGGTTCTGCTCAACAGTTCAGCAGGTTTCAGGTCATAGCACTTCCCTCCTGTGCCTCCATAATTTTCTCCTTTCCTTAAGGACTCAGAGGGCTGCTGAAATCCCAATGACCTGTTTATCTTTTCCAAGTGTAGGAACAAAAGTATCTAAAGGAAAACAAAAAACTATTTTATTGCACAGATGTATGAAGAGATCCAACGGGACTTCTACTGTACATAGATACTCAGGTCAAGCTTAAGCAGCTTTTTACTTACTTTCATGAGCAACAAAAACCAACAACAACAAAATCATGCTACCAAGAAACACGCATCTTGCAACAACATTTCCTTTTAACAGTTATAAATTTAATAGAATTTTCTAAAAGAAATTACCAGATCCAGCAGGTATAACATCTAAGTGGGAAAGAAAATCCTCAGAAAACTTCACACACAGAAACATATGATTATGCCTTAAGAGGGGGAGGCTTAAGGATAGGAGTACCACTTGCTAACCTGCATACCAACAAAAAGATTCCTAGAAAGCCAAGGGGACTAAAAACCAGTGAGAAGGTGGCAATATTTTTCAGTATTTTATTAGCCTTGGGGAAGCACAAAGACACTCTTTCTCTTTCCTGGATTTTAATCCTTGTACCCCAAGCCTTGGGAGGAAGGCAAGTCCTCGATTTCTCTTCACTCAACACAAGTAATTAAGCTAAAACTGCGCAGGGCTCTTGCATTGCTTTGCAACTGTGCTTCCCACCAGGAGCACCACATTACATTAATGTTACAACTATATACATAATTTCCATGGC
The DNA here is from genome assembly GCF_012275295.1 of Melopsittacus undulatus. Classification (NCBI taxonomy): domain Eukaryota; kingdom Metazoa; phylum Chordata; class Aves; order Psittaciformes; family Psittaculidae; genus Melopsittacus; species Melopsittacus undulatus. The sequence goes on from NC_047533.1 coordinate 57,925,678, forward strand.
TCAGGAGGTGCACAGCCAAGTGAGAAAATTCTCTTATGTAGTCAGGGCACCTACATGACTTGGTGTATCACCTTGCCCCAACTCCTCACCTGTAAACCAAGATAACAGGAAGATTTCCATGCCAAAATTTGTGAGGTGCTCAGCTGTGACAGCAAGTGGGTCAAAACAAGCAAGTAGACAAGAAATGGCTCCTCCTATAGCTAGAGATGCTCAAATTTTTATTTCAGAGTAATATTATTTCCTCATTGGCTATAAGTTAAATTTTCTGTTGACACTTCATGAGTCATGTCAGGCCATTCAGAAACATGAATAGAACACTGAACTAAAATTAAGAAATAATAATTATAATTACTGTGATTATTATTATAGAAGACAAATAATCAGATATTTTGACAGTGATCATAACAAACCCATCTCTAGATATCGGCCAAGACATGAACAAGAAAAGAGCAGCTGTCCATATCTCCATTTTGAGGAACAAATAAGTTTTAATAGCATCTGTCTAACAGAACCATTACCATCTCCCATGCGAAAGCAAAGCAGCTTCAAACCCAAGACATGCCAAAACTCAGGTGTCCACCTCTTTTCACAGCAAACCAGAGGACAGTAATAAAAACAGGGCCAGCTGATACTCAAATTACTCACAAAAAGAGAGCTGTATTTAAACCAAATAGGTTTATTACTTCTTAGGAGGGAAAATTACAATACATATTGTGTTGTTTATCCACCCAGATGGTTAGCATCAATGCAAAATACATTAAAATATTGCACTTTATTTGACGGTGGAGACAAATAAGAAATGTATACCTGCACAGCAAACACCTTTTTACAGATTGCTCTAGCATCATCCTGATGATGCATCGCACATGAGTTTAGAAAACTACAGACCTAAGCAAAGATTTACTGTATCAGTTTTTGGGAAGCAGAGTGCCACCCAAGTTGAACAGCAAAAATTAAAAGCCATCTCAGTGCAAGCATCTCTTGTCTCCAAATGTAGCAGAAAGCATAGCCAGTGATCTGCCAAGGCCGCTAACTCCTTCATTCACCCAGATGGGATAACAACAACCAGAAGAATCATTGGAAAGGTCAAAAGCAACCTCACTCAATAAAGCTCATGCCACTACAGGCAAGGTACCAGTACAACAAAATTAACAGATTGATTCAAAATTCTCACTGCTGTAGAAAAGCTGGAGGAATGGCCAAGTGATACTTTTTGAGACATGAGTCAGATTTAGTTAGAATCATACCCATCCCAACTCAGGAAAGATCACAGGTCTGTGCTCAGCTCCAAAGCTTTACAGCAGGGAGGGAAGAGCTGAAGCCAGCCCTTGAGGGACACATTGTTTTTGGCTCCCAGGGTAAGACAGGTAACATGTGAACTCATCACCCACCTTAGCAATAAACACAATAGCCACCCGTGGGAATATACACCATCTTGGGATCAATTTAGACCAGAACAGATATCTGCCCTGATTTCTAAAGCCAGCATGCAGTTTAGCCTTCAGCAATACAGATTCATATTCCTATTAAATTCAATGGCAGTTTGCTACTTTAAAACACACTTTTGCTATCCACTGAGATTTCACAGCAATCAAACTGATGCCACCAGTCTGGAAGATAAACCAGAAGTGCTATAAAGCCACACACTGAACATTTACTTGAGACTTAAAAATGGCTAAGAGAAATCAGGACCCTCAGCACAGCGGCAAACAGCCTCTTCACAGACATGCTGGCAGCATTCCATGGTGAAACATCAAGCCAACGAATCCTTCCTGAACTAATTGTAGTTTTTTCCACCTTCAGAGCCCCTTCTTTGGGCCTGGCAAGACTCCTTCCCCACACTTCAAAGCTGCAAGACCTCACAGATGCTCTATTGGGTTTACACTGGCCAGCAGACGTAATGTATTGGATTGACACTGGCCAGCAGCCCACAGATTCTCACACCTGTCCAACAGACTCCTGCAAAAGCTGGGCTTTGCTCCAGAAGCTGCTATCTTTACAACCATTTCAAAGAAAGTATTTATTTAAGTATCTGAAAGTTATCCCCTTTGAAGAAACCCCACGAAGGGACCAGCAAGGTCTGGTGGATCTCTCTAAACAGTGTTGATGAGAGAGGGGATAAGTGTGTATGTGTGCTTAAGAGGGTTATGTTATCTCTTCTACATCATGCTGTATTTTAAGACAGAAAAAACTGCACATAGATGCTTTGAGAGAGAATCAAAGCAAAAGTCTTGAGGAGCAGAGAAAGCTAAATTTATCAGGTGAATCCCTAAGCTTTCCTATGGCTTCTCCAAGCATGCTAGCTGGTGGCAATATTCAGAAAACAAATTCTTAATTCCTAAATTTAAGGTGTAACAACTGTAAAATTCTCCTAGGAGCAAAAGCAGGTTTTCTAGGTTGAATTTCTTCAACTATTTTTATGGTTTTTTGTCTTTTAGATTGTTTCAGCTTTTATTATTACAATGTTCTTTTAATTGCAAACCACCAGGAAATTTCAGCCCCTCTCTGGACGCACCACATGAAGCCAACTGCAGTATCTCCTTGTTGCGCCTTCATTCCAGGAAAGCAATGCTTTAGAAATATATTTACAGGCACTCAGAGCCTTTTAGTAAGTTTAAAATCACTGTCACTAAGACTGTGATTCAAGGAGATGGTGTAATCCAGGGTTGGCACATGCTTAGCTTTAACCCCATCTTGAGGTAACCAATGAACCCAATGGAAGATTAATGGAGGTAGAAAATGATAATCATTATCTATATCACCACTTACAGCTGGTAAATTTTCTCAGCCATATTTCTTTAAATGGTCTAACATTAGGGGCAGATTTTCAAAAGACCCATCTCCCATCTAGCCTATTTTTAATGATTTCTCTGGCTGGATCCTGCCAGCAGCCAGGAAAGCAGGTTATATACAGAAAACAGCTAGGAGAGGATAAATAAGGATTGGTTTAGGAAGGAATAACTTTCACCCAAGACAACTCTTAAGCAGAAAAAATTCCCCACATGAGGCACCGTTCCTTCTTCCAAAAGTACATCCAGCATTTTGCCAAAGAAACCCTTCTCAAACATATCACTATGAGATTTACCACTGTTCCTACCCCAGAAGTACTGGTTCATGAAAATAAAGAAATAACAATAAAAAAAAAAAAAGGATGGAAAATTGCATATCAAGCTGGCAGCTGCACCTAAAATTGAAACCGGAGAATTTTCTCCATAAATGGCTTTGCAGACACAAACCTTGACCTGGGCATTCAACAGTAGCCTCTGTACATTTAAACAGCTGAACAGGGGGCAGGATCACACCTTCACAACAAACAGGCTGCAACCAGCCTCACAGAAGAGCCTTGGATCAATCTGAGTGCAAAAGTCAGATAAGAATTGATCTGCCTGCTTGCCTAAGGAGTGGTAATACACACTGTAGTAACAGTAAAATGCTTTTCTTCTCTTTGGTCTTTGTAATTAAGATTTCTATATCACTTCAGGTAAAAGCAGCTTCTTCTGTCATGGTTTCTACCATGAAAAAGAAAAGGCAGTGAAAAATGATTCTCAGACAAAGAAAGGAGACTTTAATTTGTTTTAAATAGGAAACCCACAATCATTTCAGGTTATCAGCACCGCCTAAGCAATTTAGTAAAACAAATCCCCATAGCTTCCAAATGTGGGTCTGCCTCCAAAGCTGTTAAATGTGACTGTCAAAAGTACTTCAATGACATAAGTACACAAATCCCACTAACTGTGCACTAAGTGCTACCAGAAAGATTTTTAAAAGGCATTTAAGCTCCTATTTCCCACTGAAATCAACAAGAATTAGCCACAGACTTTAAAAAATATTCCCCAAAGGCAATGCAGAATTAAACTTCCATGTTATTTGAAAAAGGCTTTTTCAAAATTCATGAATTATTGGGCCTTTCAGCTCCTATCATTTAATGGATGATAAAAACCAGAAAGAGATGAAAATAACAATACAAAACAAATAAAAAAACCCAACATTTTCTTTTTTTTTCTAGCAATGCTTTTCTTTGCATTCCTGATTCTCAGAATGGCACTGAAAATAACATGGAAGCAGAAAGTCAAGATAAATAAGTAGAAGCATTGATAAAGCAGTTCACTAAGATAGTAATGTATCTAAATTCATAATTGTTGCTAACATGTTTTACCCATATATTCCAGGGTTTCCTTATTCAATCTCATTAACCCAGAAACTCTTAATGCAAAGACTCCTATTGAAACATCCCCTTTCACAGTCACTAAAGAAAGAATGGAAACATTCAAAAGTGGTTTGTGCTTTGTCGGTTTGTTTTCTTTGATATAAAAGGAAATAAACCTAATCAAGATTTCAGCACATCATAACATATAGGGTTTAAATGGGGCATACTGGCTACAGCTGAGAGGAAAAACATACCTGGTGGGGCAGCACAACCTACATGGTTAAGTCTGTGATCTACACAGAGGATGGAAAATCAGTGTATGGCATCTATGGAGTTTTTCCCAACATTCAGGAGTGTCTGCAAATCCTGCTTAACAACTGATTGCAACAAGAAATGAATACCTCAGTAACTACTAAGATAAAGCCTTTCAGCTCCTGGAAAACTGGTTTGGTGATTGTGTGATACTGATACAAAGCAACTTGCTTCTCTCCAAATTGCAGCAGTAAATATGGGGGTGGGGGCTTTGTCTCTAAAATGGGATGCATTCCCGGCTAAATGTTTGCCCTGTGGATATGCAGGGAGATGAATAAGGTCAAAAGTCCAGCAAAGCTCAACTGGCCCAGACCAGCACTAGTAACATCCCTGAGTCAATCTGGAAACAGCATGGATAAGCTTGCATCCAGCCTCCTTAGGTTTAGTGCAATAAAGTACAGACCTGGAGAAAATGGTGATACACGGATAACCAATGTACATGGGGGTAATACAGAGAAATTGTACAAGGGAGTTAAAGGAATTCCTTTGCTTAAACAGAAGTATTGTCTGCCCTAAGTACCTGCCATTGCCATCTTGCCAAGGCATTGATTACTGCTGGAGGGGGAGAAGCAGATGCTAGTTCTACTGACAAAAGCAGATGATTGGTCCTGCTGATAAGCCTGGGAGAGGCAGACTGGGCGACCAAGCCTTAAGACCATGACAAAAGCATAGGTGTTTGGTCCTACTGAGAAGTGGGGGAGAAGCAGACTGGGCGCCGACCAGAAAGGTTAAAATGTGTAAAGTTTAAGAAGAGGAAGACTCATTTACTTCATCCTGAAACCCCAGCCCATGACCAGAAGGGGCACTGTGCAGGTGCAAAGGACCTTCCGGCTCATTATAATACGAAGCGGGGATAGATACTAAATATGTATAGGTGGATTGAGCAACCTCATGTCTATGTATACCTTAAGAGAATAAATGTAAAGGGAGAACAACCCTGAGGTGTGCATGCTTTGCAGGAGCTATCCCCATGCACCTCAGCACTGAATAAAAGCATACCTACTTTACAACTTTAAGTAGTTGTGGAGTCTATCCGCGCATCAATGGAAACCTACTTCTTGTGGAAAATGACTACATTTGCTGGATTTTGTAGAAAACCCCGTCTAATGTTTTAAAGTGATACCTGTAATAAAGGCATGAAACAGTTTACTGAACCAGTTATAAAATCTTTCTCCACTGAAAACACAAAATAGGAAGATTTTCCGTAAGTACTCTGGGAAAACAAAAAATTAAACAAAAAAAACCCTACAAAAATAAACAAACAAAACAAAAAACAAACAACCAACCAAAAAAACTAACACAAAGCTATCTGGGAAAAATTGAAATCTATGTTATATTGCCAACATTTCTGATTAAACTATTTGCTCAAAAAGACTATTTTATGATAAAAAAATAATTAAAATACCTGCAGCATTACTGCAAAACAGATGCCTTCTGTAACGATACTAGATGCTAGGCAGTAAATTTGTACTCTATTACTTTTAAGGTTAAACATTTGCTTTTAAGTCTAAACTGAGACTTGAAGTCCAAAATTACTGCTTTTAAAGTCCAAGAGTACAACAGTTTGAGATCAAAATCCCTGCACCGATTTGTTTAGAATATTCTGTTTTACTCTAAACCTATCAAGACTGAGTAGTTCTACATATAGGTGTTCCACACTAGGCAAGAACACAGTTCTTGCAGGAGGACCAATCTGGGCAGAGAGAAAGGCAGAATGGTTTACTGTGTTAAAGTGAAAAGGAGGAAGAGAATGTGCTCTGGTCAGGATTTGCTACATAAGCCCTGCTCCCAGTTAGCAAGGGATATTGCTTTATTTCTTCTTTCCCCTCATATTCCACTTTTCTTGCTTCTTGTGTACACAAATGCTTGGGTTTATTTTTCTTTAAGAAGAGCAGCTTTCTCCCCATTTCTTCTCAGCTTTAAACCATTTCTTTTAAGGACATAGTAAACTCCAAACAACTGGACCAGCACCCACAAGTGCACAAATGCTAGTCAATGCAAGACATTTCCAGGGCAAGAGAGCCCACATCAGCTTCTCTGCTAGTTCATGCAAAGCAGTGCTAGTGTGCAAAATGCAATGACTTTCCACACTATGCAATGCATGACCTTGTGGGGCGGTAAACATGGCTAGCCTAATGGCTTAATGGTTAATGTTTTATGTTCACCCATGTGGTATTCAAATGTAAGGAAAGCAACGTGCTGGAAGAACTGGAAGCATGAATAAAAGGCTTTTTGGCAGAGCAAGAAGGAGTGATCCCAAAACTACACAAAAAAAGGCTTTGAGGTTTTGCACCTCCTGCTATCCAGGAAATACACAATTAGAGAGCCAATGTCATACTAACCACACCTGCAATGCCAGTCTGGATGAAGGACACCAAGGCAGATAATCCTCACTGTGGAGAACCTCTACTTCTGTGCAACCTAGCAGCAAGCTCTCTGGAAAGCCAACCCCAGCATGTGGCCACACCAGCAAGGAGACAGCAGGCAATTCAGCAGCACTCATCTCTCACAAACAAAGAAATCTGATCATCCTCAGTAATTTCCTTAGGATAGATTGCTGCAGAAGCCTAGTGCAAAATTAACTGGATGTTCTGTCAAAGCCATTAGGCGAAGACTGAACTCAAAGAAAATTATGTTCACTGATGTCTTCATATTTACTTTAAAATGCAGTCATTTTGACAGGCTCATGAGGTAGAAGATCTCATTTTATGAAGGTCTTAAGGGACAAGAGGAGCAGAAATATAACATGCCGCTGTCTCAGTCAGCAGAATGATCACAAAATTACTTTAGAACTGACTTTCAAAACTACAAATCCAGTTATTTTGAGTAATTTCAGCCTTTTAAAAAAATACATGGTGCTTCAGGTTGACCAAAAAAGCAACAAACTTGATAAGTATGATTTGGACAATTTTCCTTACTCATAAAATAATGTTTCTGCTCACAACCACCTTCATTTCCTTTTATTCAAGGGCGACTTGAGGAGAACAGCCTACTGACTAGACAACAGAGCACAGACTTCATTTTTAATCAAGTAGCCACATAGCCTATCTCAGAGTCTTTAGCTGAAGCAAAACCCAGGAAACTGAGAAGCAAGATAAAGAAATAACCTTCTTTTGATGCTACAAGTAAGCTCTATGTCCTCAGTGCCCCCAGCACAGCATGCAGCAGAGTTCTCCTGTGATATGACTTAGGGTACTACCTACCATCAACAGGGTATGACATGTAATGCTATTATAAAGCATGAACAAATTAAAAATCGAGAAGGAACTGGCGTAACTTTTCTCTAACTTGACAAAAAGTAGGTTTTGGATTGTCAGGAGAAAACAGGAATGAAGGACAGCCACAGCATCAACTGCATCACCTGGTAATGTGGGGTATCCAAAAGCTGCTCTGCGATACTCTAGAAAATGAGCCATATCTGCCCAAAAGGCTGCAAAGAGTCTTGCTGAAAATCAAGATTCACCATGAAATCTGGTTAAGACTTGCTGGGCCCCAGTCTAGCTTTCTTTAACCTCTCTACTCATGATTTTTATCCAGAATAAGCAAGACATCTAAATTTCCAAAATTTGCAAATGCTCCACTTGTAATTAATTGCCTGCTTGGCATTGAAGGCATAAGGCAGCACCTTTGTGAGATGACACAGTAAAACGATAAAACGAGGAGAGGCCAACACTGATACCAGTGAAAGGCATAAGTGATTTTCACAACTGCTCTGTGAAAGCACCTTGTTAGTGATGCCAGGATGGAGCTTGAGAAAGGTTCACCTTCCCTGTGGAGCCAACACTCCTGCAAAAGGCATGTTTCTCATACAGAAGATGGGAAATACACAGTTTACTGCCAAACACACAAACAAGGGCTTAGAGAAAGCTTCTTGGAGTAACTGGCTTGGAAATAATCTCTACTCTGCAAGTCCCATACAGTACAATTAGAAAATAACTTGGTGCAATACCAATTCCCTGACTGTAATTACCACATTCCTCAGCCCTGAAATTACCATAGAGCTAAGAGTCTTGTTTGCACACAGGTGCTCTGATAGGGGCCAACACAATAATGACAACAAAACAACACTCTTTACAGTGAGGGGTGAAAAAATACCGGCACAGGCTGCCCAGAGAGGTGTTGGATGCACCATCACTGGAGATATTCAAGGCCAGGCTGGATGCGGTTCTGAGCAATCTGATCGAGTTGAAGATGCTCCTGCTCATTGCAGGGGGGTTGAACTAGATGAGCTTTGAAGGTACCTTCCAACCCAAACTATTCTATGACTATGACCCAGGCTGCCCTGTGCTGAGACTTTCCACCAGACTTTACTCCTGCAGAAAAGCTTGTCATGAGCACAGCACTGGCTTCACTGATAAGGAGAGGCTTTTTTTTTTCTTTTAATGATTTTCACCTATTCACATTTTCAATATTTAAAATCTGATTCCTTTAAAAAGAAAAAAAATAAACAAAATTCCATTTTTTTCCTTCATTAAATTCATTAATTTCTTATCTTCTGCCTCCACAGCATTTTCATTTAATTTTCTACTCTTTACTTGTTTCTGCTGGTATTTTTAAACAACATAGCCTCAAATACAAAAAACAGCCTACAAAAAAAGAGGCATTTAAGGACTTCCACTGTGCTTGCTAACATTAAACAAGAGCCATTCAACTAATGCAACAAAAGCAATACTGCCTGACTGCTGATTGCCTTTAACACATCAAATCCACAAGAACGGCTACTTTTTCAGTCTGTCCACAACATTTTTCCTTCCTCAAGCCCTTTAAAAGGAAATCCTCCAGCATTACAAGCTGAGGGTTTACCCCAGGAGAGAGGGGTAGGACTAGAGAGGGTCATTGCCTGGGGTCACCCATGGCTGGCAGGGACAGCAAGAGCCACTGGCCCAGCAGGGCCGGGAAGAGCTAGGGGGAAGCAGAAGCCAAGGACCCCTGGGCCGGTTCGGCTGTGGACAACAGAGATGCTGCTGGTTTATATTTGAGGCAAGAAAGAGATATTTCTGCAAGCCCCAGCAAGCCCAGGAATTTAAATCCCTTCCCAGGAATCCACAGCACGTGCACCCCGTGCTGCCATGACGTCAAGTACGGCCTGAATTAATTAGGGACGAAATAATTAGGCAAAACACATCTTGTAAAATTATCAAAGGACATCTGATATCTGAAGCACGCAAAATGTTACAATAACTGCAACATCTGCATAACCTGTCAGAAGCAATAGAAATAAATGAACACTGCTGTTATTAATGCTGAAGTCGTCTTTAAACCCATTAAAATCACTGTAGCCTCGGACCCAAAGATGAGAAAGGTGGTGTATGACATCTGTGCTGATTACAAGGAAGAGGAATCTGGTCAAGCTGGTAGATACAACATTTCCAGCAGGCAGAGTGCTCTAAAAATGATACTATTTCTGGGTGAAAATAAATAGGATTGGGCTGCACTGCAAAACTAAAAACAAATTGAGGGGAAAAAAAAGTCTTGAATCTGGATTTCCATTTTGAGCAAACTTAAATCCCCCCTTCTGAAAAAAAGAAAGGTTGGGTTTGGGTTTTTTTTAATCTGATTTCTAATAAACATATGAGTGTGGTTTGCTATAAAAACATGATTGGAAAAAAAAATAAAAAGGACATCCAATGTAAAGCTTGTGGTCAGAACATACTTGGTCTTGTAATTAAGATTGACTTTAGTGGCTAAATCTTGATTTTGGCATCCTGCTTCTTACCCAGAAGCAACCACTTAAACCTGCTGATTAACATCAGCACTTCTAATTGCCCAGAAAGTGAGCCTGTCTTAAGTTATCACCCTGGGACCTACAAAACAAATACACAAATTTGGGTTGTTACAGGGAAGACAATGTCCTGGGAGGGGAGAATGCTGTGCTGGTTTTGGTCACACCCAGATTTTGCAAACACATATATGCAATGCACATACCCATGTATGTAAACAGCAATTTGGAAATGAAGAGTGTGTATATATTCTGTACATTGAGTATAGGCACTAAACTATCAAGTAAAGGTCCATCCTCACACCCCAACAGTCTAGTCTGACCATTCACCAAGCACTGAGCCAGGGGGAGATGCTGCTACCTTACCCAATTGCAGCAAGTGCCTCCGGAGGCTCCCTCAGAGCACAGCAAATCCATTCTCTAAGAGTCATGTTATGATGAATGCTGAGCAACAGGAGAAAAATGTGGCCAGCCAGGAGTGCAGAACACATGGTGGGATGATTTGGATGGCCCCTATCTCCTGCTTTGAAGACAAACAGTGGTTGCAATGCCCCACACTGGGATCTGAGCTGACTCTCCCTGCTAGCAGGGCAGCAAAGCATTAGAAGTTGCTAGTTCATGAAATTTTTCCTTCTATCAGAGGAGTCAAACCCAGGTAAATCCTCTTGAAGATAAAAGTGCCCCAAAATATTTGAGGAAGAGTTGCAGCCCCATGAGACTGACAGAGCTGCACCTGTCCGTAAAGTAGGTACCCACAGAGCTTTGTATACAGGATACACCTGAAGCTAAAAACTGTAAAGGAAAAAAAAAAGCCCAATAAAAGAGATCTGAAAAAAGAAGTGTGTTTTCATTATTGTGAATTTTCTCTCTCCCCCACAGAGGGGGTCTTGTTTCATACAGAACAAAATGGGGAGAGGAGGCAGGGGGCAAAAGCGGCTTAGCAGTGCCACAGGTAACCCAAGTAATCCAGCTTGGACATGAGAAAAGGTGATTTTTTTCAGACTTCAGCTCTTTGCAGTGATTCACAGCACTGCTTTCTTCACAGCAGCAGGCAGCTTGCTCACCAGCTCTCGCAAGCAAATTGGTTTGCTCCTGGAGCAAAAGCAACTGTGGGTTCTCTTCTGCAGAAATCCCCAGGACTCAATTTTTGAGGTTGATTCTCTGTACAGGAACTGTTTATTATCTAAACAATCTCCAGGTGCCTGCACATCCATCCTCACTTCAATGACACAACTATATTTCCACCTGCAGCCAGGATGTTTGGGATACATGTGTGGCAAGAGAGCTTGGCAAAGACAAGTCGTCACCCAACATTTTACAGTTAGCACTCCTGATTAGTAGCTTATGCCACTGCCAAGCTCTTCCTTTTAATAACATATTTACCATTTGATGCTGTGAAGATCCTCTAGCATGTAATTAAGTCCAGGAAAGTCTTGCAGGCAGCAGTAGGATGAAACTGATACAGTGCTATGTAAAGTCTAGCATGTAGGTTATACAGTTTGTGTATATATAAATATATATATATGCATATAACATCTTCATTCCTTTGCACACCCATGCTTTCTGAACGTATTATTAATAGCAGCAGATCTTGAAGCACTGCATACATAGGAACACTATTGATGTAACATTTTGCATGTTTATTCTCCATGGATGTTTGTGATAAACTCTGCAGGGCATTTCTTTTGTATCACTGTTGAGAAAATATTATTAAATGGAAATAACACCCCCTCTTGCAGGTGGCCTGCAGATTTCATGTTCTGTTAAAAGATTATTTACAAGTTAATTTAGAAAACAGTGTAGAAAGGACAAATTTTAGTAATTTAATTAGAGCTCTCATATAGCACAGTGCTCCTTTTGAAGTTTTCCTCTTTTCTAAAGAGCTTGCTGACACGAGAGGACAGGAATGGGCAGAGACTGCAAAATCATTGATAAAAATCCCAGTGACTTCTGTGAGGTCAGTAATTCATTTATAACCTAAGCAGAAAAATATTCAGTTCCTGCCAATGCAAACGTGATCCTGAACACAAAGAAATGCTTCTGCATATCATTTTTAATAAGCATTCTCCCAGACTGAGTTTACAGGATCAAAAGTTAACAGCCAAAATATCGCTTATAAGGTATTGCTATTAATTATGCTGCAAAGAATAAAATCACAGTCCTTATTACCACTTGATGAGACCAGTGAAGTTGACTTACCAGTGTTTATTTAAAGTTGAACACTAGCTTCTGATTAAAAATAATATAATATGAAGTGAGCTGAAATGTCAGTCATCATCCCACACCTCATCTACAGCATCACGGATTAGAATTTTAAAATGGGACACAAAGATGTATCTCCCTGCACACAGTGTGGCTGTGGAAAATGTTTGGATACCAAATCAGTATTCACAGCCTTTCCTCCAAAATTCTGTAGCTTTTTATTTATCAAACAAACAGGTGAAAGAGCCACACTGTCTGACAATGAAGTGACCCATGGCCACCCAAACACATGCATCTACACACACATCTTTTTCTCCCTCCTGAAAATAGTTATACCCTCTTTCACTGACTCAGTGAGAATAAATTCAAACTCCTGCCTCTTACTGAGGGCCAACCATCACACAGAAATGCCAGTTGTCAGCTCTGTGCCATGATCCAGAATGCCCAACCCTGCCCATCGCAGCATCTCCACCTAGAACAGCACCCCTCCTTATCTTCCCTAAAGCTTAGGCAAAAAAAAGACACAGCCATTTTCTTTCCAAGATAACTGTGAGCTCACCCTTGAATGAAGAGAAAAACACACTTTACCACCACCCTGCAGGGAAACTCTCAGCTGCACGTGGACTTGGACTGCCCAACATATCCTCAGCCAACCTAGACAGCTGCCAGGTTCATGCTGTTTGCCTTGTCTTTGCTCTATGGCTTATTCTCAATAGAACAGACTGGATCCACCCCATTTTGGGGCTTGTCCTTCCCTTAATTAGTATACAATCTTGCACTATTAAGACTGTGGTGACACCCACCACTGACTTCATTGGCCATGTGATCAACACATTCAGCAGCCTTGTAGGTCAGCCCATAAGTAACTGTCAAGTTGGCATGCAAACCCCAAAACCTGTCATCAAAAACTCCCTGGGAACCACCCACATGGATGTAGGAGTACATCTGTGATCCACTCATACAACTATGTTATCCTGAAACTGGTGCTCCTGAGGGCCTCCTGCTAAGAGAACTCAAACTACGTGCAGGAACACCATGCCAGTTGTGCTATGTACACATGCAAATCAGATGTGTTAGCCCTGCAGATGACCTAACACAGTCCATTTTAGGGCTTGCTTAGGTCCATGTCCACCTCCTGTTCTGCAAGTTCACATATTGATCTATCTCCACATCCAGTCCAATGAACAGATGCGCCTCTGCTGCTCTTAGGGCATGACCTCAAATCTTCTGTGTGTTGGAACAGACAATCCACTGGGAAACAAGGATTCCAAAAGTAGTATATATGTAAGGCAAATCAGTCTCAGAGTTTTTAAAAAGCATTTGTAATGAAAGTTAAAAGTCTTCAGCCAAAACCTCTTCCTGATACATTTATATCTGTCATCAGTATTCACCATTTACTGGAAGTTTATACTGGGCTACATGTGCTTCCCTTCAAAAGCCAATGGCAGCACATTTAATGATCTGCTATAATTTGAGCTAAGCATGGCTTACAAACCATAACTGTAAATTTACTCCCTTTTTCACCTAAGAGGCAAAATAAAGTTTTAAAGAATCTGTTAAGAAAAAGGCAGACTTTTATGTAGTTCTGAAGTCCACTGAATTTTATCACCAAAAGAGGGCTAAACAACAAAGGTTGTCATTTTAGTAAATTAAGCCCTATGAATTTTCTGTATATTTAGATTGATATAAAGACAGTTCTGACTTCCCACTATTCTGGTGACATCTCAGGTATTCAGTGCTTGATGATCACAAATCAGCCCTCAGAAGATTGATCAAGCAAGGGATTCACAGAATAACAGACAATTAAAGACAAGTCACTTTGGGATTCTTTCCACTTGTATTTGAGTGCCATCATTTTTAAGATTCATAAGTAAAAGTTTTCCAGGCAGTTATGAGGTGAAGCAGTCAATGTGCTGATACTCACCTAGGACCACGCAAATATTAGGGATGGGGCCTGATGAGAGAGTATACTCGAAGACAAACAAAAATAACAATAAATCAGCAACAAGGGGATTTTCACCTGATGCAACAGCATAGTATGAAATTGTTATTTCATAATTTGCCTTCTTCTTCGTTCAAACTCTATCCCAGAAGAGCATGTATTCAAAGTATAAAGTGAGGTGGCAAAACAGGCTGCCTCAATATTTCAGAGAGTTCTTTTCTTACAGTGGGTCTGTAAAAAAACAGGATTAATGTGGTCCTGATTTGGGTTCAGATTCTGGGAATCAGCACACTACAAATAAACAATAACCGCTAGCACGAGAGAAACCGGAATTTATGGCCTGTCACTGCATAGAAGGAAGCAAAAAACTAATAATAATTTAAGAATATAACAAACACTGCTTTAAGGATAAAAGCATCACTGCTGATAAAGCTGAGATCTGCTAGCTGTCAACGATGAGGAGGTTTGTTCTTTGATTTGTATCACTGTTGCTCACACCAAGATATTTAGGGTGCTGGGTAGGCTTTTGGTAAGCTTCATAATAAATCCCAAATAAATACAGAGTGCAATAAATCTCCATCCACAGTACGATGACGCTATCAAAACTGGAGCTGGATGGCCAGATCTCTGCTACATTGCACAATGCATAGGCAAATCCTAGCTGCTCAGAAAGGCAATGCCCAATACCCACTATTGTCTTAAACCAGCTCAGCTCTTAGCTAAGCAAAAGTGAGTCAGAGCCCAGTGTCACCAAACTGGGACGCCTCCTGTGAAACTGCTGCTTTCAGTACATTATTTTTAGCTTTCTAATTATACAGTTACCAAACATACCAGTAGGGCTGAGCGGGCCCCTCCTTAACAGGGAAAAAAAAAGGAGTGGAAGCATATGAACAAATTGAGATAGATTCAATAAAGCCGAAAAAAAACCACGTGACTACTAGCATAGGAGACCATAACACACTAAACACCACCAGTCTGATGAAGCAATAAGGTCTGCAAGAGCAACTTTCAGGTAGGCTGAAGAAAACACTGAGAAATACAAGCTGGATGCAAGATTCCGGGAGCCAACCCCCTGCTACTCCCCACCCACAGAGAGCACGGAAGACCTGAAAACTAAACCATAACCTCTCCATATATCCTGGGGCAATAGCTGACATTTCCAAGCACCTAGTGAGCTGTCAGCAGACAGAAGGAATTGTTATAATAGCCTGTCCATCAGCAGCTGAGTTGCATCATAAGCTAGTAATAATACCCTACAATGGAGCCTTTTAATTTATTTTTAGTGCTGTAACACCCAACAGCAGAGGAAGAATTCACTCCCAAATGGGTCTGCTGGCTCCCAACCTCGTAGCATTTCATCTCTAAAAGGGTTACAGGCTGCTGGCTTCAGAATAAGGAGATGGATTGAATATTTACAAGAAGGCAATTGCGGGGGTAACCTGAGCCTCTAATCACTCTGACAGTGTATCCACCCTTTGTCATCACAATATGAAACCTGATCATTCTTCCCTTGCAGAGTTCAGTCACATCCCTGGAAAAAGTTTAGCCACATCCCTACCCCATCCCTGGCAGCGTTCAAGACCAGGTTGGACAGGGCTTTGAGCAACCTGTCCTAATGGAAGGTGTCCCTGCCCATGGCAGGGGGCTGGAACTGGATGAGCTTTAAGGTCCCTTCCAACCTAAAACATTCCATGATACGATTCTATGAATTTTTTAAAAATGGATATAGCACAGTTCAGACACCACATCTAAGAGGAGGTTGCTGTCTGATTTTCAGACTTCTGCTGCAATGGGTTATTTCAACTTCTACATGGCAATTCATGCCTCCTTGAAGCCTAACGAACTGCTGGGATTAACTGCTGCAATTTGCAACATATTCCCTTCACTGGTTGCTGCATGAGCCCAAAGCCCACGGCTGCCTAGAGTTCACACTACATGAAGTTATCTTTGTATCAACCAACAGCACAGAAAAACATGGAGTGCTAAGACATCCAGGTTTTTTGCTTAAACCTCTATCATAAGAGTGAATTAAAAATTCACACCTATACTGCTATCCTCTCTCCCTTAAAAGGCTCCTTCCAAAACAGAGCAATTTGTATTGAAAACAAAAACAAGCAAACAAAAGGCAGAGACCATCCCCAGCACAGGCTGCCCTGGTGTGAGATCCCTCCTCTCCCAAAGTCCCATAGCCTTTTCTTACCACCAGCTCTGTGTGAGAAGCAGAATAGGCTATTGTCAACATTATTAATATTACTATTCACCATTCCCAGCATTTACAAGACATTTTGCCCACCACAGTCTCCTGATGCACTGCCTGCAGGTGGAAGCTTTGACTATTCATAGCCTTCTGGGAAGAGGAGGAAAGACACGGGTCAAGTTTACGCACTTCTTTTTTAAATGCTAAGTCTTCTGCCCTAAACACTCATGTTCCAGTCCTGCAAAACTCTGGATGCTTCTTTTCTGGCCCTGCCTAAGAAAAGCATTTCTCTCTACCTGCTTCCCAGATGTGCTTTTGCAAGCAGCTGCCAGCACCTTGGAAGCACTAACATAGGGTCTTATTTCTCACATAGCTGTGATGTCCAAGCAGCCTCTTTCTATAGCTTTAGGACAGTTAGACTCCCACATATTTCCTCTCCACAGGTTTTGTCAACAGGAAAGAAAAAAATCACATGGTTGCAGAAGGGCTCATCTTTGGAGTGCAGAGGTGAAAGGCATAGACCATCAAAACATTCAGACAACACAGCAGCTCCTCCACCCATGCTACCACCTTGCTCACCTGAAGCTCTGATTTTTCCTCTTATTTTTTTTTCCCTCCACTTGAAGGTTTCTATCTCTGCAGGCCATTGATCCCTGCTCTGAGAAAAGGACTTTACAACACCGAAAGAAAAAACTAGAGCTGGGAAAAGGTCACATTATTACACGTCAGGAAGCTTGTTTGGTCCAGTTAGATTTTCTCTGACTGCAGGAAGTGATTTTACCCTTCCAGACAGCAGTTTACCTTAAAAGAAAATACAGCAGGTGTCATCCAAAACTGAAAACTGTCAGAGATCCCATTCAGGCAGCTTCTGCAAGCAAAGGCACCATATGGGAGCCTGAATTTCTTAAAGTAACCACATCATTGGCAACATCCTTAAAATGCTAGTTTGCATCCCATTATGGTACTGAAGTTATGGGCCACCTCTTTGCTAGAGGATATGTTTCTGAAACTATTCTGACTATATTTATTTGTGTAACTTATAGCCAATTCAATGAAATAAGAACACTCTCTAGTGCAAACATTCATTCTGCTCCCAGTTCTAACCAGATTTAGTACTAGCTGGCTTGAAATGGGATGTAAAAGACATGGATGCCACTCTAGAAACCATAAAACAATTAGACATGGGTTGCTGGGAAGCTGGTGGAATTTTATCCTTCTACCCACTTCACTGGACCAGCTTTTCAAGGGCTGGGGAGATATTAACCATCAAATTTTTTGTGCCAGCTCTGCTCTAAAACCTTGCAAGATATCACAGGTAATTCAGGTATTAGATTTGCAATAGAAATCAAAGAACTGCCAGACCGGATCTCCATCTATGTCCTCCATGGGTCTCTCAAGGAATCACTGCTCAAAGACACCACCAGTTAGTGCTTGGTTCCCACCACCACTATCTGGGCAAGGGAGGTCAAAATACTATAAATGGGTTAGCAGAGATAAGCAGGGTAGGAAAGCTGCTCTGAATGGCAGGTGCTCTAAGGGACAATACAGGAATTCTGAATGCACTTCAGTGGCAATAGGAAGCATCTCAAGAGGACTGGCACAGGAAATCTGCCAAGCTTCTCTGTCAAGAGATTTCATCTTATTTCTTGAGGGGTCTATTTTAAGACAATTTCAGTGACCTTACTTAACAGAGATTATGCTGTGTTTCAATTAATTTTTACAGCATTATAATTAATATTTTGGTGTCTGCTGGAAAGCATGCTGAACTGTGTAAAAATCCACATGCGCAGCAAGATGACAAGTACTATTATCGAGGCGGAAGGAAGAAGATAAGAGCCCTCCAGCCTTGCTTGGCAGGGCAGAGTAGCACCCCTTCAGATGACTGCTCCTCTGAGGGCGCAACACACTGAAAGGTGGGAAAGGTCAGTGCTCTTCCCCAAATAACTGATCTGATACAATTAGGGTGGGGATATTTTCTCAGCCTAATGAATTTGTACATGCACCTACACCACAGGCAGAGCTTCTTTTCACCACCTGAACATATAACTGAGCCCCAGTAGGTGAAAATGGCCAAACCATCACATGCAGTTTTTTACCAGTGCAGGGATTTTTAACTCTCAGAGAGCTAAACCTTAGCTCACCTCATCAGATATCATAATTCCTCTGCACATTGATCACTTCTCAAGTAAACTATACTTACATCCAAATATAGGTTTCTTTTTGGAGGGTTTATTTCTGCTTCTGTTTCATCTCTGGGTTTGCAGAATGCTTGAAGCCATTAGATGACACCATCCCTCCAGTACCAGAGTACCTGCAGGCTCTCTGGTCTCAACACATCACATCTCCAAGACAAGAGAGATCTGTCAGCTTCATTGCCCTGATTTACTCAAAGCAAAAGATTACATTCACATTAATAAACAAGACCAAATTGTCGGGACATTGAAATAACCCATTTAAATCCCCGGGTATGCTGTTACTTCCTTAGCAGTGTTTCCCCTCAATGCAACTTCAAACATTCTATTTTTATTTCTATTGCTACCATTTTTTGCTGTCATTCCCCAGCTTTTGACTGCTTTTACAGACCAGGATCATGACACAACTGCAAAGAGGCTCACAAGGATACTGCTAAATAGGCACTGATGTTTCCAATTGTGCAACTGTCAGGGATCAGTATATGTGAGCACATCACCTGTGTTTTTTAAAATTTCAATCTCAAAACAAAAAATCTTCATAAAATCTCCAAAGGACATGACAGCAAGTGAACTGTGCTCCATGGAGCTCAGCAACTTTGCAGCATTTCAGCATAGTCGCAATTGAGGTTTTCTATCATTATTATCATTTTATCATTTTAATCACATAAATCTTTGCAAGAGATTGCCGTAGGATGATGAATAGGTAAGCAGCACTAGCAGAACCATCATAAGCTGTACAAAACGTTCTTCCTGAGTTTGCAACAAATCCTCAATCAAGAATAAGTGAGGGGAGGTCATACAGTGGAGAAGACCAAAACAAGGCAAACATACTCATGACATAGCATGGAGTAGGGTCTCCCCCATTCAGCTCAGTATTGTGGAAGCCTTGCTTTTGAAGAGGAAATTCTAGGTGGTAATTTGTGACGGGGGAATGATCTCTCACAGAGGGCAAGAAGGCCGAACTACAAGAAACGGTTGAACTGGCTTGAAGCAGGAATGCCAAGGACAGAGGACTGCTTGCAACGGACTGAAGTTTCTCTTGATGATGCAATAAGAAACAGTCTCAGAACTGTCCCATAGCTACCGTAGAAAAGGAGCAATCAGAAGCAGCAGGAGCTCAGGGGCAACCTTTGCGCTGCACAGCTGGACTGGGGGGTGGACCCAAGGCTATGCTGATGTACACCATGCAAACACTGGTTCCTGTGCCAGTGTATATAAGGAATTTATTTGTGATGCATCTTTGCAGACTCCACAAATGCGTGTTAAATTCACTTTAACAAGTATCATAAAGTTCCACAATACTTTTTTGCACAGATCCCTAGTGTAAAAAAAACACAACAACCTCTGACAGCTTTATGAAATCAGAAATTCTCTTCCAAAACAGCCTTATCAAAGATACCATTAACAATAAACTCAAGGGTGCACTCCTAACCTCAAGATAGTAACATCTGTGGGCAGCTGAGTTAACTATGTCAGCTTTGGGCTTGAACCCCTAATATCACCAACCAAGAGCCATTTCCAGGACAACCCTTATCTTGTTGTTTGAGTTCTCCTTCCCAAAGACATTTAGAGCATTACCTGACCTATGCAAAGCAAATGAAGCAGGGCAGCAGCTATATTTGGCACAGGTAAGGTACCATCAACCCAAGCAGCTTGGTATTTATGCGATGACAAAGAAAAGAAAATGAGGTGCAGCCTGATGAACAAGGTCTTGCCATGAGCAGATGCAGACATGGTTCATTTCTTGTCAGGTTTTTTCCTGAGAACAGCTCTCCTGTTAACTGAAATGGTATAATGCACTGAAATACTCAGAACATTCAAAAGAGGAATAACCTTCACCATGAGCTGCAGCTTTATTTTCTTCCTCACTCTGAAATCAATTAAATGTGCTGCTGAAAGAAACAAATGGTTTGCATCTCTATGAATAAAGGAAAGAATAAAGTTTAGTAAAATGTAAAGACCGTAATGTAAAGTTTTTGGAAAGGGTCGAGCACAGTTCTTGAAAGAAGGAGTGGAGGAAGCACACTGGATCCTCTTTTCTTTGATGTGTGAATTTTTTCCAAGACTTTCTTCTACAGGAAAAGCAGTGCCAGTATGCACCAGTTGATAGCTACTCTTGACAGTTGAGCCTAAGACAGAACTAACAAACTAGTGGACTTAGTGCAAGATTTAAATCCTCAAATCATTGATCTCTGTGCTGCCCTCTTAAAAGTGGATTTAAAACAGGAAGGAAAAAAGAAATGGAAGAAGACATTGCAGACCTTGGGATTGCAGGGTTTATCTTACCACAAGGAAGAAACAAATGTCGATCCTACATATTTTCACCTCCCCTCACAAGAAATGGATCTACACTGTTGCATCCTCATGTTTCAACAGACTCCTAGAGTCATAGAACCATCGAAGTTGGAAAAAACCTTTAAGATCATTGACTGCAACAGTAAACCCAGCACTGCCAAGTCCAGCACTAAACCACACTCCCAACTGCTACATTTACATGTCTTAAATAACTCCAAGAATGTCACTCAACCACTTCCACAGGCAGCCTGTTCCAATGCTTAATAAACTAATAACCATTTCAGGGAATAATTTTTTCCTAATATCAGATCTAAAACATCCCAACACAACTTGAGGCCATTTCTTCTTGTTCTATCACTTGTTATCTGGAAAAAGAGACAGATACTGACCTCAGCATAAACTCCTTTCTGGTAGTTGTAGAGGGTGATAAGGTCTCCCCTGAGTTCCTTGGCTGCTTCTCACAGGACTTTTTCTCTAGACCTTTCACTAGTTCCACTGCTCTTTTTTAGAGACTAAGCTAGGAAGAAACAGCTTTGAGAGCCAGTGTATGCAAAAGGCTTTCCTGCAATACCACTTAAAAAAGGGCAACATTGCTTTACAATTCACTAAACATATTTACCCGCACGTTGACTACATATGTTGTACTTAGATGTCAGAGCAGATTACTTGCTAATTACACAAGGAAAAACCCAACTAATTACCGAAGACTCTTTCCTCTGGTTCAGACAAAGTCAGCACCATATATTTACATGACAAATAATCATGCCTACAGCTGGCAGTGGCTGCTTTGAGCAAAAAAGGACCCCTCACCTTGGACATGTGTTATTAAGTAACCCCCATGAGGATGCACCTGAAACACATACACTGGAAAAAATTAAGTGCTCTCCCTGCTAAGGAGACAATTCTGCTCAGGCCAATGGAACAAAAAACAAATTCTTTCTTAACATTTTATCTGATCATTCAGACTGATAAAAACTTATTTTCTGCTACTGAATGAAGGAAATCACATTACCAGACCTGATATTCATCAGAAATATTTTTAACTAAATATGTGAACTGCTTTTAACTGAGCTTAAATCGATAACTCCACTACTGTGGTTAGTTTTATTGAATTATACATTGGAATAATATCATTCCAATTTTGTCATGATGACAGTATTGCCCTCCTCTATGAGCTGTATGTATTCATCTAGAAGGGGAGATGTACTACTCCTTCATTTGACAAATCAGACACACCATCACTTTTAATGCTGTTTTATTGAAGGATCATTGAACATTTATGCTGCTATGCATGTACCACACTCTTCCCTCAAAAGGTCAACACCTTGAAAAGTCTTCACCTTTGATAGCATTTATTTTTCCTTTCAGAAATAAAGCACTGGAGGGAAGTTAAAACAAAATCTTATAAACCCACCCAAAACAGCATATGTTAAGTGCCTAGGATCACTTCTGGCTATTTCCATAGATTGGAGCAGGGGTCTGGATTCAAGAGAACATTGGCCTGGGGGGAGTGGTTCTGCATACAGG
Source organism: Melopsittacus undulatus (assembly GCF_012275295.1). Lineage (NCBI taxonomy): Eukaryota > Metazoa > Chordata > Aves > Psittaciformes > Psittaculidae > Melopsittacus > Melopsittacus undulatus. The sequence goes on from NC_047533.1 coordinate 57,948,211, forward strand.
CATTATTTATACTTTTAAGATGATAGCTCAGTCTTTATCACTTATGATCTCAATATTATAGATCAGTTATAGATCAATCTTTATATTTATGGTGTGGAAATGCAAGAGGGGAGGAGCTTGTAATCTGCTATGAGATTCTGAAATTTTTTTCACTTGTAAACAATTCAGCTCTGAAGTAGGAGAGGAAAAACAAAATATGGATTTGAGGCTCAGTTCTATCATTTCTCACAAAATATTTTCATTTTTAAACCATCATTTTATAGCTTCACATACTCAACATTCATCTCTCTCTTTGTCCTATTTACCTCCAATAGAGTTTAAAACCACAAAAACAAGTGCAACTAGAAACAACTGATTATCTTAATACGGCATTTGTTGGCATGGAATTTCAGAGCAATTGACAAAGGTGGTCAGAATCATCAACCCCATTTCAGTGATGTTTAGATGCAATAAGGAAACCAAAATCAGAAAGAATGACCCATGCACACAAGACAGAAATAACATCCTGTTGTCCTATCCAGCCCTGAGAAGACTCTAAACTCATTTTATATTGCAATGTTATGCCCATTACTGTAGATATGTGAGAGACAGAAGCTCCTTTTCCTCCAAGCACCAAAACTGCAAACTCTAAACTTCCATTCCCAAACTGCCTATAATCAAGTAGCTTTTATTTTTCCCCTTTGGTGTATCAAAAGCAGAGCTGCTAAGTTTTGTCTGACTGTTTGATTAATGGTCACAGAAATCACCATTGTTTCAGCTACTCTGGCAGCATTAAAAAGGATTATTTTCCTTTTACCTGGATAAAATGCTACTGAATAGATTTCCCCACAATAACCAATAATCAGCTTTTAGGTCTCACATTTGTCAATGGCGTTCTCTTTCCATCAGCTTGGGATAATGCTGTTTTTCATCATCAGCAGAAGCTTCCTTTCTTGGAGACATCCAGATTTCACTACTTTCTGTACCTGGGTCCCTCTGTATAAAACACACTGCCTCTTGCTTCCCCCACTGTGTTCATATATAGCCCCATTCATATAAATACTTCTGTAAATAGGAGCATAAAGTCAACACAGAATTGTTCCTTAAATTAATCTGAAGTGGAACTTTAAGAACCCTGAATGTCACCCGCTCCAGTTAGGTCTCCTCTACTCACAAAATACATTCCCAGAGGCATCCATGTCTATGTACAGTGCTGCTGCGGTCTAACCAAGCAACTATTACCACTTCACAGCCTTCAATTTAAGAGCATCAGTGTGTGACAATTGGATATATTAAATTCTGTTAGGCCAACAGAACTTATGATTTAACTAGCAGAACATATACCAATAATTGATATGTAATTTTTCTATCAGCAATTAATCCACCAGACTTCATGCCTCGATCACAATACTTGGGGATTTCACTTTTTTAAAAAACAAAAAAATAGAACATTATAGATATGCAGGGAAAGTGCCAAGTTACACCACTACCTATAATTTCTTTCTCCTTGCTGCCAAGCTGAGCCCAGGTCTTTTGCTATGCGTACAAATGCTAATTACAGCTCAATACTAATGCTAATCCTGACATCTGCTAATTAAAAGATCACATCTTCTGCAGAGTCAGCAGTGCTATGCAAATGAAAACATTAATCAGTTTAAAATAAAAAAAAAAATAAATAAATCAATCAACAAAGCAGGAATTTTAGTCCTTGCTTCAGTTAATACCAAAGCGCAAACTGGGAGTACTCAAGAGCAAGCGTCAGAATGTTCTCTGGGAATATCTGATAGTAAATAGGGAAATTTTCAGCACTGTGTGATTTCTCTGCTCTTAGCCATTGTCCATGTTCTCTCTTCTTCTTCCTTAATCCTTGTTTCTCTATAATCATAGCAACAGAAACTCAAGACCAGCCCTAAATAACATCTCAGGGAATAACCACACTAATCTACACATGTACATTTCAATAGCTAAGATATCCCACTTAAGTTTAGTGAGACTGCTCTTTTCTACAATTAACACATGCACCTACAGGATCAGGACTCTCATGGGCAATTACAATCTATTTACATCCTTTATTATCAACCACCTCTTAAGAGAGGACAGCACATGCAGTAGGCAGGGAAGGAGCATCAAAAGCAGGATGCAAACCTGGATGCAAAACATATACACCCTGTAAACTCAATATTGAGATCATAAAACCCCACCCAAATGCCTGCAAATGCCTGGACCTGAAACACATGGTTCCCATTTCACCCGTTCCTAGCTCAATCCCTGTTGCTTCAAATTTTGCCCCAGATCTTTTCCTTTTTTTTTTTCCCCCAAGGGATTTCCCACTGCCCAGCACCTCCATCCATTCATCCTGGAAGCATTCACATGCACAGCAGCTTTGCTCTCTCCATGAAAGGAACTGCCACTTCTCAGACCTTGCTTGCTGATTTCCTCTTCAATTAATTTTTCCAGCAAAACAATGTACAGGTGCTCCATAGATAAAGCAGCTCTGAATAAATAAGGACCCTCATGAATTTGGAAGTCTTCTCTACCCCCTTCTGGAAAGGTGGATGCTGCACAAGTAGGTATTTCTGTTTGTTCTGCAGCTTTGTCTTTCTCCCTGGTTATTTTCAGCCACCAGACAGACATTAAGTTTGGTTTCTAAGGGTACTTTCTTAAATTTTGAATGGGGATTTTATAAGCTGTTCCATTTTGGATAAATACATTTGTATTTCCTGGTGAAGTAGGAGATGGAGGTGCTGAAATAATTCTGCCTTCACCCAGCCTTGACTCCAGAAGCATTATGAAGGTAGGTCAGGAGCTCCTGGAAGTCCACTCAAGTTCCAAAAGCATCAAACTCAGACACTGTCACAGAAAGTCAATGGAACAGGGCCAAGTCCCACTGCAACACATCCAAAGAGTCAGTACACACCCCATGTAGTTTTTTGACTCTTCCTGGTCTTTACCTGGGGTAGGATTATGAAGTTATCAGGGAATCAAACAGCCTAGTCTAGTTTCCAAGGAAATGAGAAGAAACTTGTATTAACTGGAGTTTTTTATCAGATGAAGAGAAGAAGCAATCCAGCAGAATTCCAATAGGAACAGCCACCTTTTAACAGTCACATCTATGTGCCAGAAGGATGTCTATCAGTTAAACATGAGGCACAGGAAGCCGCCTCAAAAAAAAAACAAAACCAAAAAGCTTGTCTTAGTGGGGCTATAATCCTACGACCTTCCAAAATACAGAAACAATTCCACCAAAGAGAAAAAGCCCATGAGCAACAGCAGCTCCCAAACCAGCAGTGCGACAGAAGTAGAATAAGGTTCTTCACTCATTTAACACGATACTGTTTAAAATTTAAATAGTCTGCATTTATTGTTTTACTGTAGTAGAAGAGACAAAAATCCCAAACAACAAACAAATAATTCTTTGATTTGTTTATAACAGTTAATACCTTTAAGGAAAACACAAGTCGAGTTTACTGCCTTTTTAACAATGCTAATATGAAACTGCTCTTTTATCGTAACTTGTCAAGGTTTCTTTCCTTCACCTTCTCAGCTATATCCCTTGCAATTGCTATCTTAGTTGCACATTAAAATTTCCACTCTGGGGAAGCCTTACACCATAATATATCTCTGGCTAATAATACGCTGCAGCCAGTTATAAATTAGTCATGTTGATAAAAGGTCTAACAAAGTTACTGGTATCGTTCTATAAGGCAGAAGCAATATTACCAAGTCTGATTTAAATAGAATAGGCAATTCAATCAAGCAAAAAATGTGACAGAGCCTTCCAACTGCAAAAGAATCTTAAATCATTAATGAAACTAAGAATTTAATGTATGCAAATTAAATTATATATGCATATTTCAATGGGCTAAAAGTTTACGTGCATACTTTACTCAGGAATCTGTCTTGTGATACAATTACAAAGAAATGGTGACAATTCAGATATTTTATTACTTTGGACTGTAAAGCATTCATAAAATTTATGTTCACTTTAAAAGGTACAAAAATCCATCAATTAAAGCCAGACTTCAGGTGACATAAATAGACCACGGTCCTGTTAAAGGTGCTATCAGCACCATCTCAATACATCTTTTGAGGATCAGGTCTCACTAGTCTACACTTGTAGAAAAACGACAACAAAACAAAACCTGAGGTTATGAAAACCTGAGCACCAGCATTCACAGAATTTGAAGAAAATAATTTGAGACCTCTCCTCCTCTGATAATCAAATTTGGAAACAGGTTCAAAAATCACAAGGGCATGACACAGGGCACACTGAGCTGGCACAATCATCTTCCCTAGCTAAACTCTGTTTAAGGTGGGAAGGGAATATGTGATAAAATATTTATCTTACTGACTGTGTTTTAAGAAAAAGTTACAATCCAGTTGCAGAGGATATGACATTTCATGGCTACTAAACATCTCCTAAAATTTAGTATGTTGAAGCTCTTCCCTGTTTAGTAATGCAGGCTAAAGAAACAACCTCCTCCTCCCCCCAACGAATGTCAAGGATTATTTTACTTCTGAAATCTAACCCAATATTTCCTGCTATAAGCCATTTACTAGAAAGACATGAAAATCCAGGCAGTCAATGGGCCTTTTAGGAAACTAATTTATTTTTTTCCTCCAGCACAAAGAATTGCTCTATTATATTGATAAAAATACACACATTGCCACAGTGAAAGCATCCATTGAAGCTCAGGGAGTAAATGAGAAACAAGATGTCATTTTCCAGTCTGAGGTAGAATTTACTAATTTACTACCTGCCCTTTCCCCTCCCCCCTCCAATAGATTACCAACAATCCCAGTAAAGAAATCACAGCAAAGGAGAAGTACCAAAGCAGACATTCCCAACATGCAGAACCACTTGCAGTTAAGGCAGAAATGGTGCCCTCAGAGCCACAACACACCAACTTCACCAGCTGCACTACACCACCAACTTCTGCCAAGATGCTGAGCCCTACACATTTGAGGTGGAAATTTGTTTTAGGTTCAAACCCAGCAAAGCCTGTGCTCAGTTACAAGAGAGGATTTAAGTCCTATTAGTGCATCTGCATAACACTTTGTTGAATTAAGACTTTGCTGTTTACACCTCTCCTGTTATCTTTTCTCTCTGGGCAATCACTAAATCACACAGGATCTAATGACCTAATTAAAACATTTCTTAATGCTCAGAGCACTTGTGATGCCAGCTTTCAACACAACTAATGGCAAATGAAGATTAATAATGGTAACTCTCATACTCCTTTTAAGATTTTGTTTTTAAACAAATGAGTGAAAATAGGAAAAAATAAGCACTGCAAGAAAAGAGCAAGCACATATGCCATTCCAGAACAGCATTAAACACTATTCACAAGAATGCATAAGCTATAAAAGCCAAGTATTAAAAACATTCAAGGTATTCTAGCAGTAAGAATCTTAGAGACCGCACATACTCAGACTTCAGCTTTAAAAAAAAGAGCCAACTGTAGAAAGGGCTATCAAAATACTACCTTACCAGTCTAGAGAAATCAGACTGATGTCTTGCTAGGATACAATTCTTGAAGTGCATCCTCTAACTTTTCATTGCTCTGTACACAAGTTTGATCTTTGCTGCAACTGTCCTTTCACAATATGTATGTTAACCAGTCCTCATGCTCCATTTTTACTAATAGAGCTTCAAATTTACATACTTTCTTTAAAAACAAAACCAAAAAACCAATACTACAGAAGTCGGAACAGCTCCAAGAACAGCTTGTACTAACAGCTGCTACAAAAAAAAGAAGGAACAAAAACCTATATTAAAATATTTAAGATTCTCACAACAAGAGACTAGCAAATTTTCAGAAAACCATAATGATATTCAGAAAGAAACAAGTGCTTGGACTTGTCTGTTCAAGTGTGTCCTTTCTATTCAAGTGTGTCCTTCTGTAGGAAAGTCTGGACACAATGCAACGCCTCAGTGCTATTCAAACTCAATCATCTCTTTCTTATGGAGGCAGATGCTAAAGCTGTATTGACCAGAGTCCCTACATCTAACCAGAAACCTAGTTTTTTCCAATAAAAGGAGACTTCAAATTTGCAAATATTAGGAAAATTAATGAAAAAGAGATTCAACTAACATACCATTAAAATACCGCACTTAAATCCCTTGGTCCCTGGTTCTGTCTACAAGTGTTGCCCTGGAGAGGAAAAGAGACAGATTTTGAACTCACACTTCGAAGCTTTACAAAGTTATAACCTTCACAGTGCTCAAAGAGAGTTTTATGCAAAATAATTTTATTCAAAACTAACGCACGCATCCTCATGATCTCAAGAAACTTTCAGGAACAGGTCTGTGCTAAACCACTTTGCTTGCCCACTGTACTAGGTGATAATGCTGACCTGACAATAAGTAAAGATGTCTGAAGCACTGGCAGATTCCCAGAAATGGGAACAAATCAAGAGGACTATGCTGTAAAGAGAAACAAACAAATAATAAAAAATGCCCTAAATTTGAGCAGGACAATTTAAGAAACATAAGACTATGGAAGGCATGATTATGCTTCATAATCAATGACTTGATGCAAAATTACCAAGTCCAAGGGCTACCAAATAACTTTGAAAAGAGAATATTCCCAGTATTCTGAATGAGAATTGGTCATCTTCAGTAAAACCAGCTAAAATTCTCAAGTAATATTATCCTTTTTTTTTAGTCAATGAGTCATACAAAGTCCTTCATTGGATGTAACCTCATGTGGCTTCCCTTCGATTTTTTTAATTTGATCTGACAATTATGACTGCAAAGCACAAATTGAATTTTTAAGCCACACTGAAGTAAACACTCAGCAACATCTGCTTTGCTTTCATTGTTCACTTAAAACTTATTCAGAACAATAGAAATTTTAAATGTTCCTTCATCATTAGCTGACATTCTGTATTCAGATACTTCTATCAGCTCTCTTTTTATTTATAGGAAGTAACATATGCCATTTTACATCCAGACTAAAGAACAAAGAAATCTTCTCTTAGTCCTCTAATGAGGGCAAAATCATCCAAATAACAGCATCACAGAAATTATAGCGGCTGTTAAAAAAACAAACAAACCAACAACAAAACAAATCAACCACCACTGTGTTACTACTATAGTACAGTCCTAAAAATCTCAACTCCAGCCAATTCAAAACGAAGGGCTGTTCAAGGATTCGGTCACCTGCTTAAAAAATTAAAAGCAACAGTGCAGAGAAGAAATCAGCACCAAATAATTAGGAACAAGGTGACTGAATTTAGTGCTACGTATTTGCAATATTGATGGATTTGGGCATGTGCTATGCATATATAGCTCTGTTTCTAAGATGCAAGATGCAGTTTGCTCCTGTGCCTTTCTCCAAAGTTCTGTGCAAGTTATAAAATGAGTTTGCATAGTGATAAGGTTCCGTTCTGTTTGGTTTTATTGGCATATATTAGAAACAGTGAAAAGATAACAGAGCACACTTTGCTTAGCAAGTTACTACACATATATACACACATATATACTCATATACATATGTACATATTCCTACAAACACACACATATACATGTGTAATAAATATATATGCAATGTTCAGTGTTCCCTAGAGCAAGAGATAAAGCCAAGACACTAGGAACTAACTTCCAGAGCACCTATGACTGGGAACAGGAATGTTGGGAGAGCAACCACCCCAGAGAACACCTCATACACATTTTGAGCAGCTCTGTGCTCCCCATTCCACCCTGCAGCTTGTGCTGCTACCATGCAGCTACACAAAAATCAGCTGTAAACCAGCCAGGACACCAATCCCAGGTGAAAACAACTCAGCAACAGCTACAAACCCAATGCAGATTTTTAAAATTAGTGCTTCATTTCCCAGTCTTGTTCTCCATACAGCCACAGAAACAGATAAACAGATGGCAAAATGAAAGGGCTTGATTTGAGGGTAGAGGGGAAGAAGCCAAAACTTGCACTGGAGCTCACATTCCAAACTGCAGCTCTCGGAGGACTGAAGAAAGCAGGGTAGAAATTGGATTTTTCCCTTTTTTTTTTTTTTTCCTTTCTCCTTTTTCAGCCTTAGGAGACTAATATAACATTATATTCACAGGACTTGGCTTCATCGGCTAAACCCTTAGCCAGGGAGCAGGAACTTAGGACTGCAATCTCCAAATTTCCCCTCCAACCAACTGGCACAGCATCCTAGGTCACATACCCAACGGATGCCTTCCCATATGACTCGAAGCACACACTTCTCCCAGTATCTGCCTTTTCAGCAACTTCACACACTTTTATGTTTCAGTCCTTGAAAGAAAATAGGAAAGTAGTGGTGTAATTGCTCAGGTTTGCAGGTTACTACATGTTCCTGGGGAAAAAAAGCCACAGAGGTACAAAAGAACACGATGGGAGTTCCACTCTCAACATTCAGGACTGCACAAAAACTAACAGGAGGGAATCACTCATATTCCACCACACTTGTATTTATTTTTGTGATATTTAAGGTACATGCCTTATACCAATTCAACTCTTGCCAGTATTCTTTTGAGTGAGAGCTCCTCCTGGGCATTACCTTTGTGAAGACCAGGACCATTTCAATTCCTCTCCACCTCCTGCTGGATCAGCTTCGTGGCACGAGGTACCAGCTTATCACACGGATTCAAATTTAAATAGGAAACACACTGCAAGCCAAGGAGAGTAATTTCCTGGGGTGGGATTCACCCCTCCACCTTGAGGTATCTGCAATGTAAAATGTCTCTGAGCTTGTCACCTTTGACTTCCTTTATAGTCAGTGGAGAAAAATAAGCTTTTTAGGATGCAATTCATCTGACACATTTCAAATGTCTACACAAGAGGGAAAGGAATCATGCCTCAGAAGGGGCTGCCTCTTTCCACTAGCCAGAAGACCAGTTTAAACGATCAGTTTGCATACAGACACCTCTGCTCAGCCAGCCAAAGTAAACCCACCTTAGCCTTCTTAAAAACCAAAAACACACCCAAAAGAATCCACAAAATCAAAACACCACAAAAGCCACACACAAATACCACAGCAGAAGTGGGGTGCAAAATAAAAGGATAAAATTATAAAAATATCACTTAGCTAAACAAGCCAGAACAATGCCTGCTTCCTGTGCACCACACTTCAGCAGTGCAATAAAAGCTTGCTAATGAGCCTGTAAACCATTCGAAGCTTATCAATTAGCAGCCTACAACAGCAACCAGCCAGGCAACCACTAAATGTGGCTCTGTGGGTACTCTACAGTCAGCATGGGGACTGAAGGAAGTCCAGCGGACAGACCATGTGGCACAAGGGGGTTACACCATGACACACTTGTACAACTGAATTCAGTACTTCTGCTGCTGCTGCTACCTGCAGGCAATAGCCCTGTTAACCATATATGAAGTGATAACCTGTGACTTATAGGTAAAGTGACAAGACAGAGCACTTTTCAAAGAAACTTCAATTTCCCGCATATTTTAGCAATATTATAATTTGCCACTAAATTACTTCTCAAATGTGTCTCCAAATTGAACAAAGCAGATTTTCACAAGCCTCTTCAAGTAGATTCGCTCTTTACATTTCCAGGAAAACTCTTATCTGAGCTAATGTGCAGCAAAATTCAAGTCCACAACATTCGGCTCTCAATTAGTGGCTATTTTTAATTAGCTACAAACACTATATCCAAACATTGTATCAGCAGCAACTGGCCTGAATCAACACACAGCTTTTGAGGAAAACAAACAAAGCAAGCCCACACAAGAAAACCTTTGCTGGCCTCCATCCAAGCATGCAAATGAAGGGACATTTCCATATCACTTCAAAGATCTCAGAGCATTGGCTGAAGCCAAATTAGTAAGGGAAAGACACCTCCTTCTAAGTTTAAAGTGAAAACCAACTCTTCACTGTATGCTTATCTGAGAAGAGCAGTACAGAGACAAGAAAATCACACCAGTATGAAAAACAAGGAAATACATTTTTCATTGGCCTGATATCCTAAAATGTAAATAAGATGAGAACCAATGTGCAAGGTGGTGAGAAAAGGCAAAGGGGAAGGAAAAGTCCTCTCCATAAACTCAATGGAGGCAACCACATGGCTACCTGCTCATGCTCCTCTATAGGCATATGCCAGCATCTTTTTTGCTACATGTAACACCAGCAACACCACAGCACAAACATTGTAAGGCAACATCAAGATGTCTCAATATGATTAACTTGTGCCTCAAATCAGATCTTCCCAAATGATGAAGTTTCTTGCCAGCTTCTGAAATCTCACTCCTGAGACCTCAGGCCTGCATTAAACAAAGCAGTGCCTCTGCTATTATTTTATCTCACCCTTTTGATCAAAGATGTCCTCTTGTTTAATTTAAATCTTTTGCTCCATGTTACAATAGCATCAGTAGATACACATTGATCATCTTTACATATCCTGGGTGTCTGACATAGTAAGTCTGGAAATGGAGGTGGAGAAACTGTAAGAAAATAGAGTAGGCACCTGACTTGGAAAAGGATAGGGTAGCCAGGCATCAGTCCCTGATCTCCTGGAAGGGAAGACACTTGTCAGGGCATAAACAGATCCTCATTCCATAATTAGCTGTGATTAGTCCCTTACTCCCTAATAAAAATCAGGCATCTTAGGCAAAATCAGGCAAAAATTCAGTGGTGGAAAGTACACCCACACAAATGTCTATTGCCAAGTGGAACAATTAGGATGCACTGCAACAAGACACCCTGTGCTGCTTCCAGCATGAGCACTATTGCTTTCTCATAGGTTTTGTGTAACACATGGCTGGGTGAGTTGCCTTGAGTCCTAGGCTGATGCTGTAAGGAGGAACTTTACCTTTCTGATAGTATTTGCATAGCATTAGCTTTTGCCACCAAGACAAATCATGTGGGACCTTCAGCAGGAACTGAAACTCCAAAGCCCATACAACTGCACAGACTCCTCAAGTTCTGCACAGGTGACTTCAAGACAGGTAAATGGGACTATAAAATACCTCTTGCTACCGGAGTGACACTGCTCCTTTGCCACGGGCCACCATGTCTCTCAGGAATGGATGCATCAGTGGTGACTTCACAGTGTGGACCAACCCAGCAAACCCAGCATGTGCAGCAGATGTTTTGTTGTTTTGGGTTGGCTTTTATTATTATTATTATTGTTGGGTTTGGGTTTTGCTTTTTAATTAAAAATATTGGCTTAGCTTTAGGAGTAACAGGATGTCAGTAAAAGATGGCACCTCCCTCTTTAAACAGCCACCCTAGAAATCTATCTGTGATGGATTTTTCTTATTTTAGAGCCCCATGAAGAGTTTGAAATTAGATGAAATGCTACAGCTCTGCAGCATTTACATATAAAAAGAAAAAAATTAGACCAGCTTACCATTCCCAGTTCAGAAAAAATTACCAAACTCAGCTCAGAAACCTGTGTGTATGGAGCTACCTAGACCTTCTACTTTTGCAGAAGAGTAGTTGTCAAGTAGACTTCAGTCCAGTGAATTTGCCATCTTCATTTTCCTGACCAACCTGTAGTTTAAGCAGATCATAATAGGACTGCTACCTTTTCTAGCAGGGTGTACTTTCCTGTGCAAGTTTCATATGCATAAAGGACTATTTTAAAATGTTTGTTGTTGTCTGGGGCTTCTTTAAGGGCTGGATTATTACCTCTTTTCCATGCAGGTACCCAGATGAGATATACCCTGTCTGAGCACCTCTCTGAGCTCACACCGGGGCCAAGTATGCCTGTCATTCTCACACACACAATCAACAAAGTGGTTATAAATGTGGCTGCCCTTCCCCAACTCTTCCCCACTGCCTACCAGCATCCCAGAGGAATGATTTCATGGCAGGCAGCTTCACCACCTTCAGCACCAAACCAGCCCTGGGGACACCATCTAGAATGATCATGCTTGATGGTCTTCGCCCCATGGCTCTGAGTTTGTTGTCTCTGCTAAAAGTCAACTAGTATCCAACTGCAGATCTATGGAAAGCTCCTTAAAATGTGCCTGTAAGCTACATACTTACAGGCTGTACACCACTTACATAAATCACCTTGTAAACAGAAACTATCCCTCAAGCTCAGGAAAGCATCATGGCAAAATGTACAGAGCTACCAGACACATGAATTCCAGTACATTACATCCAGCTTCATGAACCTGTGTTTGGCATCTGGTGGGGCTGGCTGTGCACAAGGAAAGAAAAATATATCTGTAATTAAAAGTTATCAAAAAGTCCTGAGAGCTGTACCGCTTCTGACAAAAACTACCACATTAACCAAAAAGCAAAGATGATAAACAGCTGGAGCATCATATGCTGGAGAACTTCTAAGTTGGCACCTCAGCACATCATTAAGGCATGGAGCTCACATCTCTTAACATCTGTAAAGGAAGGCTCTGGTTTTACCTCTAAAAGGAGAAATCACTTAATCACCATCTAACCTGATGTAAAGACGGCTACTATACAATGCAGGAGAGCAGCAGGGTGGATAGGGATTGATCAAAACACAATTTTACATCAGAGGCACTCTGGGACTCCTTTTATGCAAAAGCAAACTTTCTATATAAAAAAAGCCCTTTTGTACAGGAAGACTAAATTGCTCAGAAAACTGAACATCTCTTACCCTCAGAGATCACCACAGCATATTCTTATAAATCCAATACTGGGAAAAAAAAAAACAAAAACCAAACCTAAAAAATATATTTCCAGGTATTCATGTTCCTTCTCAGCTGCATGTTGCGAAGAGCAAGGTGTGTAATCATCTGTCAACAGCTGAAAATCTTGTGCAGCCCACACATTCAACGAAATCTTACCCCTGTGAGCTGTATGGAAAATGATAATGAAGTTGACTGTTTTGCTGGAAAAACAAATATATTCCATCACATCTCTGATAATGCTTAAAAACTGAGAGCCCCATTTAGGTAATTTTTTCCTTGATGGAGGGTCCCATAGTAACTGTGCCTAAGTACTGTCTTTCCGGTGAAAAAGAAATAAAAAACAAAGATGAGAATATTTGCCTAAAATTCACATTCTGTCATCACTGGACACAACAGAAGCCTTCCTTATGCACAGACTAGACTTACTCCTTTAGTCTCACTGACTTGATGGGACTATTATAAACCAACAAACTACTTAAGAACATAAGCACTAACCCCACGAGTCAATTACCAATCCTTCTCTGGTCTGTTGTTTGTGAATGTGGGATTTTGTTTCTTACTGACAGAAATTTAAGCATCTTTAAAGTTCTAGCTAAAAGATAAGATTATCGATACAGAGCTAGATATGTATATGCATCACTTGATATGCCAAACAATATGCCAACAGGGAGGTGCTGAAGTGTGCAAAGCTTGGCTCAGAGATAAGTCTTGGGATAACTGGGGCCTGATTCTGCAATATATGATAATATCCCTTCATATATATCATATTCTCACTCCTATGTATTTGTGTTATCTTCTCACATTGCAACTCCCTACACCAAAAAAAATAAAAGAGCCCCAATCCCCAAAACACATTGCATAGCTATCTCACTGTCACATCTATTATTCAAGAAAGGTCTCATTGAATAAATGTCTGTACAGAGGCTCTAAACAAATTTCATTTCTGAACACCACTGTCTGCAGCCCAGCGGGCCATTTTGCCAAGATAAGATCACACATTTAATCAAACGCTTCAAAAAAGAAATACACACCGAGTTTGCTTAATAACGTCAAATAATAAAAGTGCAGCACTGGCAGCATACTAATTTTTAGTGCTCTTTCTTCTTTGAGGGTTGTCTCAATAGTCAAGGTCAACCGCACATGGGATTTCTTCTAATTAGAGCTTCTGGTAAAGGCTAAACCTGCTTACTCTCACCACTTCGCCATGGTTTTCCCTAAAATGAAGACATCTCTCTCATTTTAAATTAAATCTCTGCAGTATCCCACCCAAGTGTGACAGACAAAACCACGTAATTCTGCTAATTCAATAGAGAACGTAAATGAAAGACAACAAAACCCATATCTTTGTGGTCAACAAGGAATCACCCGCACAAATGTCTATGGCATAAAAAGAAAAGTGATTTACAGAGAAAAAAACCCAAACATGACTATCCCCTTGGTGTTTGGCAATAGCTCCTACTGCAGTCCAGCAGAGAACTATTTCATTAGAAATTAGGAGTAGACTTGGCACCCCTAGGTCAACACACACTTTGTCCTTCGTTTTATTGCAGTAATAAGAGGAGAAAGCAGCTCAAAAAAACTGCATTTGTTACTACAGCTGCAAAATACATCTATATTGCTACAGACCTGACTTCCATGATATTCTTCACTAACTTGCCTATTACTGTGGCTATTAATTTTTACTTATTTATTTAGCTTACAGTTTTACCACAATGACTACTGCTGGAATAGGCTTTGCCCTCAAATTACACGAACCTGGGAGGAACCCTGGACCCTTGCTGTGCTCAAGCCCACAGCTTGAAAAGGGTCAGACAAAAGCTGGCATTCCGTCCCTTACAGCCTGGCCCATGGGTTATGCTGGTCTGCCCTTCATTCTCATAGGATGAGAGAGCAATCAAGTGTAAAAGCACTGAAGAAGACAACCCCCATCTGCTGTTCCCAAAGCTGGAAGACAAAAACAGTAAGACAGCTCTTAGATACATTTCCCACCAAATCCTGTTCTGCCGGCTGCAAACATCCCTAACAGACACTGCGGAGGTCCAAATTCTCCCCTTGAATGGAAAGACTGCAACTTTTCAGTTTAGGCTGACATAACTCCTTAAGTCTACTGGCCAACTTTGTTCTACAGGTGCTTGAGTTTTATGCAACAACTCAGTCCCACTGCAAACACAGGCTGCTCAGGTGGGTATAAGTTCATAAGCTCAATGATATGTACCAGTATTCCTTATCAAAAGAAGGACACTTGCATAGGTATAATTTCCTTGCTGTATTTTAGCCTTCCTTTGGAAAATCATCAATGTTATATGGTGAAGTGCTCCCCACTCCTGCAATCGAAATGCATCACACCATCTTTAGCAAGAGTTGTTCAAGACTGGTGACCTACTTAAGGAGATCTATAAAGTACATTATGATTGTAATTGTGGATTGCTTGTCAAAAGGTCAAAAGTTATCACTCTATGCAGCATAATCCCTTTATTTCAAATACCTATCAGGATGAGTTTTACTCAAGGAGACACACATCATTTTGGAGTTATACCAGATAAAGCAGCAATTGCAATATTACTGTCCTTCTTAAAAAAAAAGAGATAATCCAAAATGTCATTTTCTCAAAGAAGTCTGTGCAAATTGCAAGTGTGGGAGTTGCAAGTGCAGTAGTCACATCATAATTTCCCTCAGAAGGAAGTGGGATATATACACCACATTTCCAAATGATTAGAGGCCTTGATTGCAATATCCTAAATCCAAAGAAATAACATTTTACATCACATACACAGTTCCGACAAAGTTGAGCTGAGCTGCAGTGTCCAATATAGCAGTCTCTGGTGTGCTGGAAACAAGAACAGCTGTTTTCTGGATATGACATCTGCTACAGGACTGCAGACCAGTTTTCAGTACCTCTGGATAGCCTTAATATAAAAAGTGATCCAGGAAAGTATCCAAAAGACTTTTGTTACTGTGGAGGAAAAGGGCAGGAGGGGATGGAACACAAATGACAAAAAAACCCAAAAGATGCAAAAGAACACAGAGACAAATGTGGCCAACAAGGATTCACACTATGTAGCAGATATTTCTTGATACAAAACTTGAAACATGTATTTTGATGGGAAAAAAAAGGCACCAAAAAAAACAACAAAAACCTGTCCCCTTTCAAGTGTGTGATGGGAATTTGCACCATTTTGAAATGATGATGTGTCAGTAACACAAGCACAAGGGCAGCATGAAAGAAAAGGAGTTAACATGACCCCTGAAATTCCCCTCAACTCTCTCCAGAGGTGAAGCCTATTCAAAGAGATACCAGACAAGTGCCTTTTTTTGTCCTTTCCTCCAGCATTCAAGAAAAAAAAAAAGAAGGGGAAAAAAGTGAAAGGAAAAAAAAGAAGAAAAAAAAGAAAAAAGAAGAGAAAAAAAAGAAGAAGAAAGGAAAAAAGGAAAAGAAAGGAAAAAAAAATAAAAAAGGAAAAGAAAAAACTAAAACCACAGAGAACTATTGAAAATCCCTTTACAGAGTCAGCTGTCACTGGAATGCATTTGAGTATTCAGGGTACCCACCCATGCAGAACATCAAAAACTGGCCTTGGGTCCCTCCCCTATTCTCACGAGCTTAAGCCAAGACTTGGTTTATGACACAGCACTGAATGGCAAGGCAGCGCAGTGCCTCTGCAGGACTTGTAAACAGCAAGACTCACCATCAAACAGAACCGCGGTGTTGCTGACGCTTAATACTTCCCTTTTCTTCTGGTGTCCTCCTAACACAACACAGGCCTATGTTAAAAGCAAACAAACAACAAACAAAAACCCCAAACAAACAAAAAACTCCAACAGTTAACAGCTTGGCAGCTCATTCACCATCTAAGACCAGTCCAAAGTTAGTTAGCACACTTAGCTCTAACATACCTTGCTTGAAGGAAAACGCTGAAATCCCCAAGAAAGCCCCAAACAGCAATTCTGCAATACAATGACACTTCTCTTCTGCACTGGTAGAGCAGTGAAAAAAAACTTTCATTAGCAGGCTTGGGATCAGCAACTTCCTAATGGGAACAGGCTCCTACAACAAATAAGCAAGGACCAGCATCAACTCTGATAAAATGTGTGATAGCTCATTATATCTGAAAATGTAACTGTCTTATTTTGGTGTCAGACTACTAACTGAGCAGTTAAAATTTTAAAACTCCAGGTTCATGCACAAGTATTTTGTTGTTACTGTCCATCACTGCACCTACATGTCAAGAACTCAAAAAAGAGTCAGAAAAACCAATTAGGAGAGAAGTTTTTCCAGCAACAAAAATAATCTGTGCATCAGCAGCGTCATTTCACAAAACCTATATATGTGCACACACAGAGATGTATGTACATGTGGTTTGGGTATAGGTGCAATTCTTGGGTACATCTTTTTCACTTCAAGTTTGACAAAAAAAAAACAGATCTGCATTTTTTCCCCAAATTTTGATATTTATAAGTCTATGTATGTGTCTATAATAATACAATAAATGGATGAGCTAAGACAGCATTGCTCAGAATGTTTCTATCCCTCTAATTTTAAACAGTGCCCATTAACGCAATGTCCTCACCTCTGTAACTACATTCCTGGCTCCCACAGCGTGGGAAAGGGGCTTATTATAAAAACTCATATGCATTGTATGCAATGTCTGTTACAAGGAAACTACTTGTTGGTATAAAACCACTCAGAATCTTATCTGAAAGTGCTAGGTTAAAACCAGACCCCTTTTCAGAACAGTGCTGTTCAGCGCTGACACCTTTGCACAGGACTTTATAGTAGGGCGATTCATGATTACATTTTGAGCACCACTTCTACAGAAGTGCAGAATCCTATTTCACGTCATTTTAACTTTGCAGTGTTGCAAGAAAATACTCATGTTGATCCTTTGTATTTATGATATTTCCCTGTATGTTTTAGAAATACATAGCTCTGCTGCAAAGTTCAAAATTGATGACCTTACCTGGTATACATCAATGCAACTGCAATCAAGTCAGCAAATCCATTACAATTAATAGTAGAAAAGCTATGATCCAACCTACTCAAAATATTGTGCAAAATATTTCAAAGCTGTTCCCTGTCAGCTACCCACTGCAATGAATAGGAGTTGTGCTTCAGACTGCTGAAGCAGTTACATTTGTAACCACCGAAATAATTCCTGTTCACTGAAATACCCATGTGTTGACTAAGGTGCTTTAAGAAAAATAAAAAATCCTGGTTGTGTGAGGCCATATATCAATGGATGCTGTGTAAAAGTTTATTACTATGAGTCATTTAAATGAAATATATAACTTCTTATTGCCTAATTAGGACAGATTCCAAACTTTACTTTCTTTAGAATTGATATCTATTTAATGATTCTTGAAACTGAAAGTGGTCAAGTCTCAAATGGAAGTGTTTTGATTTTAATTTTTGACTGTTTTCATAAGCAGATTTTAGAAGTTTTTACAGATTTCAAGACTTCACTGGCATACAGAGCTTTGTTCAGCCTGAAATGTCAATTCCAGCAAAGATATAACACCACAATTAGTAGAAACATGATGCTGAAGTGGGGGAATGTTTCTGAAATTAAAAGATACCACATCTGAGATTCTGAAGCATCTTTTAAGAAGAGACCACATCTGAGATTCTTGAGCATCTTCCCCTCACAGGGAAGCCAAGAAAAGTGCCCCACTGACTACAGCAGGAACCTCACTGCAAACTCAGTGATACCTCCTTTGGATGGGAACAGGCCTGAAGAAGCAGAGATAAAAAAGTGTAAAAAGGGAAGAAAAAAGACAGAAAGAAAAGAGCCATTTAAAAAATGTTTTAGTCCTCATTTCTCTGCCACGGTAAAACAGATGTTTCAGATAGGCTAGGAAAAAATACCACATTGAGCACTGCTTAGTACGTAAAACAGCGGGCCAGAACACAAAATAAAGCCTTTATTGCCTGAAAGGACTATCTACTTTGCTATAGATACAGATGCTTGTTGCAATAACTGGTAAACACAAAATCAGAAGGCTCTCTGAAAAGACTACTGAAGTAAAAGTTATAGTGTTGAAATGAACACTCAGCTTGCACACAGGAGACACGCATTTCAGACTACACTGTAGAGATTATCTAACGAGGAATGTAAAGCAAGCATTACACCGCAAACTCAGAGGCTAAAAACAGGCAATGTGATAACGTCTTAGATAGAATCATATCACAGGTTTGAGTAGGAGGTGGTTTCCTTGCCATTAAAGTAGCCAAGAATTAAAAGCAGATGCTCGAAAGCAAACTCCTCCTTCTACTTCAGCAGCCTTCTCCGGGAGCTTCCACTGCCTGAAGGCACCAGGATGAGATCAAGAAGTGCTGGAGCATCTCAGCACCTTCAAAAATAAGGACATATTCACATGCATCCCAGTAAGGGATTAAAGAGCCTGTTATTAAGTGATGGTGTGGATCGTGACAAAGATTTGATGAGGCAGACATGATTCCAGGAGATGACACAGTCACAGGTCAGCATGCCACGCTGCCTTGCCTGGGACAGTGACATTCCTACAAATACCCCAGGGCAGAGTGAACTATTACAAATTACACATTTTCTAGCTCTCCATCCTAGCTACCTACAGATAAACAGCACAAACTGAAGTGTGTACATACACTCAAAATTTGTCATCAAGGTGCATCTCTAGTATTTGCATCCTAGCAGGAGGACATCTATTGAACAAGTAAGGGACCAGCAGGAATGAACTGCAAGTCCGCATGAACTACAGAAAACATCTCTTTAAAACTTCAATGCTCAGCAAGTACATCTCACCTCAATATGCAGCCTATCATCAAATGTGGCAGGAAAACACTTTATTTTGCAGGGCTCTCCTGGTGTCTCAATATTGTCCAAGCAATATATCAATATTGTCATGCCTACTTTTAGATCATGAATGCTCCAAAATAATAATTCTTTAGTTGTTCTTCCAAACAGCTCATGATATACAAGAATGCTCTAAGGAGTACAAAGTTCCATCAAAATCACTCCAAACATAGCCTTAGGCTGTTCCCACATCCACCACATAACATAATTAAAAAAAAAAAAAAAAAAAAACAAAACCCAAAACTTAAGAAGTCTTGTGCCCATCCTCCATGTTTTAGCTTTTCCCTGATTCATTCTTGCTCCCTGAATTCCATCACTTTCATCAATCTTCAGCTCACCCTTTATAGCATGTCATGCATGAAGTAGTTTCCTAGTCAATCTAGACCAGTCCCAACACTATTAGTATTAAAATCTGTAATAATAAATCACCCATTCCCACAGCTTCTCCACTTACAATGACTTCACTCTCCTGTGTGCATCTCATTTACTGGTGTTGATGATGCATACGCTCATGCTCTGAATGTGAAAACCCTGATGGCAGCATCTCACCCTCCAACTGACTGTTGACCAAAGCTAAAGGTCATGCATATTCCTCTCCAGTCCTGGAGGATCATTTGGTCTACCTTCCTCTTACTATTTTTTTTTGTTTGTTTTTATAACAGCCCTGCAGTACTAGGCATCGTGCAGGCAGCCAGCTCATCAGCCAGCCAGCTCAATGTGTGTGCCTACATCTTCACCTACAAACCTGCTTGTATTTCTCTCCCAGCCAGCACAGAGCACCAGCTTCATTTTCACAACAGCAGACAGGGCCATTTGTTTTCTGCTGCAGGAGGAAAAAGTCTTTTCTGCAGTTAACACCAGGATAGGCAAGCTGAGCACCTCCACCACATCACAGTCCCCAAGGCGTCCCAGCCCGTGGGACATGCGGTTGAGCACCAGCTGCGGCAAACAAAGGAGGGGAATCAACCCAGCAAGCACTCAGGGAGGAATTTCCTAGGCTGACACAAGCTGTTCCACTATCTCTAGAAGGCACTAAGAAACCAAAACCAGCTCCTATTTTTGTCAAACAAACCATCGAGGCAAAGACTTGCTAACCTTAAACTTACTAAATACCATTAAAATCTCGTTGCCCCACAAAGCAGGACTAGGTGTTCTCACTGTCATCAATCTGCAGTGCCATTTAGCTTGCTCTGGGATTAAATGCAAAATTAAACATATCCTCTCCTTACAGGCCCCAGAAGAAACGAGAGAAGTCATATTTTATTGAAAAATAAAAATCACACAGAACTCACAGGCTGACACTAGCTTTATAGATACTTCAGTCTTTTGGAAACAGGCACATCAGAGAACTGCATCCACTTTATGTTTTGCTAGCATGTACCAAGACAACAGTCACTTCATAGTAAACCAAGCCTAAAAAGGGAAAAAAAACTCTTGAGGGGCTGGAACAGCAGCAGCCCCAACCACAACAAGGGGACTAAGAGCAGTTGTTTCACCTTTAGAAAAAAAAACAGTTTTACAGTGGAGCCCCAACCTGAACTTTGTTACCCAGCATTAGTACAGGTGAGCAAGATTTTCCCCCTTCCCAGTCTGGTATTCTTAAGTGACAACTGCAGAGTTTCTGACAGCTGCCCGTTTTAACCTGCAACACCTGGTTTACCCACATAAAAAACTCAATGGAAGGATTTTTCCTAATGAATGCACAGTAGAAGCCTGTTCATATCTCAAACCCCTGGCAATGATGATAAATGAGCTCTACATAACACATGCTACTACTCCATACCAAGCAGGAAGCACTGGCTGCACTCTTTTTAAGAGATGGCATTCCACAACAAAAATGGAATTTACTTACTCCATCAAAGATTTGGAGGGAAAGGGGAAGAGAAGGAAGGTGGGGGGACAGCTTTGAAAATCCAATGCTCTGGAATAATCAATCAGTGCTGTAATACAGGAAGAAACCCCTGCAACCAGCAGACTACCTATCTGCCTTATATCCAGACACAGATGGCATTTTCACCCTTTTTAATTTCTGCATCTCATCTTCCTCCTAAGCGGCTAGCTGCCTGGAACCAGGACTGGGGGAGTGGAAATACTAATACCCCCTAATGAGTGATCTAAATACAATACAAGGAAAGTAAATATAGTGGACATGGGCTGGTTTGGCTGAAGTGATGGATGTTACAGTGACAGACAACAAGCCGTTGCTTTTCACCATATACAAGTTGTTTGAACTACCGCAGAGAAGAATCACATGCCTATCTGGAAAGGGAGAGAAAAAGAGGCTCTTTTCCTACGTTGCCATCCCTCTCACGAAACCAAACATCTGCCTGCCTATAGGGGAAAGGGGGGGAAGGGAGGAGGGTGGCTATGTTGTTTCTATGGACGACCCTAGACACCCGGTTGCTGATCAGACTCGGCCCTTTAAGGCAATTCCACAGATACCCAAGGCACTGTACCTATATCTTCATTAGCAATAAAGGGCACCAGCTTGAGGTAGACTGTAGACTGGGGAACAGAAAAGGACTGTTTTCTAGCTCATGGCAGGGAGCAATCATCAGCTTTACAACCATATTTCCAAGTTAAGTAGTCAAAAGATGATTGTGAGGGAAACAAAAATAAATAATTAACCAAGCAAATAAACCAAGAGTTGTCGGTTTTTTTTTTAAAAAAAAAGGCATTAAAAGAAGGGCAATTTTCTTCCTCCAGCCACAAACACCAGTCCTCTTGCTCTTGCTCAAAAATCCTTCTGATGAATGCCAGCCCTATACTGTCGGAGCCGGCAATGCAATCTCAGTCAGGAGGTGGGAAGCACTGAACATCTCTAGCAATGTATCTACCTAGACCGTGTATTTCCCTCTCTGGCTTCAAGAGAAACAGAAGCTTGCACCTACCTGTAAATCAGGGGCATTGGGCTCGATACAGACTTCTACCTTACCACCCCACATCCACACCTCCCACCCCCAGTTCAGCAACATCCCCACCCATGCCCCCTGCTCACTCACTGCCTCCTGTTATCCAGGAAAATAAGCATTTACCTCTCGAGGCTCCCTTCAGCAATTAAATAGAAATGTAGATCCATGAAGGGGCAAGAGATACATGAAACTCTGGAATTTCTCAGTGTAACACTAGCAAGTCCACCGGTCCAACGTGGTGCCTTTCATAGAGAAACAGAAGGGAGAAGAAGAAGAAAACCTACCAGATCTCCATCTACCCACTGTCTTCACCACCCTAGTTGTCCACGGCCAAATCCAGCTGGAGTCTACAAGGCATTTCTTAACTAGAAGTACACCCCACGTCCTCACTGTCTTCCCAGCATCCAGACCCAGAGAGATGCTCCCCTGTTACCTGAAGGATCCAGCCCCCCCAAAGGCAAAACTATCCTTATTATGAAATAATTCAATCCAAGCGTGCACCCAGGGCAGCTGGCATCCTTCAGCCCAATGAAACCGGGCAAGGGTGCAACTGACGGCCAGGCAATGGCTGGTGAGCATCCATCCGTTGGGTGGTTAGTTACCTTTAATCACCTCCGGCTCCTAAGATGCAAGTCTCCATCAGTTCCTCAACAACCTGCAGCAGGGAGCTGCTGCCACAATCCAGCCATTAAAACCAGGGGTGGGGGTACGAAGCAGACCTGACCACAGTACCAAAGCCCCCAGCCAGAAGGAAAAGGGGGAATGAAAAGCAAGGAACGTCTCTCAAGGATTGGGAAAAAAAAAGAAAAAAAAAAAGAAAAAAAAAAAAAGGAAGAAGAGAAAGTCTCTCCTTTTCTGCCGTGTTCTTCTGCTACACAGGCTTCCTCCCGGAGGACGGAGGGTGTGTGGAGATGGGGGGAGGCGATCGCTCCCTTCTCTCCCCCGTCGCCGCCGACCCTTCCGGACCAAAGCCCCGCTCCGATTTACCTCCTCCAGGTGGGCAACTTCAGAGCAAGGTGATGTCTCCAGAGCCGGCACCACCGGCCAGGCGATTCGTATGCGGCAGAGTCATTGCCTCTGCTTTTTTTGCTGCTGCTGCTGCTGCCGCTGCTGGAGAAGAACAGCCGCTGCCGAAGAGACCACCGAAAAAAAAAAAATAAAAAAAAAGGGGGGGAGAGAAATCTTCCACCATCCCCCTTTTTCTCTTCCCCCTCCAGCACCAGCCGCTCTTTGCATCCGCTCCCCTGCCCGCGGCCCCTCGCTCCACCGGGGCTGGGGGACACAAAGGCGCCCGCGCAAACGGAGGCGGGTGGTCCTCAGCCCCCCGTGTTCCGCCGGCACCCCAGATCTTTCCTCCTCTTCCTCCTCCTCCTCCTTCTCCCGCTGCGGAGACCGCCACCCCGGCGCGGCTCTGCGCGGACAGGAGGGCTGGGGGCGGCTCCGCCGGCGCGCCCCGCGCGGTGCCTAACGGGCACGGGGGGGGCCCATGGCCGCAGGCGGGCGGCCCCGCCGGCACGGTTTGGTTCAGCTCTGCACAGCGCACGCACACACACGCACCGCACACGTACAAACACGGGGAGTGGGCTCCGAGGCGGCAGGACCCGCAGCACCAGCGTCCCCCGCAGGGCTGGGCCGGCAGCGGGAATGGGGGCCCGGGGAGGAGGAGGAGGAGGAGGAGGCAGCGGCGGGAAGCTCAGCGATGCTGCCCTGCCCGGAGGCGGCTGCACGGAGCCGGGCGGGCGACGAGCCGAGGGGCGGGGGAGCGGCGAGGGCCCGGATCTGAGTTGCGCGGACGCGGGCTCCACCTAGCAGCCAGACGGCCGGCACGGCACGGCTCCGCACCACCGGGGGCTACCGCTGCGCTGCGCTGCCCCGCCGGACCGCACTGTATCCTCTTCCCGCAAGCCTATTGCCCCTCCACCTCCTCCCTAAAGTATCTTCCATCGCCCAGTTGGCCACTCTACCCGTTGCTCCCCTCCCAGCCAGCCAATCGTAGTCTGCCTACCAGGCATAGAACCATTCCACAGTAGATTCCCTACCTCCTGATTGGCATCTTAGACTTTTGTCCACAGCCAAATGGCCAATCACAGCCTGTCTTTCCAGCAAAGAACCATCATCACCTGCTTGTTTCCCCACCTCCCAATTGGCTGCTCTGCCTATTGGTGTGCGTATCCGTACCCCACCCGTCCCCCAAAAGTCAATCATAACCTGTCTCCCTGGCACAGAACCATTCTCACCTTCTAACTGGTCACTCAGCTTTTTGTAGCCAGCCAAGCAGTCAATCATAGAATCATAGAATAGTTTGGGTTGGAAAAAACCTTCAAAGAGTAGGGACATCTTCAATTAGATCAGGTTGCTCAGAACCACATAGTTGTCTTGAATGTTTCAAGGGATGGCACATCCACCACCTCTCTGGGCAACCTGTACTAGTGTTGTACCACCCTCACTGTAAAGCATTTCTCCCTCATGTCCAGCCTGATCTCCCCTTTTTAGTTTAACACCATTGCCCCTCATTCTATCAAGGAGTAAAACAAGTCCTGCTAAAAAGTCTCTCCCCAGCTTTTTTACTGGCCCTTTTAAGTACTGAAAGGCTGCAATAAGGTCTTCTGGAGTCTCCATCAGGCTGAACAACACCAACTCTCTTCAGCCTTTCTTCATAAGAGAGTTGTTCCAGCTCTCAGATCACTTTTGTGGCCTTCAGCAGCCTACCTGCTGATCACAGACCCTCTCCCTGCTCACAGCAAACTGGGGCCAGGGGAACACATTCTGACCTTTTGCCAACAAAGTTTTCAAGCTACC
Organism: Melopsittacus undulatus; assembly: GCF_012275295.1. Classification (NCBI taxonomy): domain Eukaryota; kingdom Metazoa; phylum Chordata; class Aves; order Psittaciformes; family Psittaculidae; genus Melopsittacus; species Melopsittacus undulatus. The sequence goes on from NC_047533.1 coordinate 57,973,336, forward strand.
CCCAGGAGGTAGAACACACAAATCCCCTGATCTCTGGAGAAAAAAGGATACTCAGGTCAGAGGACAAGAAGTCTACCTTTGTTTTAAGGTTTGTTATCTTAAATGCTCACAAGGGACCTCTGGAAATGATGATGCTTGACTGGAACATGGGACCACATTATACCTTTGGTTTTAGTTTTGGAGAGAAGGACCTAAACCAACCAAACTCCTTTAACAAAAAAAGACCAAAAGTAACCCAAAGAGTTTTCTAACTGCCTGAGTGCTGACACATACAACACCCCATACCTTAACCAAGTAACCCAACTTACCTGGGGAACACTGCTGCACTCCTGGCTTTAAACATAAGAAAACTGTAGCCAAGAGAGCAGGAAGGGCCCAAATGACACCACCCAGTCCACCGCAATAGAAGACCCACTCAGTTTGTTATCGTGACCATCCATTTCTTTAACAAGCCCTTGAGGAGACCTTACAAGACCGTCCAGTTCAGTGAGATAAAGGAATTAATTAATTTTGTTTGTTAAGTCAGACCATGAGTCAGGAAGATGCTGTCATGTGTTCCCAGCTGCATCACTAGTTAGACAGGCATAGAAATGTGTATTTTAGGTTAAGAACTGCTATTCTGGATGCATTGATGTGCTGTGGAAAATTAAGACCAATAAACATAAATGCTGTTTTCCCAATAATAAAATCACGGCCTATCTCACTGACACTGCAAAAATAAAGGGAGAATGTCAACTGTGGTGAAATTTTGGGGGAGGGGTGTGGAAATCTAAAAGTTATAACAAATCAATTTTTGTTTCCAGTACACATCTGCAAAGTCAGGTTAGAGAACATCTGGCTTTTCCCACAAGACTGCAGAATACCCCCAAAAGCCCTAGTGAATGATGCACAGCCTTTTACAAATGTTTACTTTCAGAAAAAGCATGTTTTCAAGCAATTAAATAGTCATTGTGTTTGGGGCCTCACATTCGGATTACCGAAATCATCCTCCTCAGTGGGAAAAGCCCTGAGAGAATCTACCACTCCATCCTTGGGAAGGTCCTTTTCTGTAACAGCCCTTTTTCCAGGGGCAACATGGAGAAAAAGAAATAACAAAGAATCCACCAAAACCCCCAAATCTTTAATACTTCCTCTGCTGGGATGCTCAGAGATATGACATTTTCCAAGATACGATCATATCTCTGATGATATTCACCACACATGCTTTGGGAAGGAAACAAAGCCCTACAAGTTAAAATTAGATTTGCTATATATCTTTAAGCTCTATTTTAATGCAGACGTGAGAATGAAATCAACGTTTAGTCAGTGAGTGGGGAAAAGACAGAGTACCACCAGGCTTAAAGTGTGGTAGTTTGTTTGTTTTGGTTTGTTTTCTCTTATGGCATTGCATATAACAAAGATGATAAAACCAGTGAGTTGTGGGGGGAGGCAAGGAAGAGCTTCAGAAGACCACTGAAGTGGCACAATCATTGCTCATTAGAATAGTGTCTCAGGATTAATATTGCAAGCCAGCCCAGAAAAAGTTAGAGACAGAAAAGTTGCATTAGGTCTTGCAGTTGTGGTCTCTAGAGGCAACAGCAAGATCATTCCCCAGAGGCAATTTTCCCAGTACTTATCTAACAAAACTTGAAAGGTGTCCAGGGTTGAGGTTTCCACCAATTCCCTTGAGTAATTACTCCCCGGTCTCATATATTTCACTGTTTGGAAGATCTTCCTGCTGTTCAGGTTACATTTTTCCTTTTCTTAATTTCATACTATTACTTGTGGTTATGGCCCCAATTAATCAAAGTACTTCAATGAATGTTTAAATTTAGGGATGTGCTTAAGCTCCATTGAAAACACACGCATGTGTTTTGCAGGGCTGATGGATATGCACATGTGTTTAAGCACTGTGCTGAATTGGGACCATGCATCATCCAAAATAATTATCCTTCACTTACATATTTTTAACTCATTGTCCTTCCCTTGCTTAATTATTGATTAGATAAGCTATATATTTAAGCTGCTTAATCTCTCATTGTCTACCAGTCTTTCCAAGAGTCTGATAGTTTTTCTTTTTCAGATCTGAATTCCCTCTAATTCTTTCATATTGTGTAAGGATAGGTAATGAGGTATTGCAAGTTAATGTCGTATCCCAGGTGTGATTGCAAAAAGAGTAGTTATTCCCTGCAGTTGAAGGATATAACTTACTTGCACAAGCAACCCCAAAGTGCATTGATTTGTTGTGCTTTATCTATCATTTTGTAAGACTCTCTATAATCTACTCCTATTCTTTTCCATATCCATCACTTTGGCATCCAGGTTTTTTTGCTTGCAGAGGCCATTGGCCCTTCAGCCTTCAAATTCAGGGCAATGTTTTACACCAGAAAACCTGTAACAGAACCAAATTGCAGCCTTAAATGCTTCCAGAATGTTTTCTCCTATGTAAAAATAAAACAAAACAAAATCCACCAAACCCAGACTATTTCAAGTTGCATTATTTAAACATGTTCACCCAGTATTCTAGGTTCCAAATCATCTTTTTATTCAGGAGGATGCCACACATACCACCTTGGCACTGCATCATTTTCTGCTCATTATTACATTATCCCACAGGTAGATGAAGAGCCTTATTGATTATTTCATTATTTTACAATGGATTAAAATTAGGTTTAGTGAACTGTATATGTTTGTGATTCTGACACTTCTACTTTTCCCTTCCCCTTTCCCCTTCTTTTTCTGAAGATCTGTGTCCTATTTTATCTCTAGCTTTCTCTCAGATTTCCATGAACTTCCATAAACAACTGTCACTGAGCCATTACAGTCAGTAATGAATTACCTTATTCTCAGAGATGCATGTCATCTGGACCATTTCATTGGTACATATTTATGATTTTTTTGCTTGCTTTTTTATTGTTATTATTTTTTAAACCCGTTCTTCTGCACGAAATATATCTCATAGTGTTTTCTTTACTTCGTAATCAAGTATTATGTGGATTGCTTGATTTACACCTTTTTTTTCACTATGTGACACATTGTCATGACAAAGATGCATCAACTGTAAAAAACAAATGCCATAGAGTAACAGAAATAAACACCATGGGCTTCCTGCTATAGATCCAGATCAACTCAACACATCCCTCATAAGCCCATATTTTCATCACAAAATCTCCACAATTGGAGCTCACCAATTTAATAGTAGATAGTAGCGCTGAATTAGACTCTTTCAAGACTGCGCATTCTGTGTTCTATTCTTCTTACTCCTCACATCCTCTGCAACCGTGGTTTAGCAAAGCAGTCTGCAATCCCTCCCTGCTGGGGAGCTCTTCATGTAATTGCCTTTTCCCATGCCCATTTTTACACACAAGCCTCTGTGAGATTGTTTCCACTGGACTCATAACAAATTACAACATAAGGATTAATTCAAAGGCAGAAATCAGCATTGAGATGCATGCTTAGCCTGACTTCTGGATATCTACCCCTACATGTGTCTGAAAGTTAGCAGTTTCCACAGTTTCTATTGGTAAAACCACTGGCTGAATAATTCACAGAACGTGCCATGTTGCTCAGGGACAGACGTATTTTACTCCCACCACTTGCTCTGTCTACAAACCTGTTAGAGAATTTAGCCACCAGGGCTTTTACCATGGGAAACTTCAGCACTGCTAGTTTTAAGATGCATGTAGAGGTAGCTATCCAAAAAGTCAGGTGGTATGATGCTTCTCTCATCTGAGCATCACCACAAACTCTACGGTTCATGTCAGCAGCCGTGCTGGGTGGGCTGAGCATGCTAAAGTCCTCTGCTTCAACCCCAGTTAGTGGCAGGAGATCCCACCCCATCCTGCTTCTTCCTGCACATGCTGCATGGCCTAGCACTCAGCTCCAGTTAGGGGAGTTAGACATCTGTGGCTTAGGTAGTCAGGCCAGCAGTTATGCTGCCATCTTGTATAAAACCTTAAAGACCCTTTGGCAAGCCAAATTAAAACAAGGCTTTTTTACGTTCAAAAGAGCCATAGTGATAATGCTTTTCAGTTGCTGTGGAAAGATGTCTTGCCATACCTATATAATTTGCTTAAAATATTTGTGTCTTTGCAGATTCAGTTGGAGTTAAACTGATTTTAGAAGACATCTTGCATTTTCTCATGAATTTTTGCTTTCAAAAGGGTCAATAAAGGTCAGCAGTAAGACAGTTTCAGTACTTTAATGGTGCATTTCTCACATAACATTCAGTTCTGTTAATTCTGGGGATTCATAATGACTGGTTTGTGGACAATTAGTATATAATTTTTTCTTCTTTTGTAGTTTCTCCCTCTGATATGTACCTTCACCTTCATTTGAATACCATTTTTCAAGGATTAAGAATAGCATTAAGAAACTAACAGAAGATGCTCTCCCATATTACATGGAAAACTCAATAAACTTTTTAATTTTATTATTTTGAAAACATGGAATGTCAAAAAAATACTTTTCCACTTAAGGGGTAGCACACTGGCCAATTGCGGCACCATCAGACCAGCATGAAGGAGGGAAAGGGCCATGGGGCATTTGGTCCCTGACTTGCAGGTGACACATTTCCTTGTAGCCTGTATAATTCAGTCCAATGCCTTGAACAGCAGCAGATGAGTTCTCAGTATCTCAATAGCAGAAGCACTCCTGCTGCAACCTTCTTTTGATAGGTGGTGGCACTGTCTTAATTCGTGTCGAACCATAGGCAGTGTATTTCAGGGACATGGGAAGACTTCCTGGCATGGGTGCTCAAGATAGGGTGTTGCACTGAAAAGCATGGTATTTAGCCCAAGCAAATTGCTGTTCCTGACTTGCATGCCCAGATCGCTCCCATTCACAATGCCATTGCAAGTGGAAAGACTGTGCAAACCCACTCTGAGAGATTGGTGGTGACTGGTGACTTAGACATAGGTTGCAAAATGGCTCTGCATAAGAATTATTTGAACTGCTGACCTGAATCTGTCTGTAGTCGAGGTCATAAGGCTATTAGACACAACAGTCATTAATAATTTAGTTTAATTGAAATTTAACAATACAGCAATACAGCCTTCTTTTATGATGTCAAGTGACTTCAACTGTTTGGAAAGTATGACCTGTTTCTGTTGTTCAAGTACTTAAATAAACTGGGAGAAGATAAAAAATGTCACTAGAATGTCACTTTTAAGAACTTGGGTTAATTTTAATTTTTTTTTTCTCTCTTTAATTTGAACTCATGAATTCTCAGAGCTGGCTCTGGTTATATTTTCAAGTAGATGCTTCAAGCCTCTCTTTGTGTATGGATAAGTTAGACTGGAAGACGCAACTGGATGTTGTAAAAGGGGGGCTTTGATCTAGAAGCTACATTAAAGCAGATGGGTGTGCTGAATATGCTTCAGCCAGGCTAAATGGAAAGAGCAATTTAATGGCTTTCTACATAGTTATTGCTGAAACAACAGGAAGCAGAAATAGCAGAGTAAAATAAGCTGTGCCGCCAGAGAGGTTTCCCTGGGACTGGCAGCAAATTTGGAGGCAAGGGGGTTTATTGGTTGCAGCTGCTGGTAAAAGTCAGAAACATTCAGGGAAACCAGGAGAAATCCAATAAACAGCAAAACCAGTGGCTGGGGTTGAGGACAGGAGGCAGAATGACTTTTAGGACCAAAAAGGTGGGCAGTAAATTTCTGGGCTGCTTCTTGATTTACTCTTGTAGCCTTCAGAAAAACAAGATGTTTTTCATAAATGAACAGCACAATACCACATGGGTAATTGTTGCCCATAGTCCCTAGGAAACCAGTGTATTCGCCTTAATCTATAGGGTACCTGAAACCATACACTGCATGCTGTAACTGAGCATGACTTCATCAGCCAGAACCATGGAGTCTTTACCGGCTATGAGAAACCAAAATCTCCCACAAAGAAGAGGAAGAAATCCACCCCTGGCATCCACTGCAGAGTTAGCATGCAGTTTGAATTATGCTGATGTCCAGAAAAGTAAAGTTCCAGTTCACATTGCTTGCTGGGCTTGAGAGAAATTTGAGTTACTGGCAGAAATATTGTATTGCCCCTTGAGGACTGTTGGGCACAGCCTTTCTTCAGTACTCTTAGCCATCTATCCTGTAATGCTCATATCATCTGTAACCACTTATCTCACCTATCTTCTGGCAGCCAGGGTTGAAAGAAGAAACCAAGGGAAAATACCATTCTTCTTGCAACACTATGAGAGGATTTAAAGCCATTTGTGAAACAAAAGTAGGAAATGATCATAGCTAAGAAGCTGGTGTTTTAATGGCACTCTCTGAGGATTTCAACCGCAGTGGTATGAATTTAGTATTCATGGTATTAATGGCAAAATTCTAAACTGAATAGGAAATTAACTTTCTCACTTGAGGTTATACTGCAGTGGTAAAGTGATCCTAATTAATCTGAAAACTAAATGCTATGGTTAGGGGCAAATCAGGTTCCAAAATGAAATAAATCAATAATGCAAAGAGAGATTTCAATGATTTCAAAGAATAAAACGAGGTAGAGTGGTTGGTACCAAATGCAACAGAAGCTCCCGTTGTGATACATATGTTAGGTGAAATCGTGAGTGGATACTTATGTGTACAATTTAATGACTTTTTGAAAAAAAAAAAAAAAAACATAAATCAATAAGACTTGGTCAAAACATAGCCAAAGGAATTACACCAAAAATCTGGGCTTTAAAAATGGGTTGTTGAGCAGAAACATGCAATTGATCTTTTAGTCTCCTCCATGGTCTTTCTGCCTCCTGGGCTCCATTTCAGAAATCAGTAGAATGATTTGTTATTAAGTTCAGTTTTATTTTAACTCATATCAGCAGTCACTGAAATAATGTTTTTACCCCCTTCTGTACAGTTGATTGGCACATCCTTGTTTTACACATTAATTTCATAATTCTTTCAATGCTTCTTCTGATTGGGTCACAGGAAAATAATCCAAGGGAAATGGGAGATCTAATCTTCAAACAGCAGTGTCTGGCAGCCAGAGAAAAAGCAAACAAAACACTGAGATGTACCAGCAGAGGCACAGAAGAAGTTGGAAGAGATGATTGAAATGCAAGAAATGGCCAGTGGACACACCCCCTGAGGGCTGTGTAAAATTCTGAGTGCCCCATTACCAAGGTACTGATACAGTAACAGTGCAAAAAGGGCAACTCAGATGCTGTGCAGTCTTGGATGTTCAGAAGTACAGTTGCAGATGAACCCAATTAGTTTTGTTCACATTAGGGCTGGCAAAGAAAGAAGCTGAGATACACTTGCTGAAACAAATTCTGACAGGGAAAAGAGAGCAAGCAATATATACCTAATGTCTTGTATGAAGGATAACAGGCTGGACTATAAAAATGTTATCAACCAACACACAAGAAAAGGGGGTCAGTGACCTATCAGAACACCTATTCAGCCAAATGGAAATCTGACAGCAATCGATGTCTGGAGCAGCTTTCAAAGGAGTTTTTCAGGCGCATAATCTCACCACAGGCCAGTGGGAGTTGTGCTCCTAAATCCCTTACACACTAATCCCTACTTCTGCATGGCTATTAAGAAAAATAACAAACATGTAGGAAGGACTGTAGGTAGCCTGAGATTTAGCACATAGAAAATGTGTAGTGGTAGCATCTCTCTGAGCTTGAAATCATCACTCAGTAGCTTTGGCTAAGCAGGAGTTTATTATTCATAACTCTAAAGTCTACCCCATCTCATTTCATCTTCTGAGCTGTACAATCAATAATTCAAGTACACATTTTAAGAAGATTTCCAAATTAAGCCAGACACCCTAATGTATAGGATGTACCACACAGATTAGTATACGCAACAACATCTTGGTGAGCCAAGATGAGAGCAGCATAGTGATTTGGAGAATAGGATATTATTATACTGAAGAGATGCTTAGAGCAGTAGTCAGGGAATAAGGTGTAAGCACTGGAATTGCTTTTCAGATGTGATATTCAATATATTTTGGAGATTTGTATCCCATACCAGGGCCTTGTAAATTGGCTGGCAATTGATTTGTCCTGTATCACCAGGCTCTTTCATTGGCAACAGTCAAACCCCCAAATGTCATTAACAGTGATAGAAGTTAGTATGACTTTTCAAACTAACTGCAATGGGAATTTTGCCTTTTATTAATCTTCTATGCTCTTCCACACAACACAGAGAATTGAAACCTGTGAAGACAGTCAGATGAAGGGACAAACAGAAGCAGCAAATTCCTGTTTCAATACTCTACTGCTGAGCTGCAAATGAGTTGGAGATGGTGTTAGTTCTGTCTTCAAAGCAAAACCTAAGCAGTTTTTACTTCTTTAAGAGCACAGCTGCTTCTGAAAACTGAGGACAATGACCAAGATGATCTTTACAAAACAACATGCTATTGGGGTCCATCCTCAGCTAACTTCAGGTTATCTATCTGCAGTGGTTTGAGCTCAGAACACCAATGTGCGCAAGAGCATCCAGCTACTTGTGTTACCTAGTACACCCTTTTCCTTTGGTATGTCCTACTCAGCTTCAACTTGCTCAAGTGATCTGTGCAGCAAGGGAGCTACAGTTCAGCTGGTTTTTCCATTGTTTCTTACCTGGTACCATATGATTGTTCATGACAGTATTTGGGAACTGGACACCTTACATGTGGCAGCAGAGAGCAGCATCAAATATGATTCAAAAACGTCTACTTTTTTGATGATCCATCCAGGATGCCAGTCATATATTTAAACATCGTTAAAACCTAAGTTACTCTCCTTCTGCTTTTTGAAGTTCTGTTATAGAATAGCTTTTTAAATACAGCCCACAAAACTCCTTGTAGTTTGTCTCCTTGCATGATGAAGAAGGTAAGCATTTGTGTGTAGAGAAGGGAGGAACCAGCTGTACCCATGAAATTTGTGATCAGTCTAAGGGCAGTCTACCACTGGACCTTGCCACACTGTTCCAAGTCAAAACACAACTGCATTGTGATGTATGTGTTTTATTGGGATTTGTTTTGTTCTGTTTGGAGGGGTTTGTGTTTTGTTTTGTTTATTTGGGGTTTTCTTATTTGTTGGGGGTGGGCAAGTGTTGGGTTGTTTTTTTTTCCTGTAATTACTTCCACTGCTTGCCTTGATATCTCTGTTAATTATCAGCTGTTCACACTCATGCTCTTTGCCATGAAAGGTCTTGAACTAAGGATTCCTGCTAGGACTGCTGACCTTACTGATGAGCTAATTGAGGCATTGTTTTTCATTTTTATATGTGAAACTCCCTAGCTCAGAGAGTACATAGCTCTAGTGCGGCCTGCTCCTTGCTGTCCTTCCAAGGACTGTCATACAGGAGGATACCTTGTAGGCTGGCTTTGTGACCAAATACCTGAGAACTGCTGGTTTGTTTTTTTTTTTTTTTCCTGACCTTGAGCATCCCCCTCTTACAAATCCCTGGGTCTTATTTATACTTTTGAAGAAAAGCATGTTTACTTTTACACCTGGATTGAAAGGTAAGGGTCTTCCCCAAAGAAATAAAGCTATTTAATTCAGAGGGGGCAATAAGATATTGCCTATTGTGAGTACCCTCATTTGGCTCCTTGGCAACCTGAGACTGCTTATCGCAGCCCCTGGGTTAAAGAGAGTTTGAAGCTGACTTGTCCATTCTGGCTGAAGATCTCATCCTGTGCACAGAAATTGGAGCAAACAGAGTGGGCAAGGCAGAAATGTGCATTTCAGGCCATACCCATACTTAGCTGCCCTTCATGCACAGTTTTCCTGTACAAAGAATACTGGGCAAGGAGAGGCTATCTGCTTCATCAGGTTGAAACATTTTCTGTTGCAGACAGCTACATTTCAGTGTTCACCAAAACCAGGCAGGTTTTCTTCCATAGCTAAATGACTAAATGCTAAACATGAGTACGCATTTCAATAGATGTGTTAGTAATAGCCACTGGACATTGTTACAGCTGTTGTTATAATTGTTTTTCCACTCCACCATCCAAGTTTTTAGGGGATCCAATTCAGATCCGGTTATCAATGAGTTTTGAATGTCATTACCATGTTTTATACTTGTTTTTGGGAAGGTAAACAGTTTATGCTTCCAACATACACAGTACTGTATTGGTTTTCCCAAGTAATTTTTAAGTAGTTGCAATTATGCTTTCTGTGTCATTGCTGATCATGTAAGTTTGTCTTTTGCTTTCTCAGTCTGGCATTCTTATGAAGTCAAAAAGCTGTGTTCAAGATTGTATAGTCTCCTTCCTTCCTTTCTAAGGCCACAATGCTGGATCTGCTAGCGTATACATTATAGCTACTAACAGCAAAAAAAAAAAAGAAAAAAGGAAAAAATCTCAGAGGGATTTTTATGCATTAGTGTTTCTCACTTGCAATAAGATTGCAACACATCCTCTATTACTATTCTATGCTGCACCTTTTAAAAATCTCTAAGTTTATTGGCATGATCATAAACAGAACCGCTAACAGTCTACAAAACCTGACTGCAATTCCTAAGCTCTGTACTTCCTTCTTTCTTTATTTTATCATTGCTCATACAAAGAGACCATTCTTTTGTGTCCATAATTAAGCTCCCGGTTTCCCTTTCCAGACTTTCTCTGATAGTGATTATCATGTCTTTTTTTTTTTCCCAGTTGCTGAAGCTGTCAATCCACAATGCTTCTTCCCAAGAGTCATGTTCAGGTTTGCAGAAGCAGAAAGCAAGTACAGAAGGAAGTCCCAGAAGTTGGTCATTATTTTAAAGATAAGGTCTGATCAGGAAGACTAGTCTGCTCAGTTTTCAGAAGATTTAAAAGCAGCATATGGTTCATGTTCTGGATGAAAACAACTTGCACACATGCTCACTACCACCACACATGAGCTCCAGCTGTGGCCCTAAGCACACTTCCCAGGAGGTGCAAGAACAGCACAATCACTCATGGTACTTTCTCCCAGGTACTCTGAATTACATGTGGAGGTCTTTTTCCACATTTAGTAATGCTCTCTGGATTTCTGCCACATAATCTGATGCTGTTTCTCCCTTGAGGTCATACAGATATTGAACACCCGTAAAAACAGCCCTCACAAAGCCTCAGGGAGGCTGCAGCTCACCACCCCCATGAGTTCCTTCTTCGTCTGGCTCTTTCTAGTGTTGTGGCTCCAGAGACTACCCCCATCCCCTCTCAGTTAAGTCTGACCCATGGCAAGAGTCATAGCCTGCTTGCACATCACGGAGAAACTACACACGCCTTTTGTTATCTTTGTCACTCTTGTATTTTTCATGTTTTGTTTGTGGGCAAAGGGTCCAGAGCAGCACAAGGTGTTCAAAATGGCAGTGAACTATGGTTTTGTACTAGGATTTAAAAGTGTGTTCTGTTTGCTCCCTGTTTGTTCCCTAAAACCTCCTATAATTTTATTCAGTATATTCAAGCACGAAGTTGATGTTTCCATGGTCTTGCTTCTGACCATTAAACCCAGCACATTTTTTCTCATGAGCTTTGAATTGTATTTTCTGAGGTGCATCACTTTACATTTTCTTCCACTAGGTTTTACCTGATGTTTTTATTATCCAGCCTCTCCATCTTCAAAACCAATTTGATGAATCTTTGGTCAATACTTGTTTTCACTAAACTGAACAACTTTTTTGTAGTCATCAGACCTTTCAATTTTAATAATTGGTCTTTTCCAGACTGTTTACAAACATGTTGAACAGCACAGCTGCTAGCACACAGCTTTGCAGAACTCCATCAATGAGCTCCATCCACATTGAGAACAGCCTACCCCTACTACTTGCTTTCTGTCATTGACTAGTAACATATCTAGTCACCTTCCCATAGCAAAGCAAGTATGTCTAGCTAAATCATGGAATCACAGAATGGTTTGTTTTGGAAGGCACCCAAATATCATTTAGTTCTAACCCCCCTGCCGTGGGCAATGATACCTTCCACTAGAGCAGGTTGCTCAAAGCCCCATCCAACATGGTCTTGAACACTTCCAAGGATGGGGCAGCCACAGCTTCTCTGGGCAGCCTGTACCAGTGCCTCACCATGCTCATAGTGAAGAATTTTTTCTCCTAATATCTAATTTAAATCTGACCTATTTCAGTTTAAAGCCATGTCCCTTTGTCCTGTTGCTATATGCCCTTGTAAACAGCTCCTCTCCAAACTTCTTCTGGGCCACCTTTAGCCTTTGGAAGGCTGCTGTAACGTCTTCCTGGAGCCTTCTCTTCTCCAGGCTGAACAACCCCAACTCTCTCAGCTTGTCTTCATAGGAGAGATGCTTCAGCCCTCTGCTCTTATGAGACCCCACTTGGATTACTGCACCCAGCTCTGGAGTCCCCAACACAAGAGGAGAACAGTTTGAGTCCAGAGGAGGGCCGTGAGGATGATCGAAGTCCCTCAACCTGCTGGCCAAGCTCCTTTTGATGCTGCCCAGCATACGGTTGCATCATTGCTGGGTCATGTTGAGCTTCTCATCAAACACAGCCCCAAATTGATCTATCTTCCCCAATTCCCCAAAAAGTAGATTTGTCCCCCACTCTACCTTTAAAGCAGCAAAGCAGGCATCTCCACCTCTAAGTTTCACCCACTATGACAACCTGTTAGGCGCCACACAGCAAAAATACCAAAACCAACTGTGTGAGATGAATTCTGTATTCAGAATAAACACAGCACAATTGCACTGTCAAATAAATGATTACTCTGCTACTAAGAAATATTTCCCTATTCTCAAAGAACAATTAACAACACAAAGTTTACAATACTGGAAGGCAGTCACTTACTGACAATGCAGAACAATTTGCAGACGAGGTTGATTACGTTGGCAGGATTTAACTGAAAAATAAAACAGAGACACATTGATTGAAGCTATCTAAATAAAACATGAATGGCTTCTAGTGAAAACAGCAGACAAAACAGCACTTTGAGGCCTCAGCGACATCTTCCTAGGTGTGGGGTGTAGGACAGCCATTGCAAATAAAGTTCTACAAGTCATTTACTAATTTACCACCTTTAGGTGCATCATTTGAAGTCAAAAGATTTATGAAAATACCTTCGTTATTATTAACCCCTCATCTCTAAGCGTTTTAAATGGTAATTTTACAGATTTTTAAAAGTACTAATAGTATAATCAATGAGGTGGCTTACAGAGGATGATGACTTGCTGTAGATTATGTCAAGAGCTGCTGCCTCTCTGCAACACAAACAATGCACCTCACTGTAGAGCACCAAAGACTTTTTTGCTCTCTCTGCCAGACTTAAGGAGAGGGTGCTTATAGGCTAGGGCAAACAAATTCATGCTTACTTCAGTCTTCACTGGTGGTTCCACTCACTTCTATGGAACCACTCTGATTATTACCTGGTTACCAGTGCTTGGTGATGGAAAATTAATCTGAAATATGCCTGTGGTTCTCCTCTTGTGTATGCATGAAATATTTTTCTTTATTTGATTTTTAGCATGCAGTGTTATTTTATTTGACATCTGTTTCTTCTGTATTATTCCCCTTTCTTTCATGCTGGCATGCACAGTTCCTCACAGCTATCCACAGATTTTAGTATGTTTCTGTTTACTTCTGCTTTACAGTCATTAATGAGGGTGTTGACTAAGTCAAGACCTGCCACTAATCTCTACTTTGTGCTACCCGATAGTACCACTCTGCTTTATGTGCTGCTGCTTAGCATTACCCTTTGTCATGGATTTTTTGCAAGCTCTCACTATACTTGAAAGCAGAGCTGGTGAATAATTTATTGATGAATTTACATTGTATTTTCCTTCATGAACTATGGTACAAATAGTCTGATTGCTACTGATATGTCTTTTACTTGAAATTTGCAAGAAATGTTTAACGCAAACATGTTCTAGTATGTGGGTTGCTGGTAAATTTCATTAATATGCTCTAGACTAATGCTTTCTGTGATGTGATTGGTTACTTAAATGGTACAGTAGTTTCACCTTCTTTATGTACTAAGTGAATATTTTAAGAACTCCAAAAATGAAACCATAAAATGGCAAAAGCATAACATTTATGAGACTGTTACTAAGTTTAACCAAGAAAAGTATCTTGCAGAAAAATTTCAGGAGAACAAAAAAGAGTTGGACAGTGCATGAGAGCCAGTTTCCTTCTAATGAGTGATCACAAGCACCTGCCTTCTGTATTATGCATAACTCCACTTCAGAGGTCGTGAATCAGTTTATATTTTTAAAATATGTGTATTAATATATATATATATATATCCATGGAGATTTATTCCTCATGACATGTACCCGAGATGCTACAGTTCTTTTACCTTTATGTGTTCAGTGATAACTCCTTTGATATTGTCTCTTTCATTTTTGCAAGGATTTATTTCACTATGAAGAGCTACCACCTCTTACTTTTGTTTTCTTTCTGAAAATCAATACCATACTTACCTTTCAGTAATATATTGATGGGTCCCTGGTTGTTCTCAAGTTTTCAGTAGTAATTGTTGTGCTATAGTAGAACATCAGGGTGATTTTTTTCCTTGAAATACTTCTCATTGAGAAATTGATTTTTATTACTTATTTTTTTTTAAGAAAATATCTATTCTGTCATTAATTGTTTGTCCTTCTCAGAAAACTGATTTTACCTGATCAAACAAAATGTATTTTTTGAGGATTCTTGTGGAAAAAAAATTAAATTATTAGCTGTTTTTTACTGTTTTACATTAATTGGGTAGGAGGTAGGAGGGAAGTAAGTTGAATACCTTGAGATCATTCAGAATCAGTGATTTGTATATGCCCGTATTTCTCTAATATTAATACACGCATTTCTTTGTTCCCAGAACTCCTCCTTGAAACCTTTCTTCTCCTTCCTGTTGTTTCTAATAAACCTATGCCCTAACAGCAAAAAAACCAAGACTTTTCAGCAGGTTTTCTGCTCCATCTCTGCCTGATTCCCCTTCTCCATGCAACCAAGGTGCAGTTCCCCTATATATATGTGCATATATATGTGCACACATGCACACACATACACATTTATAGATACATGTATATATATATACGCACACATACACGTGCATACATGCCTATATATATATATAATATACATGTGGAACTTGTTATTCTCCTACTTGCTCCATGCACTTACTGGAGCTAAGAGGACAGAACCATCCCATCACAACTGCATCTTATATAGGCCTTTGCTACATGCAACATCTGGGATGCTTTCATACCTCTTTTTGGGATGGAGCTTTAATGATGCATAGGTGGTGGATTGGTGTATTTTTGTAGCAGAAGAGGTGATACAAAGCCACGTACACCATGATAGCGGTTGGATGTGGCTGTAGAGAAGTCATGCTTGTAGCAAAACAATTCACCATTTCCAAAGGGAATCCCTGTTTCTACAACAATATAGATACAAGAATTAAAAGTTAAACTGGAAGGCAGATCCTCAGTGAACCAAAAAATGCAAAGCCACTGTGATATAAACTGACACAATACACAGAAGGAAAAATAAGTCTCAGTTTGAACTGTATTGCACTTAGCCCATCTGGACTTACCCTGCACTTTCTGCTTGATATAATATTTTTATTTCAATGCCCTAGGGTCACATGCTGCTAAACAGTAGCCGTGCTATGCCCCAGAAAGAGCTGCCTCTCACAGGTATGTGGAATGATTCCTGAATACCAGCTGATAGCTGAAATCCAGCCTTCTGATAAGAAGAAGATGTTTCATTTCAACTGCCTAAGAAGCACCAATATCTGTGCAAAAGATGCTATACAGTGACAGATGCTTCACCACCAGATCATTGAAAGAGGATGGAAATAGTGGGGGGGGAAAAACCCACAAAACATCTCAACTGAAAATATCCCACCAAGAGCCAGACGCAACGTTACACAACTTCACCGGATGTTTTATTTTCAGAATATGCTGAAGGAGCTAACACACAATGGGCAATGATTTTTACATTGTTCACAACAGAAAGTATTTGTGCAGTAATGCAAATACATGGCGACAGCCTGCAGGGCTGTTGTTGAAGGGAAATGTTTACACGGATGCTGGGTGTGATTCACTGAAGCTTTGCAACAGACCATGCTGGGATGCAGCTGGGGATCTGGACCATAAGCAAAGCACAAATAACTGGTCTCCTGCCCTGCTGACAAGTTGGTGGTGGGGTGTTTAACTGGGCACGTGGAAGACCACAGACACCCTTGTCCTTCCCTATGCAGCTGCATGAAGACTTTTCTTTACATCGTCCTCTTCTCTTACTCTGAACGGCAAGCATTTCAGTGTGCTACAGCCCTGCTAGAAGCCATTGAATCCCATACTGTGAATGGTTGTGTCAAAACCCTGGAACCACGTCCCCAGCTAGAAAAGCAGTAAAGTCTAAGGATTTAGTCATCTTACACTGCATGTGAAGATAATGCTCAGAAACAAAAGTCTGCAGGTGAGACTTGGGTGAATTTGTCTATTTTGATTCTGAGATAAACTTATACTAAAAAGAGTGCGTATAAATGATTTAGGTATAAAACTCTGCAAGACCTATTGCTTTTCAGTCCAGCTGGACTCATCACATATCATTGGTAGTCATGAAAAATATCCTCCCCAGCTGCCATAAAGCCATCTGTATGTGCAGCCCTTATACTGTAGCTATGTGTAACAAAAAGTATCTTAGCAAAGGGCATCTTTTTGGTCTTCTGATTTGGCTTTGGACCATAAAACCACCAGAAGGCATGGAGAACCCTGTCTCTTCCAATTTGAAAATTAGAAGACATCAAATAAAACTAGGCAAGACTAGGTTCAAAACACAGAAAACAAGTGCTACGTCATGACATGCAGCATTAGACTGGGGAGCTCATGGCCACAGAGCAGTATAGCTGCTGACGACTTACGTGCATGTGAAAAAGCCATAAGGCATATTCCAAGAAAAGAAATGCTTGAAGAGTTATTAAATGCCAAGTTACCCACTCCAGTCCTGGGAATTTGCCCTGCAGCATCTATGAGAGCACTCTGGGGAAGCACCACATTGTGCTTGCCCTACACATATTTCATTGAGAAGTGTACTGGAAGGATAGACAGATTCACTACAGCAATTTCTTGTACTCTGGTTCTTCTACACTATAGTTCTGCAACATGATTCATACATTCTTACAAACTGGTGAATTGTTTATATGGTGGTTGGACCAAAACACTGGATTCTCTGAGAACGGAACTATGAAGCATACCTTCACCATCTTCTACTTCTCCAGCTTGGTGTTAAGTTTTTCTTCTTTGCTTTCTGTTGTCTCTGTTCAGTGAATTTACGCAGACTCATGAATAGCTTTGGGTTGATGGAACCTGCAATTTTCCATGAATAAATTATTTAGGGGAGGAGAGGAAACCCTTCATACTGTTCTAACTTGAGGACTTTCTAAAAATAGATAGAAAGAAAAATATGTCAAGAATTAGCCTAACAGCAATGGATTAATTCATTAAAACAGACACACAAAGGAATGAGACACTATAAATGCATCCATAAGCATACCTATATTAGCAAATTTGAGACTGTATATTTCTGTAGGAGGCCAATGTAAATAAATATATTTCCCTTGTGAAAAAAAAAATCTGTGGTAATACCTGCTTGTTTTACCATTTTGCAATCAATCACTTTTAAAAATGCATCATTTTTTATCTATATAGTTTATTCAGGTCTATATCTAGTCTTTATTCATACTCCATTCCCATGGAAGTAAAAAATTGGAGCATTGTCTGATTATGTCCAAAGTTGAGAATTCAGGTTTCAACTTGTTTTGTGGTTGGAAAAATACCTCTTCTTCTTCTTCTTTCCCTTTTTGAGAGGCCTGCTCATTGCCACAGGCTTGCAACAGAAAAGATTCATGCTGGATGGGAGAAATCAGAGTTCTGCTGCAATGGCAAGCGAAAGAACAAGCTTGGGTTGGTATAAGAACTATATCTTGCAGGAATGATATTTTTATTATATTTTTAATTATATTCTATATAAATGTATGATATACTTCTATACTCAAGCAGAAATGGCAATAATCTTGCCAATGGTTACTGAAGTTTATGACTGTCCCAAAAGATAGCAGGGCTGATCCTCACCTGATATGTGAAGCCATTGCTTAGGTCATAACAAAGATTTTGACAACTTCTGTTTCAGCCTCAATGGTCTGAAGGCTGTCTGGTTTGTTTTATGCAATACAACTTTTGCTTATAGCTTTTTCCCTAGTTCAAATAGCTCTTCATCCTCAAGTAATCCTGCAAACTTTCCCACTCACCTGCACTTGCCCAAAATTGTCACAGCATGTAGAAGGAGCCACAGTTTCTCAGACAGGGAAATTAATTCTCCATGTCACACATTTCTAGGCTTTCTGAAGAGAAATTTGACCTAAGGCTAAGTAGGGGTCAAGCAGTATTTAGTTTGTTCTCTTCAAAATAAAGTAAACGCTTCCCTGGTAAGGGTGATCAGATTGGCAAGTAGTGGACTGTAAATATGGTAAATAGAAAAAAATAACGGGAGATGACCACTATGACCTCAGATTTGTAAGAATTATAAGGGGAGTGGGGGGCTGTGTCATATCAGCTTTTGGTTTAACTCTTTTCTTTTCTGAAGGTAGGCTGGGATGGATTAAATGGGAGTTGAGAAAATCCAAGACAGTACTTTACAGAAATCTGGGGAGCAATACACACAAGCAGAATTTCACAGTACCAGCTCTATAGCTAAAGTGATGCATTACATCATGCCCAGCTTCACTCTTCAGGTGGCCTTGGGAAGGTGACTGTGCCCAGCAGATTAAAGTTCCAAGAAGACATGGGATCAGGGTGATTTTTGTTTGGCGACATATCTGGAACACATCCTCTCCCTTGCACTTTGTGCTATGAGTGTCAAAGGATTTTGGAGTTCCTTTCACTAGGATTCAGAGCCCCATTTGTCCCATGCTCTGTGTTAGCCCTTGCTTTCAAATGCTATGGCAATCTCTGAATACAGCTATCTACACCATTTACTATGCAGAGAATATGTTGGTTTACCTTGTTTCCTAGTTTTTAGAATACCTCTTTGCTCAGCTTGGCCAGCAAGCTGCTTTTATTTTATTTTATTTAAAGTAAGAGTTTGCCTGTTCCTATTCTTGCCTTTAAGTAACACTTAGGCTAACACCACTGGTTAGCAGTGACCAGACTGAGCCTGTATTACGGTCCATGTATTTTTCAAGAAGCTGACAAGGAACATCTGTCCAGGAAGGAAAAAAGCTGTGGAAAGTGATGGAGATTAAGTTTTCTGCATTTTACATTATAATGACATTTCCAATCACTTGAGAACCGCATGATTGCTTTTCATAGCTCCTGGGAATCTTGACTCAGTGAGTGAGAAATGTACTCTGAAATAATAGCACTCGTTCTAGATTTTCTCCTTAAGAATGCACTGGACCCTGATGAATCAGCTTCTCTGCACAATCCCAATCATTGTGTAAGTCTGCCCTCTGACTCTGCCTGCATGCAAATACTGCACGCACTATTCGTAGAAAACCAAAGACTCTTGGTGAAAAGACTACAGGTATTTGCCGTTTGCCGTAGCTGTCCTTCTGCCATTTTTTGTTGCTTTTTTCTTCCTTTTATTTTTTAAATCTTGCTCCTGGTTTGCTTTGTTTTTTTTTTTTTTTTATCTTTCTGACACCATATCCTTCTTATTCAACCACCAACTATTTTCCTTCCAACCCTGGGAAAACCGGCCCCTGAAACTTGGGAGAGGAAACATCACAATAATCATGCAACGTCTTCTGTCTTGTACTTTAAAAAAGTTAATTTACATTAACATATATGATTCTACAGACAGATATGAGCCTTATGAACACTATGGTTGACCATGACTCTTACTAGAGTTGGGACTACGTAGCTGAAGCACAGCTTTGTGAGAGTATTTGGAACAAAGGGGCTTTTTCTTTCTCTGCTGTGATGGAAACTGCCAGGGACAAGCCACTTTGGAAACTAGATTGTCTAGAGGCTGAAATAGGGAGACCAGGTTTTTTTGGAAAATCTAAGCCCAGTTATTGCATCCTGCTGGTACAGGAGAGGAGCAAAAAGCTAGCATTACATTAGTATTTAAATCATCTATAAAATCACAGAAACATAAGGTGTATTATTTGAAGTTTAATGATGAGAAACATCAGATTTGTACTTTTATTTCTTTTTGTATAATAGGTTTAAATCTTATATGAAGTTGTTATACCATTATATGTTATTGTTACTACACATCCCCTACCTCCGCAAGCAGTGTTGGTACCCCTGCACTACTAAACCCACCAGGCTATTGAGAACATGTGTCTGGGACTCATAATAATCTGCTTTAATTATTTTTACAAACAATTGTACTTAAGAAGAACATGTATTTATTATGGATTTTCATGTTTTCCTTTATCCATACAGAATGAATTTATTATAGTTGGGCAATTTATTACACCCTTGTTTTCAGTTTTAATTGGATTATTTTTAATGCCCATACTTAACCCTCCAGCTAAAAGGTTTGATATTACTCTGAGAGTTTTATTTTTCTTCTTCCATTTTACACCTTTACATCTCTACTTTTGTTGTGAGAGATTTAGATGTTCCAGGTGGCTATGAGGTTAAAAAGCAACTAATGTTGGCATGTAATAAGATAATTTATTATGCAGACTTGTCAGAAACATTGAACTAGAGTCAATATATCTTTGAACTTTAAAAGCTTTCATGTGAAAAAGATTTTTTTTTACTTTAGATAAATGCAAAGTATTTTTAAAATATGTCAATTTTAAAGATGTGAAATTCTACATTTTTCCTAAAAAGAAGGAACTGTTGATATTAACTTTCTAAAGAGAAGAATATAGCAATTTGAGATAAAGACAGAAATGCTTAGATCAAAATTTTAAGGGGAAGTAGAATTACTGTTAAAGTGCTGAACCAAATGTTTTAAAAAATAATTATAACCTGTTAGCAAATTGTGTATATATAATTAAAATTACTGTTTGTTTCTTTCAACTACATATCTTTTAATCTTGAAGAATTTATCAAATTCATAAATGCCAGATTCATACACGCTGAATGGAGCAATACATTGTCCCATTGTCTCAATGTCTCCATATAGGCTCAACTATATGCCCATAGCTAAGGTGATGGGAACTTAACTCTCACACCCTCAACTACACTTGCATGTTCCTGCTGAAGTCAGCAGGAGCTGCTTACCAAAGTAGTTTGGACAATGCAGTCATTGAAATGGTGTTCACATCAAGCAGCACCAAGAAGATTACTGTAGTGCCTAGCTGGAAGCAAGGCTTCCTTTATTTCCTCTGCAGGTACTTGAGAGAGAGACCTATCTCCAAAGAGCAGTTTGATTATGCTGTTTTAAGTCACTCCTATTTAATAGTGATTTCTACATAGTTCCCTGGAGGTGGCCCTCTTCGCACCACATGAGACCAGTTTCTATAGTGTTGGCATGGCCACTCCCCTGTGCTTACTTGGGAGAGTAAACACTGTGGTGTCAGAAGCCCTGAATGCTGTGGTGTGACCCTCCTCACTAGTGAACATTCTCCTTGAACACAGCAAAACCACAAGCAGCAAAGCCCCATGCTTTGCAGCATCACTGATGAACTTATCGGACCTGCTGATGCACCTCAGCAGCAGGAAGGGCATTAGGGTCTGTGCCTTGAAACCAGGGATAATTTCTACTCTACCCCATTGTCAGAGCAAATCTGGTTTGAATGTTTCTGACATCTACCTTCAGATCTCTACATTGTTTGGCTGCTTTATTAAGAAAAAATAAAAAGACTCTTTAGATATTATATTCCTATCATCTCTTTCTGTCTGTATTCTTCTGTAGTTATGTTTTGATAGGAATATTAAATAATATTGTTTTATTTAATTTTTCTTATAATTGAGATACAAAGAGCATAATATATGAAGACAATGATCATAAAACTATATCAAAAGATCCATAAGATCTTGTTGATATTGTGTTTCTTCTCTTTTCATGATCAAGCCTACAGCATTTCAGACAGGAAACCTACCAGCTGTTGTTCGTATTTTCAGCAAGTGATTTTCACAGAGCTGAAACTTTTAAGAGTTTAAGAGGTGGCAAACCTATTCAGCTTAGCTGTGTCATTAAATGCAAATGCCTACATTAGTACAGCACTAAGGTTCAGAATTCAAACACACATAATTCATGGAAACTGAAAGCTAAGGTTCCTGCACTGATGTTAAATCAATCCAACTGCTCAGATTATGCACATTAAAGTGTGTATTTAATTGCACAAACCAAGCTGTTGAAATAACATCTGCACACTATGGCCAACTTAACTTCAGCGCAGAGCATTAGCAGTTGGATGAACCATCCCCTTCTCTTTGAAAATGAGCCTGGACTAAGAGGAAGAGACATGGAGAAGAAGGATGCGCAGATATATAGGGCTAGGGGCTACATCTGCACCTTGGGTTCCACCTTTCCTGAAAACACAAAGAAATGTTCCCAATCTATCTCTCCGCACCTTTGCTGATAGGTTTTGTCTTCCCTTCCATTTAGATAGGAAGTAGTTCAGACAAACAAACAAGCTCGTTGTAACAAAATGCCTGAGAGATGCATTTTAAGGCAGGATTTTCATTTCCTTGGTCTTGAGCAGGCAACCTAAGTATGTCTCAGCATTTTAATACATGACCTCTGCTAGGGCCTGAGAGTACTAACAAACTGACCTCTACTGCTAATTTAAATCACATTAGAAAGCAGATAGAGTTAAGGCTCTGACATCATCTGGGGGTAATGCTATTCTGAGTACCCCAATTTTATCCCAGCCTGTCATGTCTATTTATTACTACTACTTTCTTTGTCCTCTAGTCCTGGAGCTTCCTCCACAGTTTTAATATGATGAATCCTGCATACAAACAAGAAGAAATACAGTGTTTTATTTTCTTAACAGAAATTGGCATTTTTGGTGGGAGGATTAACAAAGCTTCATCCAACTTCTACTGCCAAACCAAAGACTCTGTCTTTTGGTTAGATGCTGTGCAAAAGTCTACCAGGCTTTTGGCTTGTACCAAGGATTTTTTATGCTCTCATTTATACCTGCATAATCCTACTGTTGTAAGGAAGGCAAGATTTGTCTTGCAAAACCCCTATTTCTCATGACAAAGGATGGGCAGGAAGAAACTTGGCCTCACTTTGCAAGCATCACATAGAAACACAACATGGAAATGGGTAACTCTCAGTAAAACCCCCACTTTTACTGTCAACTTTTCCCAAGGTGAACTTGGCCTTTGTGTCTTTGTTCTGGACATCCTGGAGGGGTAATACACATGAAACACCCCTAGTTACAGCCTCCAACCCTACAAAGACTTGAATACAAGTGAATACAAGAGTATTCACAACACATTTAGTACTTGTGGGACTTGAACTGTACAGGATGAAGAGAAAACAAACAAACAAACAAGCCAGACAAGCCTGTAATGTAATATTACCCAAGAGATGGTGATGTCAGCTTGTTTAGCTTCTTGCACAGTTTCTTAAGTGGACATTTTTGCTCTTTTCAAACTGGGTGAATTGTTTTCTGGATTACACATTCCCCAATGCTTTTTATAAAGACATTCATTTTTGGGGCTGATTTCTGACTATCCAGGCTTTGGTTTAAGCCGCATCAAACCAAGGACTGTTCTTGTTTGACAAATTCCTATTTAGTTTCAGATTCACTAGAATGGAGCTTTCCTTGAAAATTATTTTACATTATGAAACATTAAACAAATGTAAGAACTGATACACACATACCACACATTAACAAAACAAAATCTCAAATTATTATAAATTCAATAGCTCTAAATTTTGTTTTGTAAAATATTTCCTGGTTTTAGGTGTATTCCCTTCCCCCAGTGTCAAAAAGCCATAAATTCCAGTAGAAAGGAGATGTACTAAATCTATGTTTTTTAACTGACTGACTTACAATAGATAGATAAATAGAATCATCTGTGAATAAGGCTGATAGTTTACAACTGAAAGTTATATTTAACATATTTAAGTTATAATTTTCTACTTATGCTTAGAAATTTTCTGTTTGGCTACCTGTGCAAATTTATATTACGCTACTGCTATCAAATCTGTGGCCAGCGTTCATATATACAATGTCAAATGAGGCTCAGTGTAGGCTGTAGTTTTCTCTTCTTCAATATTCTCTTAAAATTGAATGCAAATTTGTTTGGCTTATTTAAAGTTTACTTTTCACTACTTCAATACACTCCGGAAGAGCACATACATTTGCATAGATGTAAATATAATTTTGCATTTCAACGTGCGTTTTCTAAAACTAATATTTGCAGTTTACACCATGACTGGGATAATATACTCAGTGGTTTGGCTGTTCAGCTTTGATGGCTGCCCTAGACAGCCCTTCCTGTCCCGGGGAGCTGAAGAGCTGTGATACCCTTAGTGCTGCTGAAGGCTGGTGAGAGGAGTACCCTGAAACACAGCCACAACCACATCACAAGGTATAGGAGTATTCACTAGCATCATACAACCTAATAACAAGGAGGAGAAAAGAGCAATTATAGTGCCCTATGCAACTTGGATTGAAATTGTGCAAGCTGCCTTGTTACTCTAGTTGCCCCTCCTCTGTTTCAAGCCATAGAGGAGGATGCTCTGGGAAGTCAAAGTGATTAATTTTATAGAGAAATCCACTCCTTCCTGCCTCCAGCCCAAGCCCCAAGGAGATTCAAAGACTCAAAAAATTAGGTAAACAAAAGCTCTTTAAAGAAACTACACATTTGTTGAATGATCAGCCTACACAACTTGTTGACACATGACACCCTAGCAAAAAGAGGATGAGACAGTGACACGGGATGTCAAACCAGAAAAAGTAACCTAAACTAAACCCAAAGCCCAGAATCTGAAAAACACTTGAAGCCTTTCTGCTTGAGGGTATGAATCCATGCTTAATGAATGAGGAAAATTTTCCTAGGTACAAATTATCTTCTAACACTTTCACCATGCATATTTTTCTACCATCCTCATATGCATCTGATTCTGACTACTGTTGGAGATGGGAATATGGGACAGATAAACATTAGTCTGATCTAGTCTAGTAATTTACAATATTATTTCAGCTAAAATTCTTTTTTTTTGTTAGCTTTCTAAAAAGTACCATGGTCCTCTATGCCTTGGTATATCCCAGGAGGTAATTCTCAAGTACATGTTTCTGTACATTCTTCTTTCAAGGAGGCCACACATCAACAATGTTCTTGGGATTATATAAAAATAGCAGTCTCATACAAAAAGGTGGGATATACATTTCAGGAGGTCACTTTTTGAAGATGAATGTTGAATGGGGAATAAACAAATATTTGAGCAAAACAGTACACTGAGGACTTCACAACAACATGGACAGTAAAACCCCTTAAGCTCTTCCAGAAAGTATTTATAGACAATTTAGGCAAGATAGCTTTTCTGTTTTGCATTCAAGTTCAACAGCAGCGTTCCATAAATAGGTTATATACACAAAAGAAAAGCATAGCTGAATTCTAAAGATAGAAAGCTGTTCTTTCAGAGTTGCAGATTTATCATTAGCTCACTTACAGGAAAGCTTTTTTGGGTGACTTGCAGTGGCAGAGAGGTGACAAAAGCAAGCTACTTGATGCTCAATGCTTCCAGAGCACTTATGTAGGTAACCCATTTTAATTCTCTACTTTATGTCATGTTTATTGGAGTTTATAAAATAGATGCAGTTAAAGATGAATTGATGCTAGCATTTTGCTAAGAAATTTCATAAAAATACCTCTGCATTAAGACAAAATGCAGTAATCATACAAGCTCAACAGGCCATGTCCTCCTTCCAGCTCAGCAGTATTAATGTGGCATACAAAAGTTAATTCAATTAACTTCATCTTTGCTCAGAGAAGAACAAATATTGACATACATACCCATAGCACCTCTATGGAACAATGCAGACAGTTTCACCAGAACAGGTTACACTGATAATTGTATTGCGGTGGTTTGACCTTGGCTGACTGTGAGGTATCCACCAGGTCATTCCATCACTCCCTGTCCTGAGCTGGATAAGGGGAGAAAATATGACTAAAAGCTCATGGGTTGAGATAAAGACAGGGATAGCACTCAGCAGTTACCGACTTACCTGCACACGGTGTGCTCAGGTGGAGGACATCCTGCAGCAGGTGGCTGAGGTGCAGGAGGCAGTGAGGAGACTGAGAAGGAGTTAGACACTTGGTTCCAAGCACAGTCTGCAGTGGACCTGCAGCCAAGAACTCCCCCAGCAACACACACAGAAGGCTGGGGGGCAATAATGGGGAATGGAAGCTTGCAATGGCAAGGACCCACAACAGGAAGAGACATCCTCTGAAGTCAGAGGTACCCTTGCAGAACTGACTCATTGTTCTGCAGGCCAATGATGAAAAACCCATCACAGCATGAGAGACACTAAAGGTAAGTATGGCAGCCCAGTCTGCACCATATGAAAATCCTGCTGGTCCTAGTCAAAATAATATCCAACTTGTATCATAACTCACCTGGATTTCTTTTGGTAATTTTTTAGAATGGCCAGCAAGTTTAGTGAGGAGGATATGGAGACCCCCAGGCATTAAATTTTCCAGATGTCCCAAAAAGATGCTCTGTAAGAGTCAGGAAGGGCTTTGACAGCAGCAAACTGAAGTGTCTGATGTGTCTGATGCTGGAAGTAGCATGCTGGTGTGTGAAAGACTTGGGTTTAAGTCCTTAATCTTCAACAAGCAGTCACATTTGACC
Source organism: Melopsittacus undulatus (assembly GCF_012275295.1). NCBI lineage: Eukaryota > Metazoa > Chordata > Aves > Psittaciformes > Psittaculidae > Melopsittacus > Melopsittacus undulatus. The sequence continues at coordinate 57,999,969 of NC_047533.1, forward strand.
TTAGGCAAGTTTCTGTATCTTAGCTGTCTATCTGGATAGGACGTATCACACTTTTTTTTTTTTTGACATTGGGGCACTAAGAATCAATGTATTAAAAATCAGGCGAGCTGACACTAAGGTAAAATAGGACCTAAATATAGAAGACTAGAAAAACTGAAGGTAAGAAAGAGTTTCCCTGTAACATATTTCCCCTCTCATGCAAGAGTTAGAGTAAGATTTTAGCTAACATTTATTTTAGAAGAAAAAGCATAGAAAGGAGGGTGATATGTGTTGCAGAGAAAATACAGTGGATGGTGGCATCAAGAAAGTACTATTATCTCAGTGATTTTTCTCCAGACTCAAACTGTTTTCAAAGAATCTTTATACATTCATATATCAGAATACTAGAAAAGAAACACAAAAGAATGGAGAATACAGCAAAAGAAATACAATAACCACACAATAACAAATAGTACATAAAGAATAGAATAACCAAATGTCTGTTTTATTAAAAGAGACTGATAAACTACCAGCTGAAAACTAGCCTTTGTTAATAAGATATTAGAAAAGGTCTATAAAATAGCTCCCACCTGGGATTCCTGAGCGTGCACACTGGAACTAGTGTACCTCATACATAAATTAGTGCTGAAAAGCAAGCATGATTTTTTCTTTATTTCTTGGCAATCATTAAAATCTAAGATGTGGAAAAGTGGGAGTCCAACCGCCTAAACTTTACTCCCTGATGCTGTTTCAGCAACTAGCTTCATTTCTCTCTATCATACTCTATAGAGCTGTAAAACAACCCATGGTGGTGATCTCTCTCACAAGAAAGACTGTGACTGTGAGTTAAATAGCTGTGGACTCTGTGGGGAAAGGCACTTTGTTCATACAAGAATGAAAGTTCTTAAAACAGAACTATACAAATTCAAGACTTCTGCCTTTTTTCTTAAGGGAATTTTAAGGTGGCAGCTTGTCTTTCTCTGTGTCAGTGAGAGTTTTGTTAGGCTTTGGTGAGGCTAAGGTTATGGCTGCAATGTACCTGCATTATTATTCCTCACTGCTCATTCAGATAGTGCTGAGGGCAAACCTTCGTATCATAAGCTTCAGAGACGGAAAGCAAAGAAAAAACAACTGACACTATAACCCTATCATGTAGATCAACCACTAGTCCTTGGAAAGGACACAGTACCTGTGGGGAAAACCGGATGCAAGTACCAGCAGCTGTCCCCAGGCTGCCCTTATGTAGGTGGGCTGGAAGAAGGCTGAGCAGCAAATATCCCTACTGTAATTCACAACTGCCTCCAATCCCAATGCTTCCCCTTTCACTGCACTCTTGATCTAATTAAACTGTCATCACACTGTTAAAGTAATGATTCCTGGGCTTTTTATGGATCTTGGACGAAGTAGAAAGGTGGAATACGAAGGATTCATTGAGTTCACAGCAAAAGGCATCAAACACGTGAGTGCTGGTATCTAATCCCTCTGTAAAGGTGAAATAGATTTAGAATGAGATGAGAAGATGGGAAGAAAAAAAGAATGTTTTTCATGATGAGTTGGATGCCTGACCTGCTTTCACAGGGAGTCACTGTCAAGCTTGAAATCACAGCTTTGAACCTCTATGTGCTTAAAAAGGAATAGGTGCATCAGCTCAGAGAGAAAGGAGTTGTGAGCCTGCGACCCAGGATTGCTGTGGGGCTGTTCCCCTCATGGGCACCAGGACTGAGTGGTTTCATCTGGGAGAAATGAATGTGCAGAAAAGCCATGGCAGTGCTCACCTCCCAGGCTCTCTATCTTTACCATTGGAAAGGGTATGCATGCATGCAGATGTATATGAGACAGCTTACTCTCCGCCAGTCTGAAAGGAATACAGAAAAAACCCCTGAATTTTACATCTTTTCCCCTTGTCTGTATTGTTTTCCACCTGCTACCTGTAATTTCCTTATTTATTTCCTGGCTCAATGCAAAGAACTTGTGTGCAAACACCTCAGTGCTAGCCTAAACTACGTGATTTGCTGTTTACTTACCCCAGTGAATTAATCTGTGATATTTTTTTGTTTAAGGCTTTGAAGATTCAAGCTGTTTTCAGTGCTTAGTGTGTAAGCATCAGCAGACAGTTTCATCACTATCTTTGTCTTTTCTTTCCATTCATGTCCTTCTGTTCACTTCAGCATACATGATTCTACTGTGTGTTGGTACAGTAGGAAGCACCCAGCAGTAGCATGGCAGAGAACAAGGCTTGCAACTGCATTTTCATAAAGCTCTTTTCATGATCCCAAGGGTTTTCTAATTGTACAGATAGAAAATATCTGCTATTATGCTCCCAGGAACAATGCGTATTTCTGGTAAAGGCCCAGCATCTCCTGAATTGAGTGAGGAGCCCAGCAATGCTTAATTAGCTCCCTAATTTGTGTTTTGCATGTAGCAAAACTCCCTGCTTTCATCTGCTTCATCTGTGGCACCAGACGTCAGACACAGCTCAAACCCCTGGGCAACAAACCACATGCAGCCAGTTCCTGTGATTGTAAAGGAGAGGGCTCCACCACCCATGAAATATGTCCTGAAAAATCCTTTGTGTGTATGCCATAGAGAAAGAAAAGTTTCTGAGGAATCATCACACATCTTTGAAGATGGGGTTGGGATAATGGTCAGAGCTCTGATTGCTACCATGGTTTAGTTACCTATTTTTACATCTCAGACTGTTACTAATTACTACATTTTCTAAGCAGTAGCTCTGTGAATCTTTTAAAAATGTAAAGCGTGGTAGCTGAACAACTATTCTCACACAAGTATAAATAAAAGCACCAAGAAATAAGCAAAATAAAAAGCAAACCCACTCCCATTCACAGGAACAAAGGTATTTTCCATCAAATATTATTGAAAAAGCTGATGTGATCTCTTGTGAACCGAGTAGAATACATCTTTAAGGAACTGTAAATGCACATGTATATTCACTTTCAGTCTCATGTAACGGTGCCTACATGGCGTCTTATGTGACGATGCCGGTTAACAAGCCACCCGTTGTTAACTGCCACTCCTATAAATCATCAGAGCCACCTGATGTGCCTATGTGTAGCCTTTTAATTTATACTGCTGTGGTGTCTTGTTACTTCAAAGAAAGCCACTGAAGAGAATATAGCTGCCGGAAGAACAACACACGCTTACTTCTATTCCAATTACACGGTGCACAAAAAAATCATGGTGTTAAAAAAAGCAAGAAGAAAAAAATAATAACATGAAGCAAACCTGGAAGATTTCCAACAAAACCTTTCTTTGTCAGAAGATAAGGCTTAGCTAAAATCAGAATGCACTTTGGAAACCTGTCAATCCTGATAACATTTTTTTTCAGAGGTTGGTTAACTCCCAAGTAATTGTTGGAATTGAAATAGCATGGATTTTTTCCATACTCTGTTCCCATTGATTTCAAAAGTATATTCAGCCTGTGTAACTTGTTTATAAACATGACTCTGGTAAGAAATGCTTCTGAATTATTGTTGTTGAACACAAATAAAAATATAGCCTATGTTCCCTGTATGCTCTTCTATTAACTATTCTGGTCCAGTGCTTTGCACCTTGTATACATATTTAAGCTGAAATAAAACAAATTAGTAACAAAAGCCTAATTTAGTTAATTAGCTTGTTTTCTAACAATTATCTTGTTTACTAAAGTTTGCAGAGAGTGAAGGAGCTCCTGTTCAAATCACTCTGGAATTAGAGAGGAGAGAGTCAGAGTAGAGCCTGTCCTCTGAGGGCTAATCCAAAGATTCTTGAACCTAATGGGAGGCTTTAAAAACTTCTGTTTGTTTTTCTTTTTTTTTTGTGGGTAGGATTTTTAATTGTCTTTTCTGACTTCTGTCATTCAGAGAAAAAGCCTTTTAAAAATAATCATTCTCTCCTTGTTACTTTAAATAAATGCAAGTCTGAAATTTTGGGGTGAATTTTCATTTCAGTGAAAATTATTGCTCTAAATCAAAGGCATGAAAATGATGCAAGGGAGAAAAAAATGGCTCAGTCAATGATCTAACATAAAATATACTTTTTTTTTCAGTTCACTCTCATATACTCTTTTTAGGAAGAAAAGTGTGGTCTTTGTTTAGATAATTCTCTCAAGTTCCAAAAAAGAAAATAAAATCTTAAATACAGTAGTACCAATGATTATGACATTATTGTAAGAGGAAGGAGGGGATTTGTGTTGATGTGGCTAGACTGCTTTTTAGGAAAACCTGATGCTATCTTGTTTTCTTACTTAGTAAATGCATGAAATAGTATTCTTAATACTTATCTAATAGCTTTCATAACCTTTTGCAGACTAATTGGAAAAAACCCCTTAGATGGGCTTACATAGTCATAACCAAGCTGGTGAAAGGCAGGTGTGCATTAACTGTAATCAGATAATGATGTGTTATCTTCTGACACAGATATTTGCTTTTTCTCTTTTACTTTGTGCTTTTGTTGTCTGTTGTACGCTGAACAATGCAAGGTATTGGTGCTGATCCCACTTCAGCTGAGCAAGCCCAACCTCCAAGCAGAAAAAGCTTTCAGTTGCCAGACCCACTGTGGCCTCAGAACAACAAACCCCTTGGCCAATACACAGAACTAAATACAGCAGGGTGGAAATTGTCCTTAGGATCAGAATTAAGCGTGCTCTAGCTGCTCATGGAGTCATGCACATGGTTTGCTCTTTAGGGAAAACTGGATGCCATCCATATGAATCAAAAACAAGTTTGTCAAAGGGTAATTACTGTTATATGTTATTTAAAATAATTACCATATTGGATACTATAACTTAGTAATTAATACATCTTATTATACAATAGGAAAACAATGTATTAATTGTTAATTATGTGTTTAATTAATTTAAATATTTCAGCAAATTAGTGTATATTAAAATTATTATATGCCATTTAAATACATTCTTATATATCATTTAAATAAGCAAGTATTCAGAAAATATTTCTAGCAGTTGATTCTCTGGCTGCATCAGTAGCATCCATCAGGGTAGGCCAAAGGCTGTATATTTTCCTGGGTGCTGTATCTGCATGGCTCAGTGGCACACTAACCCATGCTGACCCACATACAGGATTGCAGAAAGACACTTGAGGATTGTTTGGCCGGGGATGCCTTTCTGAACGCTTCTGCAAGAGTACAGTCCACAGGCAGCGAGGAGACAGCGCTCCCTCTGCTGGGCAATGCGTTTGAGCATCTGAAAATAATCACCGAGCCCAAACTTGGCCTCACTGCAGAAGAGTCATTAAAAGAACACATTAAAACTACCTTCCTTTAAATTTAAAAGGAAGTCTGCCAAAACATTTCTGGTGATGGGAGAGAAACTTTTCGGCTGCCAGGAGACACAAAGTCATAGGAAGCTGCTCTCGAGTTTTCAACACGCAGGAAAAGGAGAGTGCTGAGCAACCACCTTTCAAGAACAGCTGTTTCTTGGATCCTATTTCCACGGTCTGGGGGTAACTTTAAGTTTTTCTGCTATCCTCATTAGCAGAAGGATGCAAAACGCAGCCCACTCAGTGCACAGAGGGGATGCAACTGAGTTTAGGCAGCAAAACTGCCTGTGAAACTGGGAAAAAGCAGCTGGATGGAGGAAGTGGAGAAGGGTCCTCCTCTTCCCTGCCAAATTCTTTCCTTCTGTTGTGGCTGACAATAGGACTCAAAAGTTGCATTGAAAACCTCAACTGTAATCTGCCTGGTAAAATTAGGGACTAGGGTAAAATGGTGAAGGCAATGTACCTTAAAAGTGAATGCAAGCATAAGATGGTAGGGAGCCACTTAAATTCTTCCCAGGGGCATTAGGGTTTAAATAGTGCTAGTCAGAATAAAAATAACACTTTAAATTGTTTCATAATCTGGCAAGTGTATAATTAATCTTTGCAGCATCCCTGACAGGCAGGAAACTGTTATCAGTCCAGGGCTACAGAAAACTGACATAGGAATTTTAAAAAGTGGATGCTGTGATTTCAGCCATCCTCAACTGCTGCAAACTTTCCAAAAGCCAGGTGACAGCTTTTTGTGTCTTTATTTATGAGGGCTACAATATTTTCCTATGTGCTAAGACCACATAGCAATGGGTGCTCTTTGTCCAGCAGTTTAGGATGTAGCACTATTACAAAGACACTGCCCTTTAAAACTAGACAGCTGAGGGGTAGCATTAAAGCAACACCACCAGTATTATGTTAAAGTCAAAGCCTTGCGGCTTCCCTGTAACTCATCTTCCTGCTCAGTTGCAGCCCGTCTGGTCCATCTATCACACATTAATGGGAGATCTACTGGTGCCTGGGAAAAACAGGACACATTAAAGGCAAGGTGACATCTCTGTTTCAGAATTTCCTCTCTGAGCTTCAAGACATGTCATTTGACAGGGTCTGTCACAAATTTCTAACTTTCCTTTCCAAGCAAACCACAAGTATTTTAGTGATCCAGTTTGGGGTTTTAAGCTATGGTATGTATAAATCTTAAACGGAATGATTTTTGAGTAGCAAGCTTAATCTCACCAAAAGGGGCAGCAGACTAAGAGGCACACAGCAATCTATGTATTCAAGCCTCAGTTTCAGAGAAAAGGGATGTAGCAGGATCATGGATTCGCTGGAGGCTGCTGTGACTTCCATTAGATCCAGGTCTGGCCCTGCAGCTGTGCCGCTTTAGTACACTGTGCTCTCTTTATAGAGTCAGAGCCAGCCCCAGATCCTATTTTAATAATTATAGGTACAAGATACGTAAAGGGTATTATTGTCTCAACTGCAGTGACAATGAAGTCCTGTTATAGTCAAATGATGCAAGTAAAACTACTGTCTAAAAAACAAATGGCAACACTGAAGAGAAGTGTCAATGCAGGGGCAGGAGGGTGAGTAGAAATGTAAACAGCAAAGAAAATACTCAGAATTTCAGCAGCAAAGTTACAGCACCACTTAGGTGGGAGAAGCTAAATTACCAAATGGGTGGAAAGGGATGATGAGAGGTGCATTACCCCAGAGCTTCCCACTGGGGCAGGATTCCCCATCCCATGGTAGGACACAGCCACTGCTTCCTCCCAGTGCCACCATCAAACTGGTTCTTTATCACCTCATAGCTGTGTCACATCTCTCCAGCAGGTCTTGCAGTCTTGCTGCAGGCATTTTATCAGGACAAGATTTGCTTCAAAAACAAGACCTAGTGCTGGGCTCTCTTGAAAAGAGATTAGATGATAGGTGCCCACTTTATACCTTGGAAATGCCACTCCTCAAGACCTCAGGAGCACAGAGAGGGCTTCTGTAAAGACCTCCTCCTGAGACTGATATCGTGATGTATAACTGCAGTCTTTCATTGCCCTTTTCCCACTTAACTCCTTAAATCTTGCCACACAAGGAAAAAAGTAATCCCTTTAATAACTGTGATAGTTGTGGCACAGATATTGTAGGAGACCTGCATATATCTCACAAACAAGATGATACCAATAAAATTTATAAGCATGAAAATGCTGTCTTCAAAAGCCTCACTCTCCATTTCCAATAATTCAGTGAAACCTCAAGCTATATGCACAGCAGTGATTATGAAGAAAAGTCTTTGTATGAGAGGCGTGGAGGAAGACAAAAACTGTACAGGCAGTTAAAGTGCTTGGACAATCTCACTGAGGTACCTGCTTTGCAATATACCTGATTTACAAGAAACTGGAGACAGCCCACAGTAGTGATTTACAAGAATTTTAGATGACTGATAAAGCTTCAGTATTCTGAGCTGCTGAACACGACAGCAGTTTTTGACCCAGACTGAGGATTACAAGCAGGTTTTAATGAGCTGTTTAAGCATCTCAGTATTTTCCTTTTTTATTTCATGGACATAATGCAATTAAAAAAATAAAAAAAGAGATAAATATAAAATCTGAAAAAGAAGCAAACAGTATGAAAAGGAAAATAAATTAAAGGTAAATAAATCATAACATAAATAATGTCCAGAACAAAACAATTCCTATACAACAGATAAACTATCTGGTGTATTTAATCTGTTTGTACTTGCAGACTATCTGTGATTGGATCATGACTTCTTCAGAGTTAATAACACTTTGAGCTCCTTTAATGAATTACATATCACTTTCTAAGCTTCAGAATTTGGCCTCTTTATTCTGTGTTCATGGAAGGTATTTGCTCTTTCAACTGCAGCACAAGACAACCCTAAAACCCAGTGCAACACTTTTTCCTGTGGATTGCATGCTCTAAGCATTTGCAGTGCTCTTCATGGGCTCTGAAGTTGCCTGAGCCTGGTCTAATGCTTCTGCAGACTGGGTTTGGTACCCTAGAATATACGAGCTGTAACTGGAGCTTTTTGTGTAGCTGGGTTATTTGTAATGGCTCCCTCCTGTGACATGACCTTGATGACTGGCAGTTTTGGCTTATCTCCAAATCACCTTCATTTAGCCATATCCAGCAAGACCTGTTGCCTCCTTCCACAGTATCTGCAGAAAATGAAAAGCCTGCCCTTTGTCAGATTTGCTTTAGAGGTGGCAAAAGGTTCAGAAATTTGTGGAAGTAAGGAAACACAGATAAATGGCATGATCTAGCCTTTCTTTCCACTGGAAAATATTAAATAAGAAAATAAAAAGAATTATTAGATTATCATTAATCACTCGTGGAGGAATACTTAAAAGGAAGAGGCTGAAACACAGATGTTATATGGAAATTTTCTCCTATGTCTAGCACAATAATCAAATAAAAGTCCCCATAACTTTTGTGGAAGCTAGTTGGCAAGGCAGGCTGAAAGTGTCCCTCGGTAAGCACAAGATGCAATTACAGTGCACAGTAAAACTGGTAGAGATGAAAACCTAATATTTTTCATATCCCAGTATTAACTTGAGTGCAAAAGGCTGTGGTGTATTTCTCTCTTCTAGATATAATAATTCAAAAATCTACAGTGAAATTTTGTCAAAAAGACCTTTTTTTTCCACTAGATCCACTAAAACATGTGTTGGTGCTTGGTACCTTTCTACAGAACCAAGTGGACTCTTTTTCAGTGATTTGTCTCTATTACCTAAGAAGACAGCGCTTTAGTTCCCAGTATCATAACAGTCTTGAGCTGTCTTTTTGCCTAATTAGCCACTGATCTTATAATCATTCTTGCTGTCAAATATGCTCTGCTTCATTGATTCCAACACAGCTTTGCTAGGGTACAAAAATATGGGTTAATAGCCTTAGCTGCAGGATTAGCATTTGTAGGACTTTCATATGCTGGCAGTTGAAAACACCAATTATTTTTCACAGGATTTTTTTTTTCATTGAAAAAAATGCCAGTGAAAACAACCTCCGTTGTTACCAATTAAAAATGAAACTGAAAACAGAAAATACTGACCAAAGCAATAAAAAGAGAGCATTCCCTCCTGTTTTGTTTTTCTGTAAGATTTTCTTTCACCAAAAAAAACCCTACCCAAGGAAACAAGAATGATGCCCTTCCCGTGAAAGCCCATTTTGCACAGAAAGTCTTGTTTTGAGTGAAAAGATACCGTTTAGGTCTTCCAAATTAGGCCATGGGACTGCTGTAGGGCACAAATGGTCTAGGCCACAGTTATATGCAGCAGTGGAACAGGTAATCCCTTTAGCTCTGCAGTTACTAAACCAAACTGCAGTGCTGTGACTATGAAAAGTCCTTGAGAAAAGCAATAGTTCCTGAAATACCTCTCTCATGTCTTGCAAGTCTTTTTTTGGAGGCCTGTCATTAAGACCTGCCTTGGCCCTTTCTTGCTTAGGTTGCAGGTTTGGAAGAGTTCATAGTCAATGCTTGCTACAATTTGATCGGAGGACTATCAGGCTTATAGTAATTCTTCCAGTGACACTCTCAAACCTTAGAGATCAAAGGTGCTGACTGAAGTTGGTTTTCACATCGCGATTACAACATTATTTGATTTCATAGTAGTGTAGTCCCCAGAGAAGACATGAATCGATTATGCAGTAATTCCAGGAGTGCCTCAAATCTCCCTGGGAGAGATTAATTCCATGAATCCAATTTTAAAGAAAGGACAATTGACCCTAATGTCATTTTTTGCTGTTGGTGGGTTCTTTTTTTTTATTTTATTTTTTTTAAAAAACTGGAATTCCTGTTAAGGTCCTTTGTAAATAATTGCATTTGACAACCCAGAGCATCAACAAACTCTCTGTTGGGGGTGGAGGGCACCCTTGCACTTTAATTTGAAAGGTACACTACAAAAACAGGCAACAATCATCTCAGGAGACTCCAGTGAGCACCATACAGTATTTCTCTGCAAGTCTATGGACAAGTTCATGCCACTGCATATGGCATCGGATATAAGCATAAGTTTACAAATGGAGAAAACTAGAAGTGGGACTCTGAGCTGTTTGAGAACTAGTTCACAACTTAGAAAGCCATGTACTTTTGCAAATAGCATTAGGTCAAGTTAAAGACTAAGAAAAGATACAAGCAAGCAAAGAAGATTCCACACTAAGAGCTGCTGTGCTACATGGCAAAAATTACCAATGCATGCTTTGCATTGTAAGGTTTTCCTTCCCTGAGGAATGGAAATAACATTTCCCCAGCCTGCTGTTGTGCAAGGATGTAGGCACAACTTTACAGAAAAAGGTGGGTAAGACAGAAAGAATATCAAACCCACAACCAGACTTTGTTTATAGATCTATAGGTTTCTGATTGGGCAGGCAGTCATGGAACAATATCTCCCATTAGCAGAGACATTGCTACTCATGAATCTGTATATTCTATTTTATTTATAAATGGTATTTAGAATTCATTGTTAAAAAGCAAGTATTTAATCCATTTCTGCATTATTCCTCAAGTTGTTTTTATAATATATTAGTATTAGAACAGGAAGACAGATATACATCAGGCCTGGGGGAGAAAAACTGTATAAACAATTTTTTGAAGTCAAAAAAAACACATTAAAATATCTAAGGAAGAAAAGTGTGTCAAATGCATTGGTCATCATCATTCCAGGGTAAAGTGTTGTGTAACTATTTACAGCTACCAATGTTAAAAAAAAAGGACAAGTTGCCAATGTTAAAAAGAAGAACAAATGCTAAATCTTTCTGAGATGCTGGGTCTGAAATTAAGCCATAAGCATAGACTTTGCATGACAGAACGCCAGGTCAATTGGTCTGTAATGGCATGCAAAGCACAGACCAACTTTCTTGTTCTGGCTCATGAACTGGAAAGAGATCTGTTTTCTCAAAGGATGGTCCGAGGCTACTGAAATACTTTTTTCTCCAAGCAGCATATGATATGAGAGACCTTATAGAGACTATAAGGAAAGAAGCTAATTCAGTGCTTCGCAGCATATCCACAGAGCCAGCGTCTCAGGCTTTTGTAGATATAACTGGAAAATGCAAATTGTGAATCTGTGAATCACATTAATTACATATTATACAATCTCAAATTTCCTTTTGAGAAACAAACATTATACTTTGAAAGAAATCAAGTGTTGCTTCTGAAGGAAAAGGAATATAAAAAGCATCAGGTGCTTTTGCACTTTACTGTGCAGCTTCCAAAGCCAAAACCTATCAACTCTATTTTCCAAGAAGCAAGATCACTTCAACATCACAGTCAATAAGCTACTAAAACTGAAGGGAGTTTGAGAAGTCCAGTGACTAAGGTGTTAGTGCTCTTAGGTAAATGTGTCCAATAATGAGAACAAGGACCTAGTCTCTGATTTTACGCGCACATGCACTCTGACACCATCACCATACAATCTAGTTCTGCAGAGCTAACTATGAACATGAAGTTGGGAAAAAACCTCCTTAATTTTCATGGTTTGTTTGTTTGTTTTTTCCAGAAACAAAATGCTACAAGAACAAACTTAAACTTTTTATTTTGGCAGCAGTTGCCAAAATATGCTGTATTGTGAGACCCAAGACAGGAGAAGATATCAGACAGATAGTTTCTCTAGGAAGTATGACAGAAATCAAGTAGCAGAAAAAATAGAAACTAATTTCTTACATTATATTGCAGAGAAATCTGTCTTTTGCACATAGCTTTGAAAACTAACAATTCCTTAATGAGAAAGGCAATTATGAGCAAGAAAGCTCTAACACTAAAGAGGGGACTGTTGGGAAAGGCAGATGAAAATCGAGAGAAATGCCTCCAAATAGTAACGGCTGGTGGAATATTAGAGAAAGACAAGATAGCAGAATCACCCCCCCCCCCCCCCAAAGGCATATGATATCCAGCAGGTTTGGAAACACTAGCAATTGTGGTCATATACTTAAACTGGGTAAGCCTATGGAGGTGGGAAATCTCCACTAATGACACTATCCCCACCACATTGTTTAAAAAAAGATGTAGTGGCCAATAAACAATTTAGCTGAAGCAGCACTGGCCACCAACCAGAAGTCTGGAGAAAGCCCTAAGTAATGAGTGTGGGAGCACAGGGCTAAAGTACAGTTGCATTTATAGCAGCCTCAAGGACCCATCTTTTCATAGCCAAGAGGGATTCGTTTAATCTAGTCAATTTTGTTTCAAAAACAAAGGAGCCCTCTCTTACTATTACCCAGCATGTGGCATATGAAACAATCATTAAATAGATTTAAAGATAAGCATTTTGAACAATACGTGCATTTTGTTATGCCAAAACTCGCACTCTGTCAATGTGTTGATTTTACTGCAGCTATCAGGGAGTACCAGAACGTACTCAGAATGTGTCTTTGGAAGCAACTTGAGCAAAAGGAAAAAAAGTTTCTAGGGGTCATTTTACTTCTGCCCCAAACAGCCTATCACTGTTTACATTTATTGTATTCAGTCTTCAGATGAGTTGCTTGCTTCCTTTCTGGACACCAAGGCCTGCTTTTGTCATCAAAATAATTCAGAACTGTGGACAAATTCTTTTCTTGGCCATTTTTCTACAGAAATCTATTGGGGTGAAAGAAAAAGAAAAAATGAGAAAGAAAAATTGACTTTGTCTGTCTTATTTAATTGTGCTTTCACACCTCACTCTTTTTCTGTGGCCCTGTTCCTAACCTTATTTCTCCCAAGCTGCCCACCTTCATGTGGCTTCTTTCTTGGAGATGGCATTATGGAAGCAAAGCACTGAATAATTCACTAATTCACTTTTCCTCGAGAATTTCTAAAGCCAGGTTTTGAGACATGTACTGTGCAATAAAAATCACATATTACTGATGTGGAAATGTTTTACTAGGTGTAAAATAATGCACCAGGAGATGTTTGCAGAGACTGACAATGTCAGAATAGTTATACTTTACTGCAGGTACTGCCTTGAAAAGTCTTGATTTTGTGTCAGCTTTGCTTAAGCATGTCCTGTCTCTCTTGCATGAGACTTTGTGACAGATTTTCTATCTTTCCACCATTCTTGTTGTAGGTGTTCTCAAAACCTGGTAGCTCCGATCACCTCTTCCTTTATTCTCACTGGTAACCTGGATGAAAATGTCCCTTTTAAATTTTGCAAGGCATTAAAGAAAACAATCATGTTCTGCTTAATGATTGATGATGGAAACAGAATATTCTAAACTGAAGAAATCTCAGTCCCTTGCTTCCAATACATTTTCTTGCTATGTTCCCACACAACCCTTTTCTATTATCCAAGAAAGAACAATGCTCAGGAGAAAATCTGTCATCAGCTTGCCTTTAACAGCACTTACTAAGTTAACTTGTCAAAGCAATTTCCCAGAAAAGTGCTGGGAATGATGACTGTTGTTGGATGTGGCTAAACATCTCCTGTTTACCTTTCTGGATACTTTTTTTCTTGTTATGAAAACAGCAGCAATATTGTTAGTTTAAATGCCTGTTGAGAACAGCTAGAGGCAAGGGTTTTCCCAGAGGTGTGTCAATACCAGTCAAGAAATAATCAATATCCAGTTTTGGCTCAGAACTAAGATGTACAACACAAAAACAAAACCCATGTGATGTGATACAGGTCTGATCATCCAATCCATATTTTCAGCTTTACCTATGGACACCTTTGTTTACGTCACTGTTCCAGAAATGAAATGGGTGAGAGGGCTGGCAGTTGAATTAACCTCTCTACCTCTGTGAGCTGCCTAGAGTGGCCTGGTGGCCAAATTGCGTGTAAGATCATGTTGCTGTGAAAGCTACCCAAGTGGATTGCAAGACTTTAATCTCATCTCTGACCAGATAGCTAGTAGAAAGTGATCAGCCAGTTAAGGATGCTTAAACAAATGGGATACTATGAAATTATTTACAGCTGCACAGCAGTGAGCTTCCTACCCTGGCATTTAAACATGTCCAAATCACCTAGCTGCAGCTAATGGTTAAAAATGCCTTGGTGAGGCTGTGTCCATCAATGACTCTGAAAAGCAGCCTAGTCAAAAGAGCTGTCTACCTTTGATCATTTTGGCTAAGGCTAGGTTATTTTAACCCACTTGCTACATTGCCCAGTTTCAGCATTATGAAAGACAGAACATGAATGTGGAGGCATTTACTCCATAATACATAATATTCTGCTCTAACCCCCCAAACAGCCCCAGAGGTGCATGCAATAGTGTATAGGTGGTAATAAACATATGGAACTGCTCTGCAAATGACCCATGGCAACCTGACTCTTCCCACTGCACTTGTTGATGTCTGATTGCTGACCATTACATTGAGAAGATTTTCTCTTCTGACAAAAATCTAAGTGAGCCAAAGGCTATGCAGTCCTTGAATTCTATGCATGCCCCAAATTCAAGAGGCTACTCTGAGATTACTGGGTAGCTTTTTAGCTGAATTTGCTTCCAAAACAGAAGCACCTTCTCCCAAATACTGCTGTTCTTGCCACCATCCAACATGAAAACATGCAGCTATATCAGTTCCTTATAATATTACCTCCCTCCTCTCTCCACAAAAAGGTGGATAGATCATTTATCTTGTTCACAGAGGAAATACTGAGAACTCCTTGTATCACACAGCGCCAGCTCTACACCAAACCTCCTGCATTGCTGCTGCACGATGACAGACACCATCTGAACTCATTATTCTGTGTTTTTTACATACTGTCAACCAGGTATTCAGAAGTATAGAGATTTGCACCAGGCTGAGAGGTGTTTCCCCTCCCCAGTATAATTGTGGCAGATCAGATGTGGAGACTCAGCAGCCTCTTCTGCTTTCTAAATGAATTCTCCAGAAACCACACTGATGATTCAATGTGAACATTATGCAAACTATATTCCCAACGTGAGCAACATGCAAACTATATCCTGAGACTGTTTGACCTGAAAGGTAATTAGCAAGCACCTCTATGAAGAATGATTGAAATGCTTGTTTCCAAGAACAAGGGATTAACCTCCACGTTAGTTAGTGAACAAAAGGGAAGTTGAAAGATAAGATGCTATTAGAAAAAGGAGAAGGTAAGCTCTTCCTTAGAGTCGACATAGGAGCAAGCTTGAGATTTTGAAAAGAAAGTAAGTGATGTAGGAAAAGAGAAAGCAATCAACAGAGAGGGTTTAATTTTAGTATTGTAAATTCCTTCTATGCATGAAGAAAGGTGGTGACTTCTGAAGAACGGGGAAAAAGGCTAAAGCCAGGAATAACCAAAAAGGGACACAGACAAATACCTGAAAGCTTACCATTGAAATGCATAAAAAGGCAGGTTAAAAGAAGAAAAAAAAAATAAAAAGTTACTTGTCCAAGTTAGATCTTTATGGAGTTTCAAATACACAATTGAAGAAAAGATTTCATTGCCACTCAGGGAGTCTCATCTCTGTCTTCAAAAGGCCTCCTTCCCCATTACCAAATCTTGCAAAAGTACATGCCTGTGTGCTTAGTTAAACACTTTTTAAATGTGCAGCACAGCCTCTTCCAAGCCTCACATTCAACTTCCTAAAGTGTTGTACTGCAGCTGAATGCAGTATCTGTTTTTCCATTAAACTCTGCACTATGGGCTCCCCCTTCCTCATGGGGAGTCTTCTGTAATATATGGCTTCAATTCCAAAACAACATAATTTCAGGGACCTATTCTAGCTTTATGCAGCCCAAGAGATGATACATCTCTCTACTGATAGCAGCTTTCATTAAAAAAAAAGGATATTTTCAATGCAAGACTTAACAATTAATTGGACACTTTTTGAGAACAGGTACATTACACCCTCGTCATAGGTCTTGGGAGCTACTAGACTTTAAAGCTGATAAATAGGGTGTCCTTGTATTCTTTAACCATCCCCAGAGAAAATAGTTTGTAAAATAGTAAAATTGCTCAGGCACAAATATTTATCACAGACCCAATAAGATTTTATGTGCTTTGTAACTACAATATTACATGTTTTATGCTCCTTCAATCTTTGCTTTAGAGTACATCCAATTTCATCAGTACAGATAATTTCACAAGCAGTGGAGATCTGTAAATAATATTTTGTTACAGCCCCATGAATACTAGGTGCCATTACTTCCCCTGTTGTTTCAATGCAGCTTTATTCTTCCTGAACACATATTGTTCGTGTTGTCAGAATACCTGGTACAGAAGGCATAATTATCTTTATTTTATTGGATTTGTCAGGTTTACACAGTTTTCGCTCCTTTATAGGTTAACCACCATTATGCAAGCATACACATTTTTAAGTACCTGGCTATTTTGTCTCATTCAGTGGGTGCTGCTTTGTAGAACAGAACAGCTTGTCATTCTTTAAAAATACAGCACAGTGTCACAAACCCAAGGCACACATAAAGGTACACACCATCCTGCCCCTTTGATATAAATGGAGATATTGAATATTGCAGCTTTAGGCATACAACTGGCCAGGAGCCAGGTTGCTCCCTGCAAATCAGTGCAAACCACTCACTGTTGGCTGGCATGCACAGCTTGAATAATAGCATAGCTGTTGTAGTTAGGATTCACAGATCCCAGCCCTGGTCTTGGCTGGGACACAGAGGCTGTACAACCACCATGCCAAAGCTGTGTCCCTGCTGAGAGCAACGTCAGCCCTGTAAAGCTACTGTGGGTTTGCAGCTTCAACGCAGGCTGGAAGTATCTGAAAAGAACAGTGTGGAGCTAAGCAGCCACCATTGGACTCTTTTGTCTCTGCTCTATTGGCATGAACAGGGAGCTGGAGATGGGAACTAATCTGATTGCAATATACAAACAGTGCAGGCAGGGCAGTGGGGTAGGGGAATGAAGCAACCTTTGCTGGTGGTTGTCCGACATTGGCTAAGAAGGGCACATTCACTACCCCAACAAGGCAGCCACTACATCCCTTCTAGCACAGTGGGTGGGGAAGGCATTGTCTGTTTTGCTATGTGAGAACAGGCTGATGCTTGACATTGCCAAATTGCCATCTTCTTCCTTGCTTATTTTTTTTTTCTTCCTTAGAGCTTTACACCTTTGTCAAGGCTGTATTTCTCCTGTTGAATCCTTGGACCTGCTGACAATCCCTTTCTCTCATTTGCAAGCACTTTAGCTCATGGACTTTCTCACATCTTAATGGCAATTAATGAAATAAAGCAAGGTCACACTGTTGCACTGCATTAAATGTATCCTTGGATCAGCCATCTGAAACATAGGCTAAGGGTTGGAAATCTATGCTGCTTGATTTATCCATGCAAACTCAGTCATGATCATCTGTGCTGTGGCAGTTTCCAGCTTCTGATCCCTCTCTGCTCTGATGTGCGGCTTCAGCAGACAGTTGTTCAGAACCCTCCCCCACTTTGGCTAGGAAAAGAAATATTTTCAGTCCAAACGACCTTCTTTTTTTTTTTTTTATTTAAACAAGAGAATAACAAGTAGCATTTCCTTGGGTGAATGTATCTTTACTGCCTCTGACAGGGTGCGCTCAGCAGATCATAAATAGGCCTGCCACAGCCCATAGGCAAAGGCACCATCTCTATCTGACACAGAGGCAGGACACAAAGCAAGCCAAGGCTGAGGCAGACAATGTATTGCCCTGTTTTTGATGGAAGCAAAGCACTAGCAGAACCTTAACCGGTGTACACTGCTTGCTACTGAGCTGAAAAGCATCTCTGCTTTGGTTACACACACAGCAGCTTTGGGCTCCTCTCCCAGCCCTGTGGCAGGAGATATTATTCCTTAATGGACATTTGACATTCTGAGAAGCAAGTATGGCTTTTGAACAGAGGTCAGCATGCCTTGATAGCAGGGTGCCCTGACACAGCAATCCACAACTTATTTAAATATCCTATGGAAATGGTCTGCATTATTATTTAAAAAGATTACATTCAGGGTATTTCTAAAATAATTTAGAGTCATTAATTCCCTTGTATAACATCCATTAACTGTATGCTATTATAATAATAAGTGGCATAATTATCAGGCTAATTGTCTGAAGAGCTAAAACAGTCATTCTAATGAATGACTCTGCTGCTGTCTTAGCCATTACGTTTTGTTTGGAAGCACAGCAGCACACAGCTCCTTGGCAGAGTCATTTTTGCTTTGGTCTCTTTCCCCAAGCCTACCATCTCAGTACACCTTTCCCTCTCAACTTTTCACCATGTTTGCTGTACCCTGAAGTCTGTGTTTCAACAGTCCAGCATCAATAACTCAGTAGTAGCATTAGCTGCAGCAAGTGCACTTATTCCAGTGGTACTCTGCTTCCAACATGCCCTGGTATGATCTCCATGGATTCTTCCATCTCATCAAAGGGGAGGGGCAGCCATTTCAAGCCAAGGAAAACTCATGGGATGGCTGTACTCATGTCTGAAATGGGCAGAAAGAACAAGCAAGCTTTCTTGCTCTATTTTTATGGCCTTAATCACTAGGCAGTGCAGCTCCTATCTTGGTATATGCTGCTAGATGAACTCAAATGACTTAAGAGGTGATTTTTTCTTGTAGAGTGCTCCAGCATTAAGGAAATCAAACCACTGCTACCTACCTTCTGTGGTGCTTGATTATCCTTTTCTTCCAGCTGTACCTAGCAGTCTTGTGCCCAGTTTTTTTGGATGGAAAAAAAACCCCAAACTAACTCTGCATAAAGTCAAAAGAACATACTAACTTGTAGAGGGTACAGACAGGAGGAGCTACATCTTTCAAACTGACAAAAAGATGGACAACTCAGTGTGGAATGAGAAGGACCAGAGGGAGAGAACAAAAACTGGAAGTGACCAGCTGAAAAGCTAGGCAGCCTACCATAACGATAGATAAGCAGAGGAGATGAGGAAGAGGAACAGGCTTCAGACTG
This sequence comes from Melopsittacus undulatus, assembly GCF_012275295.1. Taxonomy (NCBI): domain Eukaryota; kingdom Metazoa; phylum Chordata; class Aves; order Psittaciformes; family Psittaculidae; genus Melopsittacus; species Melopsittacus undulatus. Next base: position 58,019,018 of record NC_047533.1, read on the forward strand.
AAGTGATCATGTAGCTGCAGGTGTCCTGAATTTTTCATCAGATGCTATCACTTAGCAAAGAAGATTGATGCTCCTAAGTTTCTTGCGCAAATATTGTTTAAGGAGAGACTGAGTGAGAGATTAGACTGGATAACCTTGACATGTCCCTTCCACTCAGCATTTCTGTGGTTTGGAGAGCTGAATCACAGAGGATCAAAGACCTGTAGTCATACAGAGCTATGTGAGTAAAGGGTGGGGATGGAAATGGTACAGGATGGAGAACAGTCAAGAAATCGGTGGGTGGTATTTCCAAGCAAAGAAGTAAAGAAACAAAACCAGAACAACGAAGAAAACTTATTGCAAGTTTCCCCTGTTTTCAGAAGCATGTCTAGAAGGGACCTTTTATGTGATCTATTTAAAGATAGCAAAATACTTTCAAACTGTCAACAGATGAGCAATTGTTGAGGTACTCAGCTCCCTGTCTGATGTCAGCTGGCAAGGATTGCTCACCTTCCCCCTCCTTACTAAAATTAGTCATGAAGCTCTCAGTGACTTCAGTGAAAGTAGTCTTAGCCCTAAAACACTTGAAAACCTCCATCTTTCAATATTCTATTAATATTTAAGGGATATTGGGGGGGGTGTGGGAAAGAAAATTTTTAGGTTTAAAAAGTCTGAATTTTTTAAAAGAAAATGTAACAAAAATGAAGATTTCTCTCTTTGGGGAGCTGGGGGGAGAGGAGGGAAATCTTAAAACCCTCTCTGTCCATTGACCACTTTTTCTTCTTGTCTTAAAAGCAGTGCCCTACCATCCGCACACAGTTATAGTAAATACTTTATGTGGATACTGACACCAGATCCATAAGAAAAATTAATGTGAAAACAACAGTATTCTGTTAGACATGTTCTGTGGGAAATTATGATGTTTCTTGAATCTTCTATTCAGGCAGGAACAAAACACCAAAGGACAGCCATAACAGCCTCAATCTATGCCATCTACTCCATCTCTACTCTATTTATGCCAAGTACAGAGGTAACTCCATTGTTGACAGATCAGGCACACATTAGGTCAAAGGTGGGTCTAGAGGGGTGCCAGTGTTACTGTTAGCAAAGCAGATGAGACTACCAACCCAACAAATTAAATTCATTGCAAATTCAAGAGGCTGAACCTTAATAGCTCCTGTGTATGAAGCCTTCTTCAGACCTGCTAGTTGAATTAAACATAGACTTACACATACTGACTGGCATAATAACAAACGGAGACCACATTATGGCAGTGTTTTTGAAGGGAAGCAAAACGTCCTCCAAATGTAGAGCTGATTTCCATTTCTCTTCACCTCTGATGTTTCAAGAACATACACATTCATATAGCCAAGTCCTCTAGCGTATCATTGGACAGATACCCAAGACTGATAGGTTTTGCAAAGCCTGTTTTCACCATTGTGTTCTTTCCTCAATACAGACATGAGGATGGCCAAATTGAAACTGAAGACTTAAAAGGAACTCCCAAGTCAAGAGTAAAATCTATGTATTAAAACAAAACTTCACCATGAGTGTTAACAACAAATGCATTGTACAAATAAAAAGGTTTTAAAAAAATCTAGGTAACTTGCAGTCAATTAAAGTTTGTTTTTTGCTTGACTCAAAAGTGAGAATAGTCTGGTTATACTCCATTGTTTCAGGTCATTTTCCCTTTTCAAGTTTTAGAGTATTGGTAACACCAGCTGTATTTTAAAAAGAGAAAAAAAACAACCAACCAAACAAAACCAAACCACAACTAGGCCTCCTCAAAAAAAAAAAAATCATATAAAACCAAAATTTTAATCTCATACTTAAAATAATTCATTTCCATTACTCAGGGAGAGGGATTATATCTATATACTTTCTATTACAAAAAATCGTGCTAACATACAGTATAAAGCTTAAGGTTACACGTTGACTGATGTCACTGTTGATGTCTGTAACTAGGTATAGAAAGCTCAACTCTAGATATTTGTGCTATACCAACTAAATTTTCTTAACATTTCCCAATGTAATATCTGGCTTTCTTTTGGAGCTTGTCCTCATTTAAAGGCTCAGATAGTGTTCATATTTTAAATATATATGTGTTCAACAAGATAAATGGTTTCAGTAGTGTCTTATCATCAGTAAGGGCACTGAAGTAACAGGTAAATTCACTGCTTGCCCTTCTCATATTTTTAGCAGGTTAGATTTAGTTTGACAGCACATAATGCTGTTGTTCCCAGCTCTTTAGCTGATTGCTTCACTCAGTTTCTAACCAAAGTAACTTTCCTGTGTCTCTCTCAAGCTAAACAATGAGGACAGCATGCTCTGTGCCATCTACACACACCCTGTGATCCATTTTATCAGGCGTATACTTTGTAATCAGAGGATTTATGGCAGAGATTTAACCAGAAACTGCTTGTATTTGTTTTCATATTGACCAGTATTAAACCTGTTTACTTGGAGACATTATGAACATCACATTCATAATTTTTGTGCCATTTGGGAAAAACTTATCACCAGTGACTTTTGCTATAGGCATGCAATACTGGTGGATTGCACTGGTGATTCATCAAGTGGTATTTGGCTGCATTTGCCAAATATTTTGCACTAAATTTTACATCATGTCTTGTTCAGAGGCAGAAATTTAGATCAACGCGTGTCTTGGGATGAATGTGTGAGCATCTTTGAATGAGCACAGTCTGTACATAAGCTCCTAAATAACCACATTTCTCTGCATGACAGGAGCATTGCACAGGGAACTCAAACAGTTTCCCCACACTTTCAGGCTGGGTTATGCAGGGGTGTTTTAATATTTTTTTTCTTTGCCTTCTCCCCATTTTACCAGATGTCAGGATACTGTGGGTAATGCTGGAGATTGAGGCTGAGACCAGGACAATCCAAGAGGACAAATTAGTAGTGAATTGAGGTAGATGAGAGGGCTAAGTGGCAGGGCAGACAGTTGCTGTAGCTTTCGTAGATGATACTACAAGATGATGCTGGAAACAGCATCAAAACTGTTGAGCTGAATATTACTCATTTGTGTATGTTGTTAGTAGTTACACTGAGCCCTTCTTGTCACCCTCTATATTTTTAATACCTTCTGTCAATGTGATAACTCTTGATCACTCCTTCAACCTTTGCAGACCAAAAAAAACAATATTCAGAATATGAAATGGTTACACAGTTTTCAACAGGCATTGCTAAAAATAATGTACTTACTTACAAAACAAAGGTGTTAAGATGTTCCTGACATTTCCTCCAAGGAAAGAAGAATTCTTTTAACAGGAGAGGAATTTCCATTTCACAAACTCTCTGAGCCTGCAAGAACTTTGCTGTAACATCTAACATAGTAAGCTCAGGTATCTTGGCCTAAACAAATAAATGGCAATATTGAATAGATGTGTCAAAGAATCACAGCTCTCAAGGAAAAATCCAGTATCTCAGATAATAAACCACAGGAAAAAATATTAAAAATAAATAAAGACAATATCATATCTTTAATCTTCCACTTTCTTGCTATCCCAAGAAAAACATGAGGGAGTTATCCCTCTGAAAACTAATTTAAGGTAGCAATAGCACCCGTAGTTTAACCAGCAATGTCATCTATGGAGCACTGCAGAGATGGATGCTACATACCCCAAGTTTTTGCTAACTCACTGTTGCATTAGTCTTTTTATCCTGTGTGGCCCCACTGATTTCAGCATGAAGTTGGAATGCTGCAAGGATGACTCAGACCCACTGCTTTTGTTTCAGAGATGACATGGAGACATCTAGGAACAGTAGAGCATTCATTTATTTAAACACCTCCTGTCCTTGGAGCAAAACAGTGATTAGAAAATAAGACTCCTGAAGAACTCCTATCAGAGAACATAGCTAAATGAATGAAAAAGCATACTTTTCATGAATAGATTAAATGCAGTCTTTAGAAGGAAATGTGCTATCTCCTCTCAGAGATGATGACATGGCACAATCACAGCAAGAACCCATGGCCTGAAGAGGAGAGGCACTGAAATGCCCTTAGCACTGGCATCATCTAGGTCTCACTGAATTGATGAGGAGTTTCACTCCGATTTGGGAAAGAAAAAACTAGAAGAGAGTTGCACCCAGCAGGACTAGGTGCCACTCTTGGTTGAAATGCAAGATGTCCCAGCAGAAGTGTCACCTGCCTTGCACACCACTTCTTTGCTGTGTTTGACAAAAACAGAAGAGAAAAAGGGGGAGAGGAAGAAGGAGCTACAGCAGAGGTCTTCCTGAGATCCTGTGGGTAAGAAGAAATATGACAGAGGCTGTCATGGTTTCAGCAGTAGCAGTCATTTTTCTCCTTCTTGTAGCTGGTGCAGTGCTGTGTTTTTGACTTCTGGGCTGGGAACAGATGCTTGATAGTGAGCATGTTTTGAGGGTGTTTTTGTTCAGGGCCTTTTCTGAGCACGTGCACTGCCGGGGAGGAGGGGAGGCCGGGAGGAAGGAGAGACAGGACACCTGACCCAGGCTAGCCAATGAGGTATTCCATACCATAGCACGTGATGCCCAGGATGCAACTGGGAGAGAGAGTGAAGGGGGGAGCGCTGGAGGAAAATGGAGGAGGCAGCACGCGGTGCTTGGCCGGGCAGGGTGGAGTGAGTTATGGGTCGGTGGCTGGTGGGGTGTTGTATTCTTTTCACTTGTTATTGGCTGTATCATTATTATTATGTTATGCCTTAGCTATTAAACCGGTCTTATCTCAATCCGTGGAGGCTACATTCCTTGGATTCTCCTTCCTAACTCTCCGGGAGTTGGGGGACTTGGTTTAAACCACGACAGAGGCTGAGAACCTGTTACCCTATAAGCCATAGTTTAACCTCCTTTAGGACCCCCAGTGCAGTCAAGATGGTGGGAGTACAGCGGTGCCAAGGAATAAAAGGTAAATTGATGAGGAACCCACAGATCTCTTCCCTCCTATCATCATCCTTTGTTACCCCTTGCTTTCTCATTTCATCTGGACTTATAAAAAGATCATGAACCCAAACTTGAATGGCTGTTCTTCCCTTCTGTGCACCCACCACCTTATTTTTTTTCTTTCTCCTAGCTCTATTCTGCCCCACTCTATGAAAGCAAAAAATAAACCAGCAACACATTTAACCAACAGATATGTTCTAACACCTGGATCATGCTGTAAGCTCACATGCAACACCTGCCCACCATTCCCCGTAAAATAAAACACATTTTATTTGATCAGAGCAGGAGGTTACAGAGTAATGCATTAGACCAAGAAATCTTGCATGTCGGAGAGAACCTTCCTTGTGAAGTCTGTTGCCAAATATGCTGAAGAAGTAGTCTGGGAGGATCTAATCTAGAATTCAATTTACTATCCATTAACAGGACACCATGTATGGACAGAGCTGCAGCGAAAACTACGTGTGTACGTTTTTCGCCAATGACTGACTCAAAGCCATTGGCTAGCAAGGAATGAGAATGAAGTAACATTACGTTGCTTCTGGCAGTGTCTATGGGTGTTGCATAAGCAGCTACCACACCTCAGCTGACTCACAGTATCTTGATAAGCTACATTATCTGAGTTATCTGGCTCAGCCCTGAGATAGCAAATGTGCTATTAGTTCTGCTGGGAAGCCACATTCCTCTCCAAGGGCATGATGAGATTAAGCAGGATAGTGATTCCCATGTAACCACTTGAGATTTATTGCAAAACCAGCTTATTCTCCAGTGACTGCTCCTCAGCTAGTTTCTCCCTGAGGAAAAACACTTGAAGGAACCCATTTTCTGCATCAGAGCCATTACTAAGTTGCAAGGAATACAGAAGGCCCTTCATATAAATTGTGGGTAATTTGTCAAAAGCCTGAACTGAGGAACCAGCCTCTATTTCCTGAAGAAGGACAAAGCAGCCTTTTGCTCCCACAGTTATCAAAGTAACACAATCAAAATCCTATAGCTGGAATGAACTATTAATTTGTCAGTGACCTAAGTGATCAGATATAGACACTGAAATCCCACTGATAATTGATTCTTTAACAGCAGGAAACACATAATGAGAAACTGGTAGTAAATGCACACGTTTTCATTTCTACCTGAAAAATAGCTCAGCAGAGAAAGACCAATACCAACTGCCTACATGCAACCTATGTTCTGACCATGGTGGAAATCCATGGGGTGGAGGATGTCTGGAAAAGGAATGAACAGCACAGCAGGTCTGTATCTCCACTCTATCTCCTTAACAGACCTGCTTGGATACCTCAGGGGTTTGACTTGCTGTAGAGACTTCACGGCAGATTTCTCTGAGTTGACAGTTTAGTCTGAGCATAGATCATGCTGAAGTAAATCAATTACAGGGCTAATGATTATTGGCAAAAATAAACATAAGCTAACATTCTATCTATGTGATCTGCTGATTCATTACTCACTCATATGCTATGTTTTAGGCCTAGGGACAGAAATGATAGAAACAACTTGGTAGAGCTGAGTGGGAATTTGGTGTATTCAGAGCCCTCTGTGCTGGGCATGGACATTTGGTAAGGACAATACATCCCATAATTAGAGTTTAAAAGACAGTGTGTACTCAACTGCAGGGTGGCCTGATTGGTCACAGCAAACACAGGGCCCTGCGTGCCTACTCTTTAAAGTAGTTGATGGGTTTATATTCTATTTGTGGCTCTGTCCTTTGGTGATTGCCCAGCTTGAACCTTTCCCTCCAGAGTTAACAGACTTGAGGGCTTTTTAAAGGTCATATGGTCCCAATCTGTGGTCCAAAATAATGTTGAGTATGTTTCAGCCAGCTCTCAACATAACCAACATAAAACATAGGTTTCTTTAGGACACCAAATATCAAATATCAGTCTTCAAATATCAACACCATTACTTGCCTTCTTTTTCTATAATTCTGAAAAAAAATGCTAGCCAATTTCATTAGTACTGGAGTCATGAACATTTACTCCATTTATAACTACCTCCTCTGCAAACAAAATTTTAAACAAAAAAAGTTTAAAAGCATATTGGCCAGATGAGTTGCAGGCTCTGTTGTCCCCATTGCAAATAATAATTTTTTAAAGGGACAGTTTTCATCTCCAAATTCCCCATAGTTAAAAAAAAAAAAAAGAAGAAAAATCCGCCATCACTCTAAAGATGCAATTAAGAATGCAGCAACACAATTGTACGTAGTTCTTAGCTCCAAAGTGTATACTGCTTTGATTATGACCTTTTAAAACTCCATTAAGTTATGCAAATATAGTAGAAAATAATGTGTACTGTTCATAGTTTGGTAGCATCATTCAGAAGAGTACCTGCACTCCTCCCTCATGCAATACCGCCAGTGATCAAACACAGATGAAATCTCTTTATTGGTCTTCACAGAACAGACCCACTAGGAAAGTTGTGATATGGCTCCCTTCTCCTTTATTCTAATATCTCTGACTTCATCTTGATTTTGGCACAGCCACCCACTAATGCAAAACCTCTTCCCAAATAACTTAGAAATGGAATTAATACATTTGCTATAAAGGCTTGTTTTTTTTCCCCACAATTGGCAGAAGGACAGAGGAACAAAGGGTTGCTTTTGTACATCCCTCATGACATTGCAGCTTTTCCATGTTTAAATTATCTACCTTCTGCTCTACTGTAGCATCTCTTTATTTTGTTTCTTCAAATAAGTATTTCTCTGTTGCATTAGAGAGAATGAATGGTTTGGCAACCAAAGGGCCAAATGCAGAAGTGGTTTTATGAAGCAGCTGAATTATTTGCTGCAGATAAATCACCTGGAACATGACCTTTTCAACCCACATTCACTCATCTAAATTCTGTTGAAACTATTCACTGTTCCCAAATATTTGCAAGATAATTGATGGTGAGGAAGTAAACCAACATTGCTCTCAGATTACAGTTTTACCCCTTATGTAACGCAACAGTATCAGAGTGATCAATTTATGCACATGGATTAAAAAAAACAAACAAAAAACAAAACCAAAAAGAATTCTTTTCAAGCTTATATATACAGAAACACTAACAAGAAGCCAAGGGTTCCAGGGTTCATGGGTTTCTCCACTCACTTTCACTGTTCACTCCCCATATGTTACAACCTGCTCCTTCCTAGATCTTATTTGTAGTGTCTTAAGTTTTAAGCATCCTTCATGGGACAATAAACAAGTGAATAATTTAAGCATCAGATACAAAAAGATGGATTTCCAGACCAATAGTACTGTGACAATATTGGACACATGGCATTAAAAAAAATAAGTTTATTTAAAAAAAAAAACAAACAAACCAAAGCCAACCCTTTTCTCACAAATATAATGAGCTCACCATATTTGTTAGACAAAAATATTTGAACATCTTTTTTTTTGCTTTAGGCAACTTGCTTTGGTGAAGCTTTGTGGGGGTATGAATATATTTAGGCAGTCTCTTTTAGAAACACACTTAGCATGTAATGGATGCAAAACTGGAAAAACAAAAGTCCCATCAGGAACTGCTTGCATAGGAAAGAGTGAACTCAGCCTTTCTTCAAATCATACCTGAGAAGCCAGGACCAAGAAATGTGAGAGCTGAACTACTTTTCCTGGCCTTAAATTCAGCTCAAAGCTGGCAGCACAGGTGAAGCATAAATGATGATGCTTAGATATTATCAGACTATACTTGGATAGGAGGGAATTGGTAAAGAAACAATACACATTCATCCAGGCATATATATTAAGTGTGATTTTTGCTGATCTCTTAGGGATAGTAAACACCATATGCTGTCTGTGTTTGTAGTAGACCCAAGAATCCACCAGCACAGCAAACATTCACCCTTTCTCAATCTGACAGTTAGGAAAACATTGACAGTATAATCCTAGAGGGAATCTTGATTGGAGCAGTATGCATATTTAAGGGAGTGGAACACATGGAAATCAGTGGTCAAAGCAAGGTGGCATCAAAAACTTGTACATCTCAGGAAAAGCCCAACCTACCTGCAGCTAGCACAGCTGGGAAGACACGTGAGCGGAAGCAGTTCCAGTTTGAATATGTTCCTCCAATTTTAAGTCACGATATATGCAGCTAGCCTAAAGTGCTCAGAGCACAGCTAAAGGGCTAAAGAAGAGGTAGGTGAATCAGTTTAGACAAATTTTTTTTGCATTATTTAGGCTCACATCTGAATTTGGTTCAAGTTCTTGAGCCTGAAAGGTAGAAGACACACTACAACAATGCTGCTGTAGCCATAAAGATAACAAAGCCCATCCAAGGTCCATCCAAATCTAGCTCAGTCATGTGGAGGCATTTACACAAGGCTTTGCTTTCCAAGACTGCCAAAACATGATCCAAACTGCACCACAGAGGTAGGAGCTGAGAAACGGTCTATACAATGCTGTTAGATCTTCACCACTCAACTCTACTAAAGCATTTCCACTAGTATTACATCTCTCCACTATGGGTTTTGCAGAGCACTTTGCTGAATACAAAGGCCACGGTAGTCTTAGGCACACATTCACAGCCAACCTAAAACAACTGATGTCCTTTGTCCACTCCATACAATCTATGGCAGAGAGCCATCAGGGTTTTTTCACCTCTCCCACTCAGAATGAGATGTAGCACATGCCTTTGCTACTGCAGAGAAGACAGACTTGTCTAAGCATTCTTCTTCCAGTTGCATACTCCTGTAGATCCCACACCAGAGCTGGCCTTGCTTTAAGGACTGTGTTTCCCCATACTGCTAAAACTGTTGCTTAGCTATGGTAGTTCCTGCTGCACCCCCCTAGTAATCTTTCTGGGCTAGATTCTTTACTAATGAAAACCAGAGGAGGCACATTGATTTCAATGGAGCTTTGCTGGTTTTGCCTTCTGAAGGCATATTTCCTCTGGCTACACATTGCTCAGTGGCTTCTCTTTTTTATACTGGCAAGTTACAAAATGCTGTTTGCAGTTGTGCATTTCTATCACAACATGCAGGTAGGAAATTAGTCTTCTGAAGCCCACATTTAGTCTCCCCCACCCTCTACTCAGTCCTTGAAAAGACCATTTGAGCATGCAATATTAATTATCTGCTGTGCAATAATCTTGGAAAAATGTAATATATTCTGGCAAATCACAGGGTCTCCAGAGGAACTGCCTGTCTCTGAATGAACAGCTCTCATCCATTATCTGGTTGCAACAAATGCAGCTCCCCACTTGCTTGCCCCATCAGCATGCAAACAGCAACACAATTCAGTTGTGAGAAATGGGAGGAAATGATCTGTATTAATAAATGGAGAGACTGTGAGATTGCCCGAATTCAGAAAATAAGATCAAAACTGCTGAACTCTCTTCATTGCCTCATTTGATACCTTCCCTTTGCTGCAAATGCAGCACTGGGAGTAATTAAGCTTCTGAAAGATGTTTCGTAGTGAAGCCGTATCACCCCAAACAATTAAGACAAACATTTTGTGCACATTGTCATCTGCCTTCATTAATGTTTAAAGGTCAAAGAAACATTTCATTAGGAAAAAAAGGGGGAGGAAGGGAAACATAGGTAAACTGTAGTACACTGACTGGGCATGTCTAAGAAGAATGTATACAAAGACAAGTATTCACACAAATGAACATGCAGAATATCCGTCTGGATGGCAAATACTGTGCAAATTACTTATCGTACTCTGATAGTGTCTGGAAAACTCGGTCAGATGTTCAAGACATCATATGCTATGTGCTATAGGACAAAGAGTAAGCATTCTGCCCTGGTCTCAAATTGCTCATGATCTGATCACACTAGTGGACATAAAAGAGAGATCAAAGAAAGATTCAGTGGTAGTAATCAGAGGAGGATTAGCAAGCAACGAATCCAGTTAGTCCCTACTGAGAGTGTTGTACAAATGCAAACTATTGTTACTAAAATGAAAAAGCTCATTAACTGGGGGAAAAAAACCAACCAAACCATAAGCAAAGCAAACCAACCATCAAACAAACAAAACAAATCACAAAAAGGAAAACTTCAATTGCAAAAAAATTACATTTAAAATTCTGCCTGCTTCTCTGCTCTTCCCCCATCACATTTTCTACTGGAAATAACAGTAAAAATGGTACCATGTGAGACCTGATTTTACCAGATTTTGTTTGTTTGGTGGCTAGTTATAACGTGGATAAACCAGCCAGTAGTGGAACCAAGTATTAAAACAGTTCTTTGTGTGCCCTTATCAGACTACTTTAAAGAATGTAATTAGACTTCAACAATAATAACTTCTTAATTATAACTACAAACCCCCTCAGACACATAGAAAAGCACATTTGTCTTTCCTGTACCCGAACTGCACTAAGTGATGTAAAATAAATGAATTTATGGAACTCATACAAAGAACTGTCAGATGCACACCTACTTCTTTTTATTCAGTTGACTTTGTTTCTCTGTATGAATCTGGGAGAAATTAACTCTTGGGGGAAGCAAATTGACTTCAGACATTCAGCTTAGGTGTCTGAGAGGTGTAGTTATCACCTGGTTTTAGCAGGCCAAAGGGACAGGATAAATGTACAGTTGGCAAATGTGCATTTGTAGCTCAGGCTAAGCTGGACATGGTTCTGAGCAACCTGATCTAGTTGAAGATGTCCCTGATCATTGAAGGGAGGTCAGACTTCACGACCTTTGAAGATCCCTTCCAACCCAAGCTATTCTAGGATTCTATGATGCGACTTGGGAAGACCAGTTTCAGGGGAGCAGGAGGCTGAACAAGCCTCATATAAAGAAAATTGTTTTCTTAGGGTGCTAAGTCCTTTCAAGTCAGGAAATGGAAACCAACACACCAAGGGCTTTGAATCAGGACATCGAGCTTTTCCATAACTTGAAAGCAATGTGTTTCAAAGTGGATGTGAAAACGTTTGGCACACTACTGTCAGGTAGGTTCAGAGTAACTAAATTGATTTCACCTGCAGTCATTTTAATTTACCACTGCATTATGCTCAGATCATTTCTTGTACTATTTGCAAAGGACCTGCTGCGTGCACAGCCTGAGTATTGTAGATGTACCATTTTAAGAATCACCTCTCACAAGGACGCTGCTAGCATCTCAACCTGCGTCTCCAAATTGGAGTAAAAAGACTTGGAACAAACCCTGTCCATCAGGACTGATCTCTACTTTAGAAAATACTGTAATAAATGATACACTGCATGAAAGCAGGCAGACATTTTTTTTCAGAATACTTTTTCCCAGCAAAGAAGGAAAATCAAAACATTTCACAGGAAGATGTCAATTTCAGATTTTTTTTTTTTTGACAGGAAAATGTTTAAATGAACCATTTCTCTTTTCTTGTTTTGTTTTGATAAGATATGAATGTTTCATTTCAATAATGTTTATGTGTTTTGTTTCGACTTTTCCAGTTCTGTTCATTTCAGCTTGCATGGCATAATAAAATATTCATGATAATATTGAATTTACACACCTCCTTTATTACATGTATCCATCATATAATTTTGATAATAAATGAAAATTATCAAAATGAAACATTTTTATCTTACTGAATGACATATTTTTGTACTACTTGAGAGAACAGAGAGAACCCATCTAGATAATTTCTGGAAGGTTAGAACTCATTTTTCCAGCATTTTTGTTCTGTGACATTTCATTTGTTGACAATATACAAAACCAACTGATTCTGATGATGGAAAGTGGACCAACGTTCTCAGGTCAGTCTGAGCCACCTCTTTGCCCTTGTTTGAACCCAACACGATGTAACATGGCTTGTGTTTTTCCCATTGTTTTTCCTATAATGGGTTAAATCCTGGGAGTCCCTTATCACAGGACATACATTCTCCTCCTCAGTGGGTAAATATGATCTCTGAAATGCCTGCTGAAATTCTTAGTACATAAGCACAGCTACATAAAGGGGTCGCATGGGGATCCGTCCTGTTTGATGCTGTTCTTGTGCCCCTGCAAATCAGAGTTGCCTTTGCTGAGGCACCTGTTAGGTGGATTTGTAACTTGGGAAATCTACCACATTTGGGGTATTAATTATTCAGAATTAACCCAAATGCATTCAGCGCATAACTGCTCAGTACAAGATATGATGAAACAGAATTTATGACCTCTCTAGTAAAATGAAATCAGAAAAATATTTAAGATGGTAGCATGAAATTCCACAGCTGTATCAACAGAAATACACACAGAAGGGGGGAAGAAGTGTACAGCTCTCAATGGTTTGTATAAATTATCTTAATTTTGGTAACTTAAAATGAAGGGAAAGTAGTGGCCTGTATTTAGGAAAAGGTGCTTGATTTTACTCTTTGGAGTTTTCTTTGCTAACTACTGTAATCTTTCTCAGTAATATCCTGACCTTTTCTTTATGTCTGCATTTTGATTCTACATAATATTGTCCTATAAAATCACATATCCTAATCAAAAAGAATCACTAAAATAATTTCAAAGACCATTTTAATCCTGTCCTACTTTGATTTTACTCAGCATCCGCTTAAGCATGCCACATAGAATGTGATTTCGCTCCAAAAAATTGCTCTGTCAAAATGACATTTTGGAGTGGTATGTTTATTGTATCTTACTTATCCTGCATCAGAAGTGCTTTTTTACAAGTAAAAGGGTTCCTTTTCCTTAGCTGTTTGCCTTGCTAGCAGTCTGTTCCCAGTGAATCATTTGTTTGTTCCTTTTCACACATCATTGTGAGTAATGAATTTCTAACATGTCTCACAGACTGCTTCTAATTGTGTTGTGAATACAATCCTAGGATGCTGCTTCCCTCCACCTAAGATCAGGGATACCCCATGGTTCCTTTAACAATCACACTTCTTAGCTTCCTTGCATTTACTTTCAGAGCTTGCAAGAGAGGCTATTGCCATCCACATCTCTCTAGGGACGGGAGCTGCTGGTCCTGTAGTTTTGGTAAGGCTTTTGGTTCCTGAGGCACATTAATGCCATCCTCAGTAAATCTTCACTGAGGTAACAGCCAGAAGTTTGGCAATTCAGCTGGTGATGTGTGATAACTGGTGTCTCAGCTTATGCTAAGGGCAGGATCAAGAGCCTCCAACAGTCAAACACAGAAGTGGTTCATCTGTTTTGCAGGATCCTCAGTAGATAACACATACACAAAAAAACAGTGCACTCTCCTGCTGCTTTGTTGATGCTCTGGAGCTAATGGGAGCTGTAAAAGACCTCTGATTTTAACTGATTATGCACTAAGGACAGATATACTGAGCAAGAAGCTGGCTCAGGTTGTCAGAGGAGAATAACTATTCTGAGCACCTCAAGTTTTGCCCATCAGACTTGATGCTACTCTTGAAGGCTGTGGAAATAAGAAAGAACAGAGAACACACCTCCTAATATTAGAACACTTCAAGGAATTTTGTGTTGTGTCTCCACAACCACTTCTCACTTTAACTACTCACTTCAACTATGTTTTCAACAAAGTCATTTTTCAGAGTAGCACTGCATTAAAAGAGCAGAAGGAAAATATGAACATCCAGAATGCTGAAAAAAAAATATAATGTCTAATAATAAACCAAGGATTAGTTTTCTTGTCATTCAGCAAAATATTTTGAATTGCAAAAGGTTCTAGCTGAGTTTCTTTTCATGTAGCTTCAGAAGCACAATCCAGACACTTCTTTAGGATGCATAGGTGAGCAACTGACATTTTCTAACCTGATTGCAATTATTTTTGAACACATTTTATGTTGCAGTTATTTATAGAATGGGTCAAAATGAGAGAAACTCTAGAGAATCCTTCACTCCTCTAAATTCTCCAATGTGCCAGTATTATTTTTTTGTGTTTGCTTTTCTTAATTTATTTTTTTTTTGCTTGTTTTTTGTCTTTTTTTTTTTAGGGGGTGGGTTGTTTGGTTGTTTGATTAGTCTGTTATTGAATTAAGCAACTTGGAAGAATGGCTGAATGCAAAAAAAGCTTTCAAAGGGAATATACTCTTTCCACATATACAGAAAACCCTGTGCAGGCAAGGTGCACATTTAAGTATACAACCATGATCTCATTCAAGAGAATTGAGAGGTAAAACCTGTTACTCTCCTGTGTAGTACAGTAGCTAGAAGCATAGGCAAAACTCATCTGTTTATGTGGAAAGTAAAGCAAGTTATCTTTTTTAGCTTTGCTGATGCAAACAGCTCTTCCTGAGATATCCTGTTCACAGAACTGGTCCTTAACTGACCTGTCATTCAGTGTTGTGGTTCTCTACCCTGCTTGCCAGCACCTGCTGCTGCAGCTTTCTCTGTGTATTCAACAGCCTTCTCATCCATCAGTTACCTCCACAACTTTCTGGATGGTTATTGTGACCAGACTTCAACAGACGGGGGAAAAAACACCACAAACCCACACCCTACATACCAGGAATTCTGCATCATCCTGAGACTATATTCCTTGACTCAACACAGCATAGCCTCAGAAACAACACAGTGCAAAACCCAGCCATTAAAAAAAACATTTCCACAGCAAGTTTGTGCCCTTGTCTCCTATCTTCTCAACCACTTGCAAGAAATCACCTATGCTACCCTTGAGATGGGGCCTGCATACTTCTGCATGAAACCTTCTTTAAAGGTATTTTTTCTTCTTAGAAAGCCTGCAGAAGTTGTATATAATTGTGTCCCTTTTTTGGTCAGTTTTTTTTATCCATTTGGTCCCTTGGAGTTCTTCCTAAGCACTTGGTTCATAATCCTTCAGTGTCATGCTGAGAATATGGTGAAATCTTTATCTGTTGATGTTTTTCTGCCCTGATCATATATCTTTCTAAAAAGCCTACGTTTGCACAGCCAGAAAATGTGAGCTTTGGGCAGCACTGTCTAGCCTGACCTATGTGGGATAAAGGTTGGCCTAGAAGAATCTGATTATCACCTTTCTTCATAGGGAAATTTATTCTCACAAAAATCAAAGTGCTCTGCAAAGAAGCTAATTTTAAACATGTTTTCTGACAGAAAAAGATGCCTCCCATAGCTCTGAATTGTATCATTTAACATTTTCAAAGCCAAATGTCAGCTTTTCATTCTCAAAAACATTCTATGACGTCTTTTTTTCCTCTTATTATAAATAAAATTTGTGAATCAAAAATAAATTTCCACTCTTTTATTATTTTTTTTTACTTTTTTATCAATTTTCTGAAGTTCAGACAAGCCTTTTCAGCATTTTCTCTCATGAAGAATTTTCAAACAGTAAACTTTAAGTCTTAGCTGGGAAAAAGGTGAATGACAAAAATTTCAAAATCCCATACTCCTCACAGCCCTAATGCAAGACACTGCATTAGATGATTATTTGGTCTCTCTTGGCTTTAAAAGGTATTTGTCTATTAATTATAGATCAGCACCAATATTTTTCCTGTATGCATTAGCTTCAACTTAATTTACCTTTTTTTAATTGGGTCATCCTTCTAAAATGGACTAAAGCTCTATCCACTTACTTTCCTCTTCCTTCTAATGCAAGTAACTTTCCTCTTAATCATTTGTGTGACAGCACTCCATCCACTTTGAGTACTAGCTCCTTGTCAGGAGAAATAAGTCTCCAACCCACGTTTTTCTTGCTGGACTTTTATTTCAGATTGATTTTGGGCTAGCCATTCTTTACATTGCTACTTCTGTTTTGTAAAATTATCAAAATCATCCATCTTGATTGTTGTTTGTTGCTTTTACAGCATATCTACAAGGTCAGGGAAGGTAGGATGAAGAGTCTTACAAGGCAGCCATCATAAGAGTAACACATAAGTCATTTTCTGTTCAGTGAAGCAGAAACTCCTCATTACTGCAGTGCCTAATCACAGAGCTGAGCTCATGTTGTGGCCCTTAGCAGAGGGCACTTAGGGGGTTGCTCTGTCTGCATGGAAAAAAGCCATTTAATATCTTTTTTTGCACTTCTGCATGCTTGCTTGAAAACAGCTCTCATGTTCAAATGTTACTACTGCAAGGCTGGAAATGGCAGACATAAAAAGGACAGCAGGTTAAAGCAACAGGATGCTCACAAAAATCATGCAGATCATCACGAAATGGCTTTTCTTGTTTTAAAGGCATTGAAACTTCAGTGCTTCGATCTTCATTCCCATTGGGCAAATTATTTAAATGTCTGCATTGTCCAGTGTAAGATCATGAAGAAGCCCTTGAGCTGGCCAGTGCCAGTCTGGTAATGCTGCTTAATGGGACCCAGTTTTCATGCCATACCAACACAGCCATCCTGCTTCTGACACCTGCTCTAATTACCTTTGACCAACTTTGTTGTGTAGGCATGTGGACTTATTTGCCACTGGTGTGAATATCCTTAATGTGATTCTGGTAGGGATTTTCTTAGTCTCTGTCTTCTTCCCTATCTGTTAATGGGTAGTTGTGTTTTCTTTGTCTCTGCCCAGTGTTCTGTGAATACTTTAAGTCATGAACAGCCTCAATTTGCATTAGAAGAACCAGGTCTCAATCTTGTAGCAAAGTCACCTGCAGAGAGCTATGTCACAGCTATTGTTGTGTGTTACTGCTGATAGATCCTTACAATTTTATTGTTCTCAATAAGCTGTGGGCAAGAATAATGTCCATTCAAAACCTGAAAACATTTCATTGTACTAGTTGGTTGCATGCAAGTCTGCAGCTCTCATCTGTCAGATGCCTCAAACTTGTCATACCATAACAATGTATGGTCACAAGTACTTTAAAACAACTGTGAAAGCCAGCTGCCTTGTGTATGGGAAGTTATAATATTATTTAGCAACACGGTGATTTTATAGTGCTGGAGAGAACAGCAGTGTGCTTAAATGATTCTGGTTGTATTGGTTGAATTTCAGATCATATAACTATCAGTATAATCTTTACGTATCTAAGTAACCTGTTAAAACAAAATTATGACATGTCTTCCTGCTTAGACTAGTTTACTTCCTCTAGTAATATATCATTCCCAATTCATTTAGATTCTCTGGAGTATGCAGCCAGGAGTGCTAATTAGGTATGCCTACAGCTCTGGAACATAAGTCTTCCATCTTATTTTCATGTTTGGATTCAACTTACTGTATGAAAACAATTGCTTTGCGCTGGAATTTATCAATGCTTTCTCTTCCAAGGTAAGAATTGAACTTGGAGCAGTCACAAAAACTAAATTACTGTGAACATCTCGCATGAAACCTATAGTTTACTTGGTGATTCTTGTGTTTGTCAAGTGCATGTGAACTCACATAGAGTAATGCCATCACATGTATTGTGTGGGCCTATTTTTAAACAAGACTTTTTTCAGGATGTGGAGTATTTTACACAGGAATTTAAAAGCTCCCAGCAGGACATAATCTTTAATTTCGAGGCCACCTGGGATTTCTGTTTTGTCTCTGGTTTTGCCACAATACACACATACATCGAGATATCATTCTGTCTGTGTTCATATGTTTATCTAGTCATATTAAGAGTTTTACTTCTAACTTCTAGAAAAACAATACAGTGCTGTTTACAGACATTGTAGGTGATGTTCCTTTTGTTTTTCCGTGCCCTGTCCTGCTCATGGCTGGACAGGTGAAAGCAGAAGTGAGCCTGAAGCAGTTCAGCATTTAGAGCTCAAAAGACCGTCACCAGCATCGCCAGTGATGAGGAGCACAGCAGGCTGAAGCTATGCCTCTATTTCCATGTACTCCAAAATTGCTTTCAATGCAGCAACCAGGTTTGTTTTTTGCTGTGGTCAGTCTCAGGGAGAGCTGTTTGCTATGGATGTGTCCAAATGAAGGATGATTCCTGCCAGGCCTTTGACAGAGGGAAAAAAGCCTCATTTCCTGGCTAACCAGAAAAGATGGAAGGCTCTTCTGAATACATTTGCTGTTAAGACAACTTATTACTTGGCTTATGAGCTTATTTGTGCATGAACTGTCATTTAGTTTTGTAACCATGCAGTGACAAGGGAACTGACCCAGGAATGGGTCTCCGTTGACAGTGATACAATATGAAAATGAATAGTAATAATAGCCACTAGTGCTTTGTGTTGCCCACTTAGTCTCTGAGTGCCCCAGAGCCGCATTCTTGGACAAACGGAGATAATGCTTACCTATCTATGGAAAATTCTTGAAAATCAACAGAAGTGGATCACAGTAAGCATCCATTTTATCTTGCTTGGTCAGGATGTGTGTGAAAGCCTGGGATAAGTTAGGGAAATAACCTCCAAATATACTGATTCTTCATCCTTTTCTGAGTCCTAGCACTGCCAGGTGTTGCCACATGTTGGAAAGCAAATGGGGTCAGTTAATATGTCTTTCTGGCCTTCCTTGCTATGAAAAAAGGATGTAGCACTCAAAAATGCAAATATACCTAATCAGGGATGTGGGTGCCCAAGGAGTCTTTAGGAACAATAAAATCCTAGCAGCTTTAGTGGTCACATACAAAGCATCTATGCAACCCTCTTCCTAGAGCACCTTCCCGTGGAAATTATCTGTCTCTTCCTATTCTTCCACATAGATGTCATCTGCAGCCTGGCCATTGAAAACCAGTCAGGTGCAAAGCAACCAGTGTGGACACTTCAAACTGGGTGTAAAAGTGGGAAGTGTTAATTTTTTGAACCCTCCAACTGATACAAAATCAGTATGTGAGTTGAGAATTTGGCTGCTGAACTCTGATGTGAGAAGCTGTACCAAGCACCTGCTTTTCCTTAAAAAGTACATCTTGACAAATTATATAATCAAGAACACAGTGATCCAGAATTAATCTCACAAGGATCAAGTCATATTCCAGTACACCCAGCACAGAACTGGGAAAAACACCCCACAAAGTCTTTTTAGCACAAAGGCCATGGCAAGGTATTAAAGTCTTCTACACTTGGCAATCTCAACGATCCACAAGGAAAATCCAGATAGTGACTGTGTTCATACCTGAATCCTGTGATATGTGATCTTGAGGGCAGAGTTTGGGCATTCGTAGTATTTTCTGCTTTTAAAGAGGAGGATGATTCTCACCTCCTGCTGTGTTGGTACGGGTGCCTGCAGGCTTGCATTTAGCAGAACTGGAGAGAAAACAGCAGAGCCTTCTGTGATTTCTGGGTCTGTAGCAACCTCTAAATCACCACTGTGCTCCCCTCATGCTTGCTTAACCTCGTTTTTCAATCATTTCAGGAGTCCAAGTGAAGCAAAATGGCTCTTTATGGGCATTTTATTAAGCAGTGAATAAAGGAAGAATACAGTTTATTCAGCATGTACCTCAGAAGACATGAAACTCCAGCCTGCCTGTCAATTAGCTTCTCACGTGTACAGAAAACAGCTTACATTCATTCCTAATGCTTTTGTTATATTAAAAAATATATAAAATTGCCACAAGTATGCAAAATCCTGTTCTTAAAGACTCATCCTTTTGCCAAAACTGAGCTCATTTTCATCAGACCACTCACAGGGTTTTCTTGGGAAGGCCTGCCTCCCTTGCCAAGTGGGATCTGCCAGTACCCAGCTTTTGTAAACTGTCTATTAAAATTACAAAGATTATTTGAAGAACCAAGAGAATTGCACAGCATGCATTCATGTTTGCAATAGGAATTGCATTTGCTCTGTGCTTGCTCTAGCTTTCTGGAAAATTTCAGTTCAGTGGGAAATAACAAAAGTGCTAATACAGGGAAAATATAATTCAAATGCTCTAGTGATCTTCACTCTGGGTGCTGGTAACATTTTAGCTGTGATAAATACATCTTTCCCTATCTGTTGTATAAAATAATTAATGCAAAATATCCAGCTGATTTACAGTGATTAATGCATCTTTCAAGCATACTGCCCTGTCCTGAATCACAAGGCAGGTGCATAAGAACATTTTTCTAGTGCTAGCATCCCTTTTGCAACAGCAAATTAATCCTCACTCTCCATGGGCCTGGGACACCAGGATGGAGATATCTGCCCACTTTGGCACACCTAAGCCTGTTTGCTGGGGCTTGTCTTTGGCTGAGGACTTCAGTGCTCTTGTTCTGGGGAGTCTGCCACATTCCATCAATGGATATTTCACCTCACTTACTTCATGTTAAAAATTACATGCAGTCAGGTAGGTTCTCACATACTTCCTTTGTCCAGGCTTCAGATGAATTTTTTCCATGGAAATTGTTTCTCTCTATTCATGCCTGTATTTTGCTGGAAATCCTTATTTTATCATTTCTTCCTAGAAATGGATGAAATAGGCATCTTGAGGCTTCCTGATTGCTTATATTTGAATTTTTAGCATAATTTTATATAAAAAATGTTACACATATCTATTGATCCACAGAAATTATTTGCAGTGCATGTACATGTCCGATGAAAAGTAGCAAGCAGCTTTAGAAACACATACTGCTAATTTTAATAGCAGTACATATGTGGTCAGCAAAGCAGATTAAACTTTCTTGTCTGCTTCTTTTTTTTAAAATTTATTTTCAAAGCCCTGTGAAGAGAAAATCCTTTGTAAGAAAAAGATAGCAAGTTCATAGAAAAAAAGTGTTTCAGTATGAATGTATTAAGAGCATTTCAATATGTTTATCTAAAAGCTAAACATTTATATATATATATAAAATAAAAAAAATAGAGATGTAAGTTTTTTTCTTTTCCTTCTTCTTTCTTGTATCCCCCAGTAAAAAAAAAAAACAATCTTTGAAAAGTTGCTATAAGAGAGGGGGAAAATTTTCCATTGGAATATATGGCAAAAAGCAAGGTATTTTCAACAGTCTCTCTTCACTAGTGATATGGTTAGCTTTTCAATGCTTTGTACTAAGAATTTGAGGTTTGTTTGGGAAGCTGTTTTGGGGTGTAGGGATACTGCACAGTGGATGCCATGTCTGTTTTGATTGCATGGGGAAGGACTCCAGAGACAACACAGTTCTTCCTGTCTTAAGTTGCTGCAACTTGGAAGCATCTCACAGGTGTATACAGGACCTGTCTTTGCCTGTTGCTCAAATTAAGCCATCCATCTGAAGAAATGTGGCATGTCTTTATGGGAGATTTAGTCCAGTACAGGTATGAAAATTCAGCATAGACAAATCTGTGCTTGATGCAATTGGTCCCTGGATCCATAAGAAAATAGGACACATTTTCCTGTGATGTGCAAGCTTTTAACGCAGCCATTTGCTGAGCTTTGTCTGCCCTTGTCACATTTTCTGTTTGTACCCTGATGAACGTCTATCTATTTGAGCATGCTGAAGACAGAAAAATATGTAGTGAACTGGCTTTGTTATATATAGCTCTGATTTCCCTGTAGGGAGCTGTCTGGAGATCATTACTTTAAGTTCATCTTATATACCTGAACTCTAATATGTACCTCCAAACCTGACTGAAAATTCATTGCCTTCTGTCCAAAACATGTTTCTATTTTATTCATTCATTAACATTCACAAAAACTTTTAAAGTTAGGATATGAAAGGAAAAAACCAAAAGGTTCTTCATTTTATAGCTTCTTTGGGGATTTTTTTCATTGTGATATTCAGATTCAGTCAACAATAAAAAGAGTAAAAGTGTGAACATGTGAAAGAACAACTTTGTGAAGATGACTGACAGGATTTGAAAAGAAAGAGCCCTTTTTTGCTTTTCTCTTCTCTTTGATTTAGCTTCAACACTGATGTGACAAAGTTCCCCAAGTCACTTCATTTTTCTATAGGAAAAGTGAGAGAAGCATACATGCAATTTTTTCTCCCCTAGGGTAAAACCAAAGACCTGCTTCAGCTAAAGACCATTTTGCCATTGCCCTCAGTGAAGTCATGATATCAACGCTGATGGAACTTGTCTAGCCTTGTATGAGCTTCCATCTAAGAGAAGGACGCTCTTATAAAACCTACGACCTGCAGACTTCACTGTCACTGTCCTATCTTGCTAGGCCTGGCAGTTAAACCTCAGGTGTAAAGGGGGGGGCCAGTTCTGTGCAAGCTGTGCCTCACCTAAAAAACCCACTGTGCAGGCTGGAAGGGCTTGCTCTCACTTGTCGGTATGCAGAGGAGACTCTAGAATCGGTAGGTGACAAGGTGCATGGGAAGCAGCAGATTCAACCTTGCATGCGGGAGGACCAGCACATGGGTAGCTCGAGATTGCTCAGGAGATGACAGTCCTGGTCAGACACTCCCTGATTGCCTAAACACCCTTTTCCAGCCAGATTTACATATCCCACTTGCCCTTGGTCATTGTGTTTGAAGTAAGCGTGGTTAAAGCCCTTCCCAAAATCTTCTCTCGCAAAGCCAAGCCATCATCACTCCTGCTCCTAGTCAGTAAAGAGAAGAGGGGGAGACTAGCACTGGTCTGGTCCTTTCCCTCCATTATGAATCTAACTTGTGGAGCAGGTGAGCCAGAATACCCTGAACTGGGATATGTGCTTAGCCTTTGCACATGTTGAGTTAGGTTCTTGCCAGCCACTCACACAGTGTTTCCCAGTATCCTTTTTTGTTTTCCTACGTGGTAGCCCAGGACAAAGCAGAATTTAAGTCTAGTGTTTGAGATGTCTTAGCCTTATGGTTGGCTTATGAGCAATCTGAGCAAACTGAAAATAGACCATTTAAAATGTTGCTCTTAGCAGATATTATTTACAGTCAGTCTGACAAGATGAATCCAAAGTATAAATCAAACTTTGGAGCACAAATCTTGTTAGTTGCCGTGTTAGTAAATCAGCTCACCTAAATAATCTTGAGCTTTTGACAATGATGCAGGACTTCTGGATTTAAAATTCAGCTCCTGCTGATATTTCAAAGGACTGAGATCCTATTTCTGATGGTTCAGTTTATACTCTACTATAAACTGTTTTGAGCAGCACTGAGCTGAATACAAACAGCTGATGTTCAGGTCTGTTTCCTCTAAGTAGAGCAGGCTAGGGAAAGTGCATAAGTTGTACACATTTTCTGACAGAAAATAACACGCAAACACAGGAATGTGGGGAGGCAAATACCATAGCACATATAAAGAATATTCCCATTAACTGCTTATTGTTTATTTTAACTTTTCAATTGGAAAGAAAATCCAATGTTTTCAATCCATACATCTAAGATTTTCCTCAGAATAAAAAGCCCAAATTAGAGAGATGTAATTTCTGCTTTTCACTGAAGGTCTTGTATTGTTTGGCAATATATTGTATTCTATACAGCTCCAATTACTAGCTCACTCAGGTCTGACAGCCATTAATTATTCAAGACATGATCTACTAAATTCTACATCTGGAAGCGATGTCACTTTCTGCTTTTGGCGTTAGAAAATCTGCCTTAATGTTAAACACATACTCTTAGATGCTAAGCTTTGAGAGAAATTAGTACAGCTGAACACTCTTTTTACAGATTAAATTTTAAAATAAATTGCACATGCACTTTATTTAATAGTTGCACTGTTTTACCACATTTCAGTGTGCTGTATTCTGTCCCTGTATCTATTGGTTGATTTTACTTCACCCACTGATCTGATGCTTGATCTTATGTCATCCTTTCAGCATAGCTGTAACCGAGTGTTACTCTCGAGGTTCAAACCCAGCTATTATGTCATTGCTGGATGGGCAAGTTGTAGTTTCAGACTGATTTGCATGATAGTTTTTGCATCTCTTCCAAAGCTTGCCGAGATGGTTACTCTTCAAGTAGTCTTGGGGAACAGAAAACAACGAGTTTCTGTTACTGTTCTTCTCCATTTAGCCAAGGGCATTGCAAAACTAGTACACTTTTGGATTTTGACTTCAACAAGTCTAAGCTACTAGCTGAGCCAATAATTAATAGTTTTGAGGGCTAATGATAACATTTCTAAAAATTATTAAAAAAATTATTTCAAATAAACTCTGAGGTAAACCAGACACTGGTCTCAGCTCATAGCACATGAAATGAAGTTCTATACTCCATTTGCTTTCTGGGCATTTTTTTAGTAAAATGATTGACAATGGGAACATGTTCCTGGTATATTCACCAATGGCATAGCTGCCAGAACTGGAAACTTCAGAAGATGATTTCATAATGGGTTTGGGTTTTTTCACCATACTTAAACTGGTAAACAAGTCTAAAAGTTTAGAAAATATCTTTCTGCTGCAGCTCAATTAGACTTGCATTTAATAACAGCTTGCTAAACTGCATCATCCACTGCCTTGATTAGAATCTGTATATGTGGAATAAGGTGGAGTCCTTTCAAAAACTGCATTTTTACTGACACACTAGGGTGTGCTTGGAGACCACATAGCCATCTGCTATCCTGATTAGACCAGCTACTGGTATGGAGAGGTCCAAATCCAAGTGGTCAATAGTATCTGACAGTGCAGCACTATCAGTGCTGCTGGCAGGGAAATGGGGAGCAGCTATCATATTAATGAAAACAACCAAAGCCTGGCACTGGGTGCTTTGTCCAGCCTGTTGAAATCCATGGGGTTTTACTGCTGAAGTCCTTGAGATCCTGGTTGGAAAAATATTTCAGAAGAAAGGATATGGCTCTGTGTGTGATGTAGTTACGATAGATGATAACTTTTGTCTTGCTTGCCAAATTCTTACTGAAGTTCCTGAAAGCTTTAAATATTTAAAAGGGAGCAGCCTCATTTAGAACTCAGAAACTGTTTTTCTCAGGGGGCTATTTATGGTAACACAGTGTTTCTGAAGGTAAACCTTCAGAAACAGTCTCTTCCATCATTATAAAGGGGATGAAGGATTTGTTGGGAGTGGTAGGAACATTGGTATTGAAAAAGTGAAAATTCTTGGGGTCATTTTAGCTCCACAATGGAGCTGTAATGAAATAATGACTCTTTCCACTCCAACACTCCTTAAAGCTTTTTAGGGAGAGCTCCTGAATCTGCCCTAAATCAGGGTAGAAATGTTGATGTGATGGGATGTAGCTATACAGCACCCTGTTTCTGAGCATTGTGAGGCCCATCAGAACAGGCACTGCAGAAGACATTTGGTAGCTTCTTGCAGTGCTGCAGAGATTCTGGATGTTGCTAATTTACAAAGCAACCAGAGGAAGCTACTGCAATTCTGAAGGGGTTCTATGGCTATGCAAATTACTCTGCCTTGTCCCTGCTTCTCTGGCAGTCCCCAAGAGTTGGAAGGTGCAAACACATCTTAAAAATGACATCACTTTAATCCACAGGTGATCTCTCTGTTGTACTTTTCAAGCTTTTCTGCAGTGAGCAGAAAAGCTCATGTAGATGGTTTTTAGGTTACTAAGGTGTCAAGTAAAGTACTGCTTGTTGCTCAGTGGTCTACCAAGTTGATCTTTTTCTTCTTTTGGTTTATACATCTGTTTTTACGTGTAATGTAAACCCACTGAGGTTAGAGCAATCACACAGCAGGACAAAACCAAGCAACAGAGTTGTGTGCAGCAATTAGAGCAACTGTACTGAAAAACATCAGCTTCTATCTTTGGTAACTTAAACAGAACAGTTATGTTATTTGTAATGTTCAAGTTCTATTTCACATGAATTCATACAGGAAGTTTTGCTAACGGCAAACAGAAAAAAGTTAGAATCCAGACCTTTTGGACGAAAATGAGGTTGAATTAAAAAACAAAAGAGTTCTCTCTCAAAAAAAAAAAATTTACTATTCTTATACACTATTTTCCTCCAGGGCATGTTTGGTTCATATTTTCAAATTTGTCCTCATAGATGTGCTTTAAGCAAAAGCTATGGTGCTAATATAAAATTATGTATTGCCTGGAACTGAATCTTAAAGTAAAATCTCACATATTGTAACATAAATGTAAAAACCTGGCATCAATGTGTCAGAGGCAATATCTGATCTTAGATCTGATGTGCAAAACACATAGCACATTCTCCTGCAGAAGTTTGATGATATTCATGTTCCCCAGAAAAGAGACAAACCAGGGCTCTGCCATGTTTCATAGGGAGTTAGTACATTATAGTGAGGCATCAGAATTAAAAATATCTGTGTCTCCAATTAACAGTGACAGTGCTATCTTTCAAGTACTTGTTTGCAAAGGGCATGCTTTCAAGTAAAACTTGGCACTTCCACGGCTTTTCGTGCCCTCTTCTGAATCTTGGTGAAATACTAACGTTGAATCATGGCATGGTTATTGTTTCCACAGCAACAATTTGGTGTCATCATCACAAATTTGTGACTTCACTGTGGCCTCCAACTGAAAGCAGGGTTGGACCCTGAGGACATTTATTAAAGGCCATGTTTTTGAAATAACAGGAGTTTAAAAAAAAAAATAAAATAGAACTTTATTTGAATCTAAAACTTCTATTCTTTTGAGCTTTGTTGTGGTGGGATTTATTTTTTTAAGGAACAAAAAGTTAAGTCTGCAATTCATTAATCAATGCTCTCTGCTAGATTCCTACCCAGCTAATAGAAAAATCAAAAAAATATTTCACTAGGAATCATCTGTTAAGGTTTTTGTAAAGGGCTGTATTTTCTTGGTTCCTCCTTCATTACCATCCTAAGTAAGGGAGTGTCAGATTAGCTTCTTTCTAGTCCCTAGCTAACACCACTGAAAATATCGCAAATGTCTGCAAATGGTTTGTTTCTAATTTCATCTGAGATCCTTTTCTGTTAAGTCTTGGAGCTATCTGAACTTTTTTTTTTTGACTGTTCTAATTCTTTTCTGAGTCTTCCTGTACCTTCTTCACTTGTTAGTTATTTTTCTTTTTCCTTGTCTACATGCAGCAAAATTATTCCTGCTTCCTCACATCTCCCCAGTGAGCACAGGTGCGAAGAAGACATTGAGATTCCTGGTCCTGTATGCTTGCCCTGTCTTTCAAATCCTACAGTGCTCCCTCAGCAAGATTACTACTTTATAAGACTGAAAAAGCTTTTATTTGTCTTCAGTTTGTGCAGTTCTGGTTTCATTTTCAGTAGTGGTTTTCTGAGGCTGTACCTTATGTTCCCTGATTGACACAAGGTTAGCATTTCATCTACAAGATTACTGACTTCATACACACTTCTTTATCAATTTCTGCATTTCCCTGATTGTCCATGTTTACTGTTTACTGATCCTAGTAAAAGTTTCGTCTTTACTGTATTTCTGTTGCACTGGGCTCTTGGAAAGCTGCATCTCAGGGCTTAGCTTTCCTTTCATCTGTCTTGTTCCTCTTTTCTTTAGCAGCTGATTTTTAGCAAAACAAACTTTTCTGGTTTTCTGTCAGATTTTAATGGCCAAATTTGACACTGGCTTTTCATTCTGGGGATTCTCCTGCTCTTTGTTTCTGGGAAGCACAGACTAATGTGAAATCCCCATAAAGTAAGTGTTCAGTTCCAGTGGTGCCTGATCTGTAAAATATAAACCTGATTTAATTTTTCTTGTAGCTGTATATCCATATAGTGATTGGATAAGTATACATATAAATATACATATGTACATATACATATGTACATATACATGTATATGTATATCCATATATATATCCATTAAGTGGTTGTTGTGGACAAAAAATTGAGAAACCTAGTCATGATTAGAGACAGCAGTGCTATTTCCCATCCTCCTACTAGGTCTTCCCTCACACCCCACAGCACTTCACACTCAAAAGTGCCAGAAACATCTCAAAGTCCAGAGATCATTCTGGGGCTATTCACTGCCATGGGTGGACAGGACTTCCCCTGTGTGGTTTGATATAGTTCAGTTAGAACCATATGAGATTATTTACAGGGTACCCTGGTTGTTGCACACATGCACTGAGGAAGGGCTGTGGCTTTGTTGGGACTATGCAGGCAATAGGATTTTTTGTAGTTGGGTAGCTGGGGATCATGTGTTGAATCCTCATCCAGCCTGAGCAGATATCATCTGGTGTCTTCACATTCCACAGGAGATGCTTGTTCATAGTCATTCATAAGAGAAGACTTTTCACAGGATGGTGTAGCATGAAGGTACAATAAATACTCTCTGAGAGTTTAAAGAAGTATGATCCTGGAGAAGGATAGAACAAACAAAGTAGTTGCAATTTTGCACTGCAAAATTGATTAAAGTAAATTAGAGTTTAATAGCCAGACCCCAGTAACAGATGCCCACAATGCTGAGATGGGAATCAGAGACAAGGCCTCTGAATGTCTGTCTCAGTACAAGTTTTTCAGCAGAGACTGTAATGACAAATGCTTACACCACCTAGTAGTACCAAATATGGGAGAGAGGGGACTGACAGGAAAATACATTTTCAATCAGGTACATCTTAAAAGCTAGAAAGAGAGACTGGAAAGCTATGATATGCTTAGGATAAGATGCTGGGTTCCATCTTTTCCTTCAAAAGCTGGAGGTACATCATAATTTCTGTAATAGCGTACAGGTTAAAGTTGTTGATGAAGGTATGCAGCAAAGGGTGGAAGAGAGGGTTCGTCTTATGGTAAATTCATTTGACAAGAGGCTATTTGAGCTGGAGCAGCTGAGCTGCTGAAAATTTCCATCTAGCAGAAGGAAATTCAAGTCTTGGGGACTCTCAATAGCAGAAGAGGGAGCAGAGAAGGATGGCATAGAAGTCAGAGAGCTTAGGTGGCAAAGAAGTCCTGCCTATCCTCATGGAGTTATTTCTAAGTTTTACATGAAGGAGTTACTGGAACAAACCCAGGCACTTTTTCCCAATAGCTAATTCTAAACAGCTTGTTTTAATGTTGGTTTGTTTTATTTTTTTTCTTTTACTACTTCCAATTTTATGACTTCTTCCTGCACAGTTTAGGTAGCATAGGTTCGGCTGCCTGGAATCTCAAATTCTTCTTGGGCTGGAGGGGAAAGTCAGCAGAGAACAAGATCACCACCTGTGCATCTACTGAATTTTGTGCTTCCTGTCCATACTTAAAGGAAGCTAATGCACAAGAATGGTGAAAGATGATTAAATACTTGTGGTCTGTTAAAGAACTATTTATTGTGGATTGCCCTTTGAGGTTTTTTGGGTTTTGTTTGTTTGGGGTTGTATTTTCTTTTTCTTTTTTTCTGGTTTGGTTTTGTTTTGTTTTTTTTCATTAGAGTAAGGCATAATAAATAGTAACCCAAAGAACCCTTTGATTTTAAATCCTCTCATAAGTGGTTTGTTAATTGTAAATTATATATCATTAGTGGCTCACTGCTAAGTCTAAACCCTTTGGCTCTGGAGTGATAGGGAAACTTTTGATGTATGGGTCAAAATAGGCTTTAGAAAGACATTTTATTTCGACCTTTGGACATGGTTTCACACAAGCTCACTGATCTTTTGCTTGTCCCCACAAGAAAACAAGGCAGAGACCATGTTTTCTCCCCAGCTCAGGAGCAAAACACCCCAATACAAAGAAATCTCTGGAAGAGTAAGCCATAGTGGTCCCATAGAGACTATGGCTGGGTATACAGCAAATGTCCACATCAAACTCACTCCTTATGTGACGGTTCATTTCTGTACCTGTGCCAAACACTTTCATTGGAAAGAGTGTTTGAAAATGGTGACTTCAATCTGTAGCTGTAGGCATAAGCCATGTGCTTACTTTGTGTGAATAATCTGACCTAGCAACTAGAATGTTTTTTCAATTAGATGAACTCAAAGTTTAGCTTCTGGGCAGTTCATTTTTGATTTACTCTGAATCCACAGACAAATTGATCTGTGAACAGCCATTGCTTTCACAGGGGGATTTGATTTGAGGAATTATGGGTGAGATTCATCATACTGATGACAGATAGATTTTCATACTTTGGATTTTATTAATGGTATGTTCTTTGCTTGTTAACATTCAAAGGAGATCAATCACAAGGTGTTCTGCTGCTATTGAGTTTCTCTTGAAAAAAGAAGACCATATGTGGAGAAAGGAGTACAGGTCACTGTGTATCAGCCTCAGAGAAATACAATACCTTTTCTAGTAGGAATAGTTGGGAAATGGGTTCATATTTCAGCTATTACAAGAACATTGTGATTTCTTGGAAAATCCTGAAGAGGACTGAAAGGTATTATTCTCAGTTATCACTCACCCCCGGTTAAGGGACAAAATGCAAGTAATATACATTTATCAAGTGATCCTGGTGACCAGTTCTGTACTCAGGTTTCTAACCCCTGGTGCTTTTTTACAATTATAGACTTACTTACTTAAATGAAGTTTCCAGTCTTAAAAGCCTAGTATCTTCCTTATTCTCTGGAAAAATAGGCTGCCACCTCTCCAAGCATGCATTATTTAGCTCCTTGAATGTGTGCCACAGTGATTATCACTACATGGGGAAATCATGCTACCTTTAACCCTTTTATACAGACCATGCTGTCATTTTTTTTTCAACAGTTTTGGCATTTGATACTGTGGTTTAAAAAGTTTAATTCTTTATTAAGTTAGCTGATTAAATGAGCTGTATAGACCTCTGTCCAGCTACAGACAAGCAACACTTAAGTTCTGCAGGACTGTTTTGTGTAATGTCACTGAATACCTACTATAAATACCTAGTATTTTTTCAGTTCAGTCCGCTTTGTGTTAAACACCTTTTTATAAGCAGCCAAAGCTTTACTTCACTAACCCAGCCAGTCCTGTTCTTGGGACCTTATAAAGAGGTGAAATGGTTAGTTTGCTGTTTGCAGCCACGTCAGAGCATGGAACCAGCTTATTAAGTTCAACCTCAAGCCAACTCACAAAAGCACAGAAGGCACAGGATGCTGGGAGGATGCCTTAACAAATGCAGGAGCCTGATGAATGCATTGTTCTGGCTTTAATGTTGGCAAGTTTCTTAGCAACAGAAATGCTTTAGATGATCACATCCCTCATTTGGGAAGGCTGAAGTATTTAGCTGTCCAAAGGACACTTAAAATAGACTACAATTTCTTCATTTTCTTTTTTTCCTTTTTTTAGGGGATGACAAAAAATTAAATGTCTCAAAGACTGCGCTAGTTCCTCTGCGCAGTGTTATCTTAACTGTGCCACTGGGTTCCCTTTTGACCTTTTTGAGAAACAAAGTTTTCCCATCAGACTGTTTGTTCCTGCTGAAGCTGATGTTTTTTCCTTACCCATTAATTCCCATTGAGCTAATAGTTTTCTCTTGTATTAATCAGGAATTGCATGCATAATTTCGAGGACAAAGCTGGAACCAAAGAATAACCTGGTACACACAGAAAGTGGAAATTCATAATAGGTATTTTGTGCTTGACCAGAAGCAAAGGAGCAGCTTTTATTCCTTGGAATTTTTCTGTACCTCAATTTTTATACTGAAATAATTGTTATTGCATATTATACACTTTATAGGGAGAACAGAGCCACCTGAGCAAGTGCTGAAAAAAAAAAAGAAGAAACAGAAAAATTCAAACCTCTTTTTTCAAATACATTAGGCTGTCAATTTGAAAAAATGACTTATGAAAATAAAAATGCATTGGGCTCCATCTGAGAGTCACTTTTGTTAGAAGCAAGAAACAGATTCAAGCTTCTTGGGCAAGGACCCTGAAAAGCTGGCTTGATGGGATTTAGCTGTGCGGATATACATGCAAATGAGTGTTTGATTTTGTGAGCCTGACCAGCTAGCAGTTCACTGCTCAGGCAAATAGAAATTGGTAGTATCATTAAGTTTAGATATACCACATTTTGGTAGGTTTCTTTCCCATGCTGGAAAACACAAGTTAGATTTTTCTAATAGTAAACATCTGATCATTTTGCAAAGGCTCTGAAACAACACGTAGAATATAAATAAAGGCAATTATTTTGTAAAGAGATGATTGAAAACAGCGGGGAAGTGTTTTCTAAGCCCTCTAATGCAAATGCAACTCTACTGCTTTCCAAAAATCATAGGTAAGACTTCTACTTGCCTCAGCAGGATAAGACATAGGCCCATGCTGGCTGTTTTCAAAATATCATCCTGGGAATCTCTAGTTCCCTTTCTCTACAGGAAAGAAAACAAAAAATGCAAGCAGCCAGTCATACCATAGAAAGCAAGTTTTCCACAGATATACAGTAGCTGTAAAGAATGTCTCTTCTGGGGTAAGGTTTAAAACTTTTAAACAGAGCTAGGTTTATGCTTAGTGTTAGGTTTAAGGTTAGGATTTGGGTGCTGCCAAAATTTCAGTCTCAGTGAACTTCTCTGAACTGCCATTTATCAAGCAGCGCCCATAGTTTTTCACATTTTTTTCCTACCTTTTATTTTTGGCTAAACAATATGTTTACTGTTCATATTTCTATTTAGAGATGTACATATTTATAACTGTATGCAACTGGCTTAACATCTGTCTTCAACTGAAGGTGATATACGTGTGTTATTCTAATCTACCTCTATTGGGAAAAAAAAATTACCATAGCAAAGACTGTCTTTGACTAGAGTGATGTGCCCATAGCCTCAGGAGTGCATCAGGCAGCAGTGAAAATGCAGATCATAACTGTTCAATTTGAGCCCTTCTCCCAGGCTCATATCGGCCTCATAGTACATAGTTCTGTGTGTGTACTGCAAGACTTGATATGTGTTGAACATGAAACGTACCTTATTTCGTAAGTTCACATCTGGCTTTTGGTCAAATGATATCTTAGTTTAAGTGGAAAACACTCAATTAAATGAATATAAATCTTAATGAACTGCCTGCTGCACAACAACACTTGGAAAACTGTATGATAAATACCTGTTAAAAATACGGTTTAGGACGTGAGAACTTACAAAATTGTCTTTTGCCCTTCAGTATGAAATAGCTGAGTTATTACATGCACTCGTTTTCTTGAGCATTAACTATAACTGCAGAGGACACAAGTAAACAAGCTGAAGATAAGATGACCGACTCTTCTACATTATCCCACATTAGCCCTTGTCCTCACTATTGATGCAGATCAGGAAAAGGCACATGAGGCTGTGGCAGACATATTCATTGCCCCTAGCCCCAAGATTTACAGTGGTGGGGGAAATCTCATGTTACTCAGAATCCCTTCAGTTTCTGAGACTTTGATAAAATTTGTAGGGGTGGATTGCCATATCCTGTAAATAGAAATGCCTCTGCCAGTCCAGTGTAGTCTGTAAGCACAGTGAGGCAAGCAAATGTTCTATCCTTTTGTCAAGTGCATTCTGAATTCAGATTACGTCAGTATGTGATTCATTCAAAAGCAGATAGCGGAGGCAAAGCCAGTAATAGAAATCCATTCCTCCTCCTCTGCTAAGACGTAGTAACCTTTATGAACCTAATGTTTTACTCCCTTTATAATGTGAAAGAAGACAGTTACTGGTATCTTCTTTCATATCTAATTTTGAAAGAAAATGTTTATAATGGAAGTGAAGAATAATTATGAGCAGCAACCATCAGACTTTCCGGATCAGGTCAGCTCCCTCTCCAAATCCCAAGACTGACTTAAAGACCATGAAGACTGCTGTTTTCTTTACTTGAATAGATGCCACATTCCTATTTGTCTCTTTCATTTCAAGGGATTCATGCTTCCAGTGCTATCCTAAACCATTTATTCAAAGCTTCTTAGTACAGTTCAGGAGCTGCCTTGCCTGCTCCTGATCTCAGTGATCTGTATCTAGAGGTAATGGAAGGTCTTGTATCTCTACAAAAAAAGAGGAGGAAGAAGAATGAGGAAGAAGAAGGATTTGACATGTTTCAAGTGACAGTGCCAGCAGCTCTGTCAGTGGTTTTGACATTGTCTCCCACTAGCTGGGTTGTAGCAGAGCCCATGTCAGGGCACAACAGATATGGGTCCCTGAAGTCCAACAACAGAGGCACTTTTAGATCAGAAGGCATAAAGTTTGCTGATTGTTGTCTGGTGCCAAAACTAGAGCAATCTTTTCACACTGTACATGTGGCAATGAGTATCAGTAAGGAGGCAGACTGTTGCAAGCCATCACTGCAACGGCAGGACCTGGATGAAAGGGAGGGAGGAAACTGTTGCATGACATCTGGGCTGCCTGCACACTGCTTCAAAGAGCAAAGGTTCTGTAGAAGCACATGTCTTAGCCAAGAATGACTGGGAAAACACAATTACCTTTAATATTGGAGCTCAGAAATTAGTGCATTGATGAGACCACATTGATAAATAATAGAAGGCAGGAAGCTCCCAATGCTATTCCAAGCAAGCTACAATGCAGTGTTGTCAGTCTTTTCCATAACATGGGATGTAGGAAAAAAATGGCATTTTGAATCACATTGTACAAATAGGTGTCTACCTGTACAACCCTACCACATTCAAAATATTATTCTTTTCTGGCTTTGTTCTGCCATCCACAAGTTTTCATGCTTCCTGCTATTGTACAGCATGTTGCTGGTTTGTCATCTCCAAAGCTCTGTGTCCTTCAAGTACTATTGTCACATTCATATTTTCTCAGAAAAAAAAATATATATATATATGTCGTGGGCATTTGGGTTGTTTCTTCATTTAACATACTAACAAGGAGGAATTAATGTGTTTATTAGGTTGACTGGTTTAGATAATCATTTCTCCCTAAAAAGAGGTATTACAGACAAGACTATTAAACAAGAGAGTTTAAATGTTGGTCTCTCTAAGCTCCTTTAAATGCTTTAGGTGGCTGCTTTCATAAGCACCTGAGTGAATTTTAATTCCATGTTGTACCACTAGACTGAAATATTCCTTCTAGAAACCTGGATGAATCTTGGGTTTGTTGATAGAAGCCACATCTAAGATATAGGGCCCAGAGGTTTTCCATGCTAAAAGTGGAAAGTCAAAATTCAACTTAATTGTTCAACTTCATGTAGCCTCAGCTTCTTATCTCTTAATTGTGTGCCTTGATCTACCTGTCAGACCCAGTCTTCATGCCAACCCATTTTACCTAGGGACAGAAGAAGCCACAGCAGCAATGGATTAACAGTGCCCTTTTCTCATACTGTTAGAACTGACACCAGTTCCTCCCTGTAGCTTTGCTAGACTCCTGTAGACCTGAGCAGAATATGCAAGTGCACATGGGAATATGTAGATATAATATTAACTGTCTGAATTTTAAATTGTTCAAATAATTAGCTCAACCAGCTACTTGGTGATCTACCTCGAATGATTAAATCTCTGGAGACGCATGAGAAATCAGATCTAAAATAACAGATATGACTAATTACAATAACTGCAAGCAGAGCATATTATCACAGACTTTTGTGGATTATTAAATGACTGGTTTAAGTGATAAACTAGTTAATCAGCAGAAAGCAGCTTTGGTGAAGTTCTGTAAATGACATTAGATTGGAAGGGGTTGATGGTTTGAAGCTTGTGGCTTTGCCATTGAGGCTTTCTGAGGGTGTTGATGAGATTTACTCTACACAGTGTCAAAGGAAACGTAAACCAAGAAGGCAGATAGGTGTTCCCTGTACATTTACGTGCTCAAGCTCACATTGATTGCAGTGATACTCCCAGTTTCTGATACCTGATTTCCCTTAATACCTGCATAAGCAACTTTTTGCTTATAAAGCTGTTGTCCAAAACAAAATGCATGAAATAATAAGTCTGACCGTTGTAGCTCTTGAGACACAAGAGACTTATGCGGTCAGGTAGAAAAGCAGTAGATGATTTGGGGTCAGCAATTTTTGTAATTAATTAACGATTTTGGTAGGATCCCTGAATATCTTCTGCAGAGTGCCTTGCTGCTACCATTGCTATCTGTGTGTCCAGTTCCGAAACATACCGCTGGAAATCTGAATCATGTTTGGCAATGAAAGATTAGAAAATACCACCATATGCCAACAGATAAGTAGCACAACATAAATAGCGATTCATTACAGAAAAAAGGTCTGCTAACAATCTGAGAAAGAGATGCATGTGCATCAGGCACATACATAAGCACTTTCATGGCATTGCTTCCTATACAGGATCTTGATAATGGTATCTTTAAACCACAAATTAGGATAGCTGGCTGAAAGACCAAGGAAGAGATACTAATATTTTCAGAAGAATGAAGCACAAGATCTTTTTATCATCTACCATATCTCCTCTTTATCCATATGTAGTTTATTAAGATTCAATAAGTATTTTCAGGTTTTTGCATATTGAGTTTTTCAATTTCAAGTTTTCAATTCAAATTTTCAATTCCAGTTTTTAATTTCAAATTTTAAATTTCAAGTTTTTCAGTATATTGAGGTTTCAAATTTAAACCAATAGAAATAAACATAATCTGGAATGCAACAGAGACTGTAAGTGATTCCATGGTCTTAAATTTGTGATTCTTGAAATTTATAATGTGGATAATAAATCAACTAATTATGCTACAGTATGGATTGTCAATATCTGCAAAATCAATCTGTTTAAAATTAGAATACTCCACTTAATAAAGACCAGTCAGTCTCACCTCTGTGCCTGGCAAAATCTTGGAGCAGATTCTCCTGGAAGGCATGCTAAGGCACACGAAAAACAATGAGGTGGTTGGTGACAGCCAGCATGGCTTCACTAGGGGAAATCCTGCCTGACCAATTTGGTGGCCTTCTATGATGGGGCTACAGAACTGATGGACAGGGATAGAGCAGTTAATGTTATCTACCTGGACTTGTGCAGAGTGTTTCACACTGTCCCACATGACATCCTTGTCTCTAAATTGAAGAGAAGTCAATTTGATAGATGGGCCGCTTGCTGAATAAAGAACTGGCTGGATGGCTACATGCAAAGAGATGTGGTCAATGGCTCAATGTCCAGCTGGAGACCAGTAACGAGGGGTGTCCCTCAGGGATTGGTGTCGGGACCGATGTTGTTCAACATCTTTGTCAGTGACACGGACAGTGGTATTAAGTGCACCCTCAGCAAATTTGCTGATGACACAAAACTGTGTGGTTCAGATGATATGCTGGAGAGAACAAATGGCATCCAGAGGAACCTTGACAAGCTTGTGAGCTTGGCTGATGCCAAACTCATGAAGTTTAACCGTGCCAAGTGTAAGGTCCTACACCTGGGTTGGAGCAATCCCAGGCACAGCTATAGGATGGCCAGAGAAGAGATTCAGAGCAGCCCTGCACAGAAGGACTTGGGCGTATTGATCAATGAGAAAATTAACATGAGCCAGCATTGTTCGCCAACCATATCCTGGGCTGCATCAAAAGGAGCATGACCAGCAGGTCGAAGGAGGTGATCCTGCCCCTCTACTCTGCTCTTGTGATACATCACTTGGAATATTGTGTGCAGTTCTGGTGTCCTCAACATCAAAAGGACATGGAACTGTTGGAACAAGTGCAGAAGAGGGCCAAGAGGATGATCAGGGGACTGGAGCACCTCCCATATGAAGACAGGCTGAGAAAGTTGTATTTGTTCAGCCTGGAGAAGAGAAGGTTGTGTGGATACCTCTTAGCAACCTTCCAGTATCTGAAACAGGCCTATAAGGATGCTGGGGAGGGACTCTTCATTAGGGACTGTAGTAACAGGACAAGGTGTAATGGGTTAAAACTTAAACACAGAAAGTTTAGATTGAATATAAGTAAGAAGTTCTTTCCTGTGAGGGTGGTGAGGCACTGGAATGGGTTGCCCAGTGAAGTTGTGAATGTTCCATCCCTGGTGGTGTCCAAGGCCAGGTTGGACAGAGCCTTGGGTGACATAGTTTAGTGTGAGGTGTCCCTGCCCATAGCAGAAGGGCTGGAAGTAGATGATCTTAAGGTCCTTTCCAACCCTAACTAATTCTACAATTCGATAATTCTATGACTTAATTTATTCTCTACTTTTCTTTTTTTTTTTTTACAAAGTCTTAAAAATATTTATTTGAAGATTATGTTAACGTATTTCATCAAGCTCTCAAGTTAAAATTCACCTGACTTTTCCTTTTTAGAATGAAGACGAAAGGGTATTTTCTACACAAAAGTTACAACGACGGGTCAAACTGCATTCTCCTACATAGCAAAATAAATAGTAGGCAGAACTAGTCTGAAAATCAGCAACATGCCTGTGGGAAATACAGATCTATGCAAGAAGTACCATTCAAAGCATTTCCATATACGTATGTTTTGGAAGATCTGTTTACTGGTGTTATTCTTGAGTGAATTCCCAGAACAGGGAAAAGCGATGAGTTCTGCCTCCCTTGATGATTCTAATTAATAACTCAACTGTGACTACAGAAGCAACTCCAATAGGTGGGCAGAGAGTGATAAATGTGGAGTTATGGGAAATCAGCCACTGCAGCCAGCCATGAACTGTGGCATGAGCTGGGAGTAAGCCAGGGGAATAAAGGCACAGAGAAGAAATCAGTGCAATGAGTGTTTCCAGCCTGAATGTGCAAGAGAATATTGGTGAGTAAAAACCCCTTCACCTACAGCTGGTAGTGAATAATCTTGGATGTGGGGATGATGATCTTATTTTCCTTTGTTAATGGAATTGCTGCATTTTAATTGTGCCTGAAAACATCTTAAAATTAATGTTAGCATTAACACATTTGACTTTTGTTTTGTTTTGATAAGTTTTGTAACTAATAATAAAACTGGTTGCAATATTAAGACAGGGGTAATGAATTAAAAGAAAAGAATAGAAAGTGAAAAACAAGAGTACATTGCAACATGTTGGCATGTCTCAAAGTAAATAAGTTCTCCTAGGACTTGCGACAGCTATTTTTTTTTCCACTTTGAATTATGAACAGGATTCCCAAACAAAAAAATTGAGAACTCCATTCTAGAAAACATTAAAATGCTTTGATGTTACATCTTACAATCTTTTTCCTCAAAATATTTGTCAAATTCAGCTGCAAAATACGTGAAATCACATTTTTGAGATTACTATCTTCTGAAAAGAATGTGGCCAGCTGTACTTTCAGACTTTAGTGAGAAAGAATACATCCTTTAAGTCTTGATGCATGTTTGCTGAACTGGTGTTTTAAACATTATTAGAGCACTGCTCGAACAGCAAGTTTCAGGTATCCTCCACACTGCACTGTAATTCAGAAAACACTTCTGCTTATAGATGCTTCTAAGGGTAGAAAACCTGGAAGAGAACCATGCTGA
This sequence comes from Melopsittacus undulatus, assembly GCF_012275295.1. Lineage (NCBI taxonomy): Eukaryota > Metazoa > Chordata > Aves > Psittaciformes > Psittaculidae > Melopsittacus > Melopsittacus undulatus. The sequence continues at coordinate 58,058,551 of NC_047533.1, forward strand.
ATTAGAGATGTAGTTTATATCCATCTCTGAGTTATGATGTTTCAGTGGAGATGTAGGTTGCTGTTAAATCAATTTAATTTGTTGGAAACTAGCTTATTTCTAATTGCCTTTTCCAAGGCTTACAAATAGTCCGTAGATTTCCCAATGGCTGCAGTACAGCGGATGACTGAGCTAGGCAGAAAAAGAAGTCTGAACTTTGACAAGCTGGGCTAAGTTGCAGTTATATTAAGCATGTAATGTAGGAACTATTGAAATGGAGCCCTTATCTGTATCTTCCAATGTATATCCTACCACTTCTAGCATAAAAAGAGAAGACCAATATTTGCTTTCCCAGCTTTACTATGCATAGTGAATGTGATCATGTTATTGCAAATTATAGCGACTGTTGAGGATGCAGCAAACACACAGCCAGGAAACTTTGATGGACAAAACTGCTGAAGTTTTACCCATATCCCATAGCTGGCTGGAGTAGACTTACAAGACAGCACTACAGAGAATCCCACTTATTGTATTCCATCATTGAAATAAGAGCAGAGTATCTTCTTTTTTCACTTCAGACCTAGGAATTTGAAAAGCGTAGTGGGTGTTGACACATTGTACTTCTGAACAGTTCTTGTGCTGTGCTTGTTTTTTAAAAACAAAATGATATTTGCTTTGGCTCCACCTTTGTGCTCTAAGATAATATCAGAATCTGCTAATTGTTTCAGAATCTGTTTTTACTCTTTCATTACCCTAGAAAAATGTCTCTATTTGTAAATTTTTAGAATGGATGAAATAATATACACTTGATTTCTATTAATACTCAATACCTGTATTTTATCTGCTAATTAGAGCAAATAGAAAATCTAGACGAGCATGAATACAATATGATGTCTTTAACTGTAACTAATTAAATCATAAAACAAGATGTGCTATTTAAGGGATAATGTTCACGGCACTTGAACACATCACAAGATAAACTGTGTTTGTAGTTGATTAAATGTCAGAGGGAATTTGATGCATCTGATAATTGCAAAAATAATTTCCTGCAGGTGTACTAATAATATGAAAAAGTAAAGCTTCACAATGTGTGACATATGAATGGAAACACCTTAGAGTTACAAGGAGAAGGAAAGGTTTGATCCATTTGATCTGTAGCCTATAGTATGTTGGTAAGCTGTGTGGGTCAGGACAAGCACCAGTTGAGTAAGTGGTGTTGTGCACACCCATGACAGCAATATTTCATTCCTGTACTGTGCAAGTGCTTTCACATGGCAAAAGCCATGCTGATTTCATCCTGGATAGCTTTAGTTTTGAGAAATGGGAAATGAGAATGTACGTTAAGTACTTCTGATATTTTCTGAAACAAGCATATGAAGCATATTGTAATGGAGTATTGACAGGTCAAGTTAATAGCTCCCTGCATCTTGAATTTCTTCTCATGATTGCAATCTGGTTTCAAAATGGTTACAAAAGTTAATATTTGAGTCTTTCCTTGCCTCAGTCTCTAGTACTGCTGAGAATGTTCACCACAAAAAGCTGAATTTTAATCCCAAACTAAAAAAGAAAGTTCATGTTACATGTAGCATTAGTTTAAAAAGGCCTGCAGGCTATACATTTTTAAAAATAATTGTTTCTTGTCAGAGATCACAGAAACATAGAATCATAGAACGGTTAGGGTTGGAAGGGACTTTAAGATCATCTAGTTCTAATCACCCTGCCATGGGCAGACATGCCTCACCCTAGACTGTGTTGCCCAAGGCACTGTCCAACCTGGCCTTGAATACTGCCAGGGATGGAGGAGCATTTCCCACTTCTTTGGGCAGCCTGCTCCAGTGCCTCACCACCCTCACAGTAAAGAACCATGTGTGTAAAGGAGACATTTCATTTACTTTTCTTTTGAAGAACTATAAATAGGACTTCTCACTGATTAATAATAAGTTTGCTGTCCTTCCTTGAGTCACAGATTTCAAGTTTCAATGTATAAATATTAATGATAACATTTTGTTTGGTGAAATGTGTAAGCTGTTAGATCACACAGGCTCATATTTTCTGGACCAAACCCTATTTGCTTGCACTTAAAATTCTGCACCCTGCTGCCTTCCCTATATGTGTCAGACTCGTTTTACAGGGTATGTTATGCACTCTCTGGCCCATGATTGGCTGCAATCCCTCTCCTGTCATCATGCAACCCTATAAAGTGTCTTGAAATGAGACAAATCTGACTAACAACATCTCAATGCCATATAATTATCAGACTGTAACTACCCACGCTGATTACTAGTCAAATTAAAGAGGGAGTTTAGAGATGGATACATGTGTGTATGTGTGGGTAGAGCTGGTGGCTCATCTCTACCTAGGCTCTTCAGCAGTGGGAAATGCAGGTACAGCATTTCCTCTAGCAAGAATATTAACTGAGTATTCCTAGCTGGAGCACAGAAAAAGAAAATGGGTCTCAGTTCAAACTGTTTTAAGAGGCAGGGGGGAGAAAAATGTTTTTTCTAACTTGGCTTTAGTTCTTGTTTAACGTTAAAGGGAGCTATTGCTGCTGGAGGTTCTGTACTGAAAGTTATTGCATTCATGAAAGTTGCTCTGTCTCCCTTCAGTTGCCTCTTGGCCAAGTGATAGCTCATTTCTGGGCTTGTGGCAAATCGATACACATTACTGGGGAGAAAATCAGGTCACAGAACCTAGCCTGTTGCTTTTTGTTCACATAGTGGGCAGATGTACTGACTGGAGGAGAGAAATGAGAGTTACAGTCAGAGAGTGTAAAACAATAGCCAACTCGCCATTTAGTCCTTTGAGGATCTCCAGTTGGCCAATGCATTACATTATAGAAGAAAATATCAAAAAAAAGCTTTGACTATCTTTGCAGGTGAACTCCTCACCAGTATGAATGACACTATATTTAAGTTATCCTTCTGATCTAGGGCATAGATTTTTAACTGAGACTTCTATTGATATTTTACCAGGCTGCTGCATCTATCTAGGTAAATCAGAATATTACTCACATTGGCGTTAATTTTACACCTGGGATTTTTAACTACATGAACCTGTATTCAAGATGGATTCTTCCAATCAAAGCATTTTTCAAAAACGGAATCTGTAGACAGATGCAGAAGGTAGAGCCACCACTGTGCATTAGTCTATTTACAAGGGGATTATTTCAGAGCTTCTGTTATTACTAAGAGCATCCAAGCTTTTCTGAGAGGCAAACCAGCTTCACTCCAAAGCACACCTGCAGTAGACCTATCTATTTCCAAACTTCAGAGAGAACAGTTAGAGGACAGTAATCCCTACCTATAAATATGCACTTTGTTGTGAGCGCTTTCCAACAGTATTCTCTAAAACCTATTCTCAGGACTGATGATGACATTAAAGACTGCATCTCATGAACTTGGATGCTTTCATGAGTAGGCAGGGGTATATTTGGATGTTGCCCTGTGAAAACCCAACTCCTTTAATAAATGGTGTGGTCATGGACAAGTAGAACAGAAGTTAAAGGACTGAGGGAAAAGCATGGTAAATGCCACAGTCATAGTCATTGCCAGGCAGAGGGGGAAAAAGCAACAAAAAAAAAAAACCCAAAAATACTTTAGTGGTGGATCAAGATGACTGCCTGCATTATCACAATCTAAAATACAAATTTTAGTTGGAAAGATGAGACTGGGAACTTATTAGGGCCAATTTGCCTCAGTGTAGTTGGAACAGGAATACAGAGCATGTGATTTGTGGATGAGTACTAAAGAAATACAGCTGGTAGAGTGCAATGAAATGTGTTGGCTAAACTGAAACAGGATTATTTTATTATGGTGATATGCAGGTGCCTGTGTCTTAAGATTGTTAAAGTCACCACATCTCATTCCAAGGTGTGTGATGGTACTTATACAGGTCAGATTTCCCAGCTGACATTAGAAGAAATTCCCTGCTAATTAGGAAATTTATAAAATTTTCCTTATTTTAATTGCAGCAGTTAAAATCTTGGAGTGTTGCTTCAAGTTATGAATTTAGGATTTTTAATTTTTTAAAGAACTTCTGCTGGCATAACTTAGCTTATTGCCCCATTAATTTGGATTGCTAAACTGTTACACAGAGTAACAGTAGCATTCAGACAGATTTCTGAGGTGCAGAGCCATAAATTTTGACAACGTTTTATTTGATGAAAGTAAATAGTGTCATTTTCCACTTTATGAACTCCATTTGACATACACTCTGATCTTAAAAAATTTATTACATTTGTAGAATGGAGAAGATGGGCTGTTCAAATTCTTCATGACCAATAATTTATCAAATCTGTCTCCCGTTTTTATTTCACATACAAAAGACTGTTCTGCTAATGTCCTCCAGTACTTAAATTTAATGGGCTATATTTGGGGTATTCTATTATCTAAGATATGTGACAAATATAAAGCATTAAAGATGTCTTCTGAAAAGGCAACATGATTTATTATTAATCAAAAGAATAAATCATGTTTCCCTCTCCTATGGCAATCCCTGTATATTTAAAAGGACTGTTAATATTCCAGTTCTCACATCTCATAGTTAGTGGAGCTCCAGGTGTTTCTGCTCCTGGGGACCTTCAGACAATTTTCACCAATTCTATATCTAGCCCCTAGAAAAAGGAAAGATGCTTTCTTGGTTCAGGGCTGAAAGCTGCATGATGATAACATAGTATTAAGCTTCAATGTCAATGTTGCATTTTTTGCTGTTCTAAAAAAAAAAAAAAGACATTTTAGCCAGGGAAGCCATAGTCTTTTGTGCATCAATGAGCCACCTAGAAGTGCAATGAGGTAGCTGAGTGCAGGCCAAGCACAGGACTTAACAAAAATGTGAGTTCCAATGCTAAAGGTCTGTCTTCTCTGTCAAACTGTGGCTGTTCTTTACACACACAGTTCACAGTGAGCACACTGTTTTGCAGCATACCCCAGAGGAGCACTGCTATCTAATAAACTGATATCTACCTAGCCTTTAAGCAGTGGAAAGAAAGAGGTACTAGATCTTGATGATAAGACTAACCTAGAATTCAGCCATTCCCAATGCCCTATCTGCTAATTTTCTCTTCTTGACATGATGGTAGCATAGAGATTCCCATCACAAGCAAAGGCAGCCCTCATTCCATGAATTCACATTCCCCTGATGGGCAGAACATGATGCTAGCTAGTTACAAGATGGGTCTTCTTGCAGTGAATAAGGTAAAATCACACCAAAGAAAGCTTTCAGGTATAAGAATGGTGTGGTTTGTAGAATGTGACTGCTGGGAAACATTATCAAAGGCAACAGAAGATTTTCATCTGGAAAGACCTAGTGCCTGTTGTTGCAGAAAAGCAAATTGAAAATATCAGTATTGCTCAACATCATATGATCTTCCCTAAGCATCCAGTTAGAGGGTACAAGACACGATAAACCTCTCATAGAGGTCAATATAGCAACAGTTACATGACACTATGCTTTGTGTTGATGATACTTTTGCAAATAAACCAACAGTGTCAGATGGTGAAGACAGCTGTGGAAGTCGGACTCCTAGTCCATTACCTTTTTCTGGGAAATGTTAACCATAGTTGGTGCTCCCAGTTATTTCAAAGAGAAATGCAGGTCCTGCTAGCTGATGGTGGGGTGGGAATAGAGAATAAGGCAGTTAAAAACCAAAAGGCTTTTGACAAAGTTATTTTCTGATTCTTAGTGTGTTTCCTCTGTTCTTTAGTGTCCTACTCCTCCCTAGGAACTGCAATTTGATTAATGACACCATGACTGCCCTAAGCCAACAAAAAGTAGATAGAAGAATAAGCACAAAGTGCTACTGAACATTCCAGCTCTACCTGCAACTACTATGCCAAAAGGGCTAATGGTACTTCTGTCCAAGCACAAGAAGTCCCTTCCCTGCAAGTCACCAACCCCCACACTCCCCATGGGATATGGCCAAGACACATCAGTGGGAGCTCTTTAAGGAAATGAGGACTTTCTCCATGTGCTCTTTCTCCCCCTCACACACCCTCACACTACAATCCCACCCCACCTTAGGGTTAGGCTAAAATTCCCAAAGAAGAGGAAGAATTTATTTCTGGTCAGTCCACAGATATTCAAAGTGATATTTCAACATCATTCACCCTCACCATCCAATCCAAGTGTCTCGAATTGCACTTAGGAGATGCCTACTTTGACCACCTGGAATTCGCACATGACTAGATTTAGATACTTGGATATAACTGAAGCCACTGATACCATATGGGGAATTTAACCCTCATTCCTGCCTGTGGTTTGGAGTGTATTTCCATCTGTATTGCTGAATTAAGATAGCATTAGGAAGGGTAGAAAATGAGAGGAAGAAAATATCAGGAGGATTTTTTTCAAATATAATCTCAAGTATGATGTAAAGAGCTCTTGGCAGAGATAAACCACTTGTTGTTCTACTGTATATTTTAGGAGAGAATAATGCCTTAATTCTGGGCCTGTAATCATTTGCCTTTGAGATGCTTCAAAACTTTGCTCCATGCCATAACATAATTATGCAACACAGAATTATTTTACAGTCAATTAAGTGTACTAAATATGCATATTTAAGAAACCTGATTTAAACATCATCTCTACCATGCTGCATAGAATACTGCAATTCTTCCGTCTGAACCAGGGACCAATTACACTTCTAATGGAGCTCAGTGGTTCAGCCAGCTCCTGAAAGTAGTGCTTGAAACTCTGCTTTGTCATGGGACTAATGTATGCCAGCCATCATAACAGGGTTTGACTCTAGGTTTCTGCTGATCCCATAAGCATAAAAGAAAATTCTTCTATAAAGTTATCTTTTATTAACACTGCTGCTCAAGCTTTATGCCTCCAAAGAGGGACCCTGAACAAAGAAATCCCTGGGAAATTATACCCTTATGATCTAAGTTGTCTACTCCTCACGCAACAGTTCAGACTGATAGTAATATTAGAGTCTGAGGTCTTCCCATTCTTCATTGGGTCTTTTCATTGTCTCTAGATGTCCCGTTTCTTTTCTTATATCTAAGGCTGCTGCTTCTGCTGATTATTGTATCTTCATTCCATCTTGAACTGGCTCTGGGGGCTTCTTTTACTTAACTACATAGAAGTTCAACATAACTAGGTGAAAGCTCACAGCTTGTGGCATGAAGCCTCAGCAAATTCAGCTACTAAGGCTAAGCAAGCTAAACAATATCTATAAAAATAATATACCAAATCACATAATGGTTTTCAAGCACCTGTCTCAGAAATGGCTCTGCTGAGCATATTGACAAAATCAAAGCTATGGAGAAGCGTCATAAAACTTATTGCTTCAGTGCACAGAATAATTTTGCTTATGGCAAAGAAGAAGCACATTTTTCAATCATGTATCTTATCGTTCAGTGAAAACTAACATTTTTGTAGCAGACTAAATTCATGGCATGCACAAGTACTCTGTTTTTGTTTATGGCTGTACAATGGCCTATGAAAGCTCTTAAGAAAAATAACAATCATTTATGTGGCCCAAGGTTATAGGACCTTCTCCAAATGTTGTTATAATATTAGAAGGATGGTTAATATTGTACACACATGCAATTCTTTCATCTTTTCTGAAACACAAGTTCTTTTCAGTCTATGGAATAACTGATATGCATGTGAGGAGGAGGAAGATATCAAGGCAAGAAGGAAACATTTTTAGCAGAACAAGAACAAGCCAAAACACTGAAATTTCTACTACTACTATTATTACTATTACTAGCAAAAATATCCCCCAAATAACACTAAATCCTTTCAGCTAAAGATTTTTTTTTGAGACATTGTCTGAACCAAGTCCCAGACTATCTAAATCACATGGAGGATCTGGCTCTTCAGCATTTCATCCAAGAAAGAAAAATAAAATTAATGAAACAATTTTTTTATTCTAATTTCACCTTAATTTCTTAACATTTACTAGGTTTTTACCCTTATCACTTACAGTAGACAAAGACAAAAGTGAAGAACAAGATACAAAAGTCCACCAATGACTTGAGGCTTTAATATTTAGTAAGGCAGATATTCTGTTACTAATACCTGGCTCCAAAAAACATTGAGAATATAGCTGTATTAAGGGAGAGGAGTAGGAAATATTGTAATACTGCAAGGTTCCTATCCTATTCTGCGATTAGTCCAGTAAATCTGTCCCTGACCATCTCTGTCACATTAGATATTTGTAAAAACATGGGTATCACTCTATCTGGAAAGTCAGTGATAAATGGCAAGGGTGATGTCTCTTGCCTTCACTGGTATGTTTGCAACTCACATAACCAAAACCTAGTAACTTCTTTTATGATGCCTCGAACGTTCCCTCACTTTTTAGTTCCTCAAACAAAACATCATTTTCTTCATTCAAGTAAGAAACAGATATTCCTGAAGCAACCTGAGCTGTCCCTGTTTTTTATCAGGAACTAGCAGCCTAGTAGAATGAGTATTCAGTGTGATGAATTGGGTGGGGGGTAAAGGAAAAAGATGAATGAGGGTAGACACTGTCAAGGCTTTACTGGTAGAAAAAGTTAACAATGTGCTTGGAGTTTTCTGATATCTCTGTCAGATGGCCCATTACTGGGAAAAAAATCTTCCCAACCAAAACCATTGTGAAGTCAGAATCAAGAAGTAGTGGCACTTACAAAACACAGAGTGAGTGTAGTTTTGTGCTCTGCAGTTTAGAAAAAGCACTGAAACAAAAGTTTCTCTGCTTTGTCAGAAATACAGTATCTAAGCACAAAGAAGGTGGATGGGGCTTGCGCAGCAATTCAGCA